>NC_137825.1:55599425-55691925 GCF_963921795.1 Nannobrachium achirus
TAGGCTAGCACTAAAGCTAAAGACACGAAAATGTATATAAACCTGTGAATATAAAAATGGTATTTCCACACAAATCAGCTTGTTACATTCCCATTGTTCCTATTTCAAGTTTTCAAATGTAAAAGTCTTTTGAAAATAGCTGATCTATGTATATTAATACAATATTTGAATCTGAGATGTAGTGGAGTAGAAGTCAAAGTATTGGAAATACTCAAGTAAAGTAAAAAAATACCTCAGAATTGTACTTAAAGGTGGACTTTGCCACTTTTCAACCTATCTTCATATAATAGGTCCTCACTTAATGGTCATAATAAAATTGCGACATTATTGTGACATTATCGTATTTTTTTTTTTAAACAATATTTTTGAAAAGAATATTTTAGATTTGTATTATCACGAGAACAATAGCTTCCACTTTAACATTGCAACTTTTCAGGAATAGAAAGCCTGCATTTTCTATTAGCTTGGATTCCCCATTGATGATGTCACAAGACTATGGATTTCTGAACCTCCCACAGCTCTCCTAAGACTCTTGTACAGAGTAGATTTATTTTATTTTTTTATTTTTTTGCAATTTTATTATGAACATTAGTGAGGACCTATTATATGAAGATAGGTTGAAAAGTGGTGAAGTAATCCTTTAAGTATAGTACTTTTTAAATGTACTTTAGTAACTTTACACCACTGCAGGGATACATGCTGGCGAGGGGTGGAGTGACCTTGAATAATGATCCATGTTTTGGTGTAGAGTTGGTAATCATACAGCCCAGTGACATAGTGAACCTCCAGGTTGTCAGCAGCACTGTGGCTCTATACTGCCACCCTCTGGTGCAGACCACTAATTAACTGGAGCTCAGTTAGTCTGTTCTTGAGAGACTACTATGTCAGTGGTTCTCAAACCTTTTCATGTGAAGGACCCCCAAAATGATATTTATTTGGCCACGGACCCGCATCTCAAAATATCTAGTTCCAGGGACCACCCAGAAGCAAAATTTGAGTTACAAACGTTCACTTTGAAAATACATATATTCAAAGATTTGCCCACATTTTCACAACTTTTTCAAAAATAGCAGATCTACAAGCTCGCAGCGCGGCACTCGGTGCCGCGCTGTGAGCTTGTATATCTGCTATTTTTCACTGGTTAAAGCATTCAATAATTAAATTGGATTTATTTCACTAGAACAGGGGTTTTCAACAGATTTTGACCCAGGGACCACCATCCTGACTACGAGCAACCTGGGGACGACCACTATTGTGTTGGTGGGTCCATCATAGACCCACCTGACACAAATAGTGTCCGTTTTCAAAGCACTTATTACCATTTTTATCCACATATTTGTTTTTGGGGATACATGCCGCATTTGAATGCATCAACTATTTACAAAAGTATGTTTTACTTGGACCAAGCAGGTCAAAATATATTATTCACAGAAGAGTAGCAAATAAAAGTGAAAAAAAAGTCAATTTACTATTATTATTTTTAGAAAAGAAAGCGAGCAAGCCGCATTGTGGGCTTGTAGATCGTCTATTTTCACTATTTATTTTTAATTTATGGAACTTCTTAGATTTTTCTTGTATTTCTTCATGAAATGGTTGAATTTGATTAATTCACGAAAAGTTTAGATTTTTTGGGGATATTTTTTCTAATGTTTTGAAATAATAATTAAAAGCAAAACGTAGGAAACCAAAAATAAAGGGACCCATAAGCCATAAAAATGTGTCAATGGTTCCCGACCCAGTGTTTGCATGCACATCCCATGCGGACACGTGGCTAAATACTTTTTAGACACAATAAGTCGGCAATTTCTTTGTTACTGTTTACACCAGCCCCCATAAGTCTCATCTGCCCATGAAAGATTGCGGTGCATCTTGGGAATGGGCTTATTGTGTCTGAAGAGATATTTAGCCACATGCAACCTGGGGGCATGCATGCAAATCAACATCGTCAAAATCACTAAAACGATAGAAAGAAGTAAATGAAAACATTTTAACACTCATCTTTTCTTTTCTCTAATGACTCTTCTAAAATATGAACCCCTGTTGTAAAAAAACAAAGTTGTCCTTTAACCGGGCTGGTGTTCTCTACGTTGGCCAGGCTGCAGCAGCTGGACGAGGAGAACAGTGAGCTGAGGTCCTGTGTTCCCTGTCTACGAGCCAACATCGAGAGACTAGAGGAGGTAAGGATCCTGCTCCTCTCATGCCTCTCATCTCTTCTCCTGCTGCTATCCATCTATTTCAGGGGTTCTCAAGCCTTTTTAGGCCGTTACTCGCAAAATAAACATATTTGAACTGGGGACCCCCACCCTGACAAGCACTTGGAATTGTAGGTATTACATTTAATGGGAATCGGTTCCACAGATAAATATAGTGAAAATAGCATGTAGATCTGCTATTTTCACAATGTTTGCCTCTTTGACAGTTTGGTATTAAAACGGTCTTAAAAGTCCTTAAATTGTCACTTTATAAATGTGCAGATACCCTATTTTATAAAAAGGACATTAAGCTAATCATCTGTTTGAGAACCACTGATCTATTCACTCTATTTTACCCTCTCCCCTCACCAGTGTTACTTTTGATTTAGTTTCACCCATAGTCTTTTGAATGAAGTTCCATTTAGCTTTAGTCATGTTTTAGTCATTTTGAAATGGTTTTAGTCTAGTTTTAGTTGACTAAATATACAGCTGATTTAGCTGATTCAAGCGCACAGCGTGAACATTGTGAGCTTTGTAGATCGATTTCCAGAGTGCGACACCCGAGCACAAAACTATTTGTCTTAGTTCTACTGGATCTCTTTTCCACTAATCCTTCCACTTTAGTCTAGTTTCTATTTGTTGACGATTTGTTTGTTATGGTTTTAGTCATCATAGCTTCACTTAATTTAGCTTGAATTCAATATTTGTCAGTGAAAAAAGGTAGTTGACGAAGGTTTTTCGTCATAGTTTTAGTTGACAAAGTACCCATTCAGAACGGGTACACATTATAGTGTATTATTATTTTATGCTTTAACTATTGAAAAATAACAGATATACAAGCTCACAGCGCGGCACCGAGTGCCGCGCTGCGAGCTTGTAGATCTGCTATTTTTGAAAAATGTTGAAAATTTGAATTTTGACCCGAAGTGTCTTTTGAATCCTTCTAAGGTTTTTTTGAAAAACCTATGTTTCTATGTCAGCAATCTGGCCAGCCACCGTCAAAGAAAAGGTCCTTTTCACTTAAATGGAGCTCAGTTAGTCTGTTCTTGAGAGACTACTAAATCAGTGGTTCTCAAACTTTTTCATGTGAAGGACCCCCAAACTGATATGTATTTGGCCACGGACCCCCATCACAAAATATTTAGTTCCAGCGACCACCCAGAAGCAAAATTTGAGTTACAAACGTTCGCTTTGAAAATACATATATTCAAAGATTTGCACACAGTTTTCACGACTTTTCAAAAATAGCAGATATACAAGCTCACAGCGCGGCACTCGGTGCCGCGCTGTGAGCTTGTATATCTGCTATTTTTCAATAGTTAAAGCATTCAATAATTCTAGGGTAAACAACCTCGCTCCTTCCCCTTCCATTTTGTGCGTTGACCAGAGCCCTAGAAACGGAGAGTTACGACACTTCCGTCGACTCCCATAGTAAACGTGGAAAGCCTATTCACTCTATGGTGGGAAGCTAACTTAGCCTAGCTTACGCATGCGCACACATGCACGCATGGAGCCTGTCATTCCTAGCGAGTCTCTGCCCCGTCCGCCCCCCAATTCATTTTCACTCGCTGGTAAGTAGACTAAATCACGTCTTTTTCACCCTTTTAATAATGTCATCTACCTTCGAGAGGCCCGTGAATGCGTTAAAATGGTGAAAAAGACGTGGTTTGGTCTACTTCCAGCGAGTGAAAATGCCTCGGCTAGAATGGGGGCGGACGTGGCAGAGGCTCGCGAGGAATGAGACGGGCTCCATGCGAAGCCACTTCCGGTCTGCGGCGAGTTCAAAGTGTGTGTCGTCACTCTGCTTACACTGCTCTGGCGTTGTCCAGAGCCTTCTACCTACGGAGAGTTGCGTCACTCCCGTTCACTTCATGGGGCCAGGTCTTCTACGCACACATCTATTGGCGTATAGTGACAAACAGCGAACCGGAAGTTTACAAAATGCATTGAAGTCTATGAGGTGTAAAGTGACAATGAACCACGTGACCAGCGCTGTTTCTGACCCCGCAGTGGCTGGACTCTCTGATTAGACGACTCTGGCGTTGACTATCTTCCGAACCCTCCCTCCCTCCCCCATTCACACTTGCGTCCTTGTTTTTTGTTTTTTTCATGGACCAGGAGAAGAGGAAGCTCCAGGATGAGACGGAGGACATGACGGACAGGCTGAACGAGGAGATGGAGGCGCGCAGGAAGATGGCCGACAAGCTGAGCCACGAACGCCACCAGAGCCAGAAGGAGAAGGAGTCCACCCAGGAGGTGAGAGGGCCGAGTCCTCTGTCAAAATAGTATTATTCACAGTAGGCTTATCACGATACTGGATTTCTAACTTCGATACGATATTTTGGAACATTTCGATACTCGATACCATTTTCGATACCACGCAACCAAAGCGATTTCAGTGCAAAAATGTTTTTTTTTATTTAAAGAAAAATACAGAACTTCTTGAGGTAGATTGTAGTGCACTTTTTAAAGGCCTGCCTTTGATTTTTTCACATTCTAAGTACAAATAGGCCTTTAAAATAACTAGGAATAAGCCAAAGAAGGAAGGACACACATAAAATTAATGTTCGTGTAAACCAACGAGAGATGTAAAAACTGATCAATATTATCGATATTATCGATAATATCGATATTATCGATATTATTGAAACTATGGAAAAGTCATATTGAAAATCAATACTATATTAAAAATCGATACTTTTGGATAAATCGATATTTTTGACAACACTAATTCACACGCAAACAAGAAAGAAGAGTAGCACCTTTCTGTGTGGAGTTTGCATGTTCTCCCCGTGTCTCCTAGGGTAGATGCCCTCACAAAAACATGCAGTAGTCCTGGTTTCTATACTACCTCCCCCTAGCCAGCCAGGTGCTCCCCAATTCCCCATGGTGCGGCAGGGGGAGAGCGGAAACCAGGACTACAGGTTAGGTAGTTGGCACTGGGTGAGAAAATGGGTTGCAAAACCGTGGGATAAAAATGATATAAAGAAAAGAAAGAAGAGTAGCAAATAAAAGTGAAAAAGAAAAGTACATTTACTTTTATTATTTTTAGAAAAGTAAGCGAGCAAGCTGCGTCGTGAGCTTGTAGACCGTCTATTTTCACTATCTATAAAACATTTGTTTTCTGATTTATGGAATTTCTTAGATGTTTCTTGTATTTCTCCATGAAATGGTTGAATGGTTTAATTCACGAAAAGTTTAGATTTTTTTGGGGATATTTTTTTTAAAGGGACCCATAAAAAATGTGTCAATGGTTCCCGACCCAGTGTTAGCATGGGAACCAGTGGAATAGAGGGTTTTAGTGGCTTACAACAAGGGGTCATATTTTAGATTGTAATTCGAGAAAAGAAAAGTTGAGTGTTAAAACGTTTTCATTTATTGCTTTCTATTGTTTTAACGATTTTAGTATTTTGATTTCACCCAGGAGGTGAGAGGGCCGGGAACTTTTTTTTTTTTTTTTTACTTATATTTTTATGAATTTTTCTCCCATTTTAAAATACAGGACATACAGGGGTACTGTACTGTACATAAAATCACAAAACAAACCAAGAAACATAATAAAACATATAACAAAGTACAAAAAGACAAAACAAGATACAGGAAGACAAAACAAACCCTAACGTATACCCACCCACCCTCTAGCCCTGGGGGAAGACGATTGAAAATGTAATGAATAAGATAATAATAGTAAAACAGTAAAAAAAAGAAAAAAAGAAAAAGGGCGAAAATAGGCATGTATACACATATACGCACACACAAACAGATACATACACATGTGCATACGCATACGTACATACCCACATACGTACACATATACATACACACAGGGCCGGGAACTTTTGATATCTCTGGTACCAGAACACCCTGTGTATGAAACGAGACAGCAGTTATATTAGAAAGACATTGGGCTGCTTCCTTGTTTCCTTCACAGGTGTTGCCAATGATGAATGAGACTGAACAATGCTGTGCAATATCGCAGTGCTTAATTCATATCTGTGTTCTTCTGAACCAAGCTTTTTGGTCATTATTGTTTTGGTTCATTATTTACCGTATTCTGAATTTGAGCCACGGACCACCATTTGATGACATTTAGCCTCTCAGATCCAAAACATAGAATATTTATTTATCGTTGGATAAGATTTTGTTCACAATTCCATGCTGTTTTGATGTTGGTACCATAGAAGAGAGAACAGGCAAAACGTTAATCAAAATACTGTATATATATATTATTTCTACATTCTGTAATTAGCCAGTAGCTATGGCCCTCCCCTAAAAGCTTTTGTCCAATGCTATAGCTTAGCAACCGGCAGCTTGCCAAGGCTGTTGCCAAGGCAAACCTTGGCAAGCAGGAAGTTATTCTAAGCTAGCATTGGACAAAAGCTTTTTGGGAGGGGCATAGCTACTGGCTAATTGTGTAGACTTGCATAAATTAAGTAATGCAGATGTTTAACAATACTTTAAAGCTCTTAAAGGTGATACACCATGAAATTTCACTTTTCCTATTTTAAAACCTTTTTTTTTTTTTCAAACAGGTACTCAAGCACAGTGTTTCTCAACTAGACCAGGTCAACCTGGTTGTGCCAGACCCCCTGTCTGTCATCATCATTTATGACATCATGCCTTTTGTAGGCATGTCATCATCATGTCATCATCATATATACCCTTTATATAGAAAACCCGGACAGACCGACATTTGCTTATGTAGGCCTACCCATTTCATGGGTCTGGCAAACATTTCAAATGTCACGGTATTTCCCTTAACTCTGTACAAATGGAACCAAATCAACCTTTTAGGATTCATTTGGTTCCATTTGTACACTTATCAGAGTTACAGAATTGTATGGGTCAATTTAGACCATCCTAAAAGAACCAACAGAGTCCCTGGAATCCACTTTGAGAACCACTGCTCTAACACAGAGGGTGCTTCAACTCTCAGTAGACCTCTGCTCGCACCTAGTTCATATGTGGTGTTTCATTCAACTCTGTCACTAACAACAACACATGAGAAAAGGAAAATGCCTGTTGACTAACAAATATGTAACAAGTGTCAGCGCTGTAGAGACTTAATCCAGGGTGTCTTACAATGTGCACAAGGTGATACACCAGTAAGACTCCCTAATCGACCGTCAGGTCACATGTATACACCACTTTGCATGATTTTAGGGCAAAATCTGTAGGAGCATTTGCAAGAATTGGCCTCATGATGGCGCTAGAAGAGGGCCATGTGAGAAATGAGGTTGTGGTTTGGCAGCCAAGGAGTGTGTGTGTGCAAAGTTTGGCATGGATAGGGGCAACGGTGGCGGAGATATGAGTAGGGGAAAAGTGTGACGTGACTGACAGACAGACCGACTGACCGACTAACAGCTGGTGGAGGTTTTGATAGTGACTGCGACCTGACGGTCACAATCAAATGCATAGAAATTGTAATCTAGGATCGTAGGTAAACCAAGGACCTGTCGTCAGTCTAACAGTAGACTGATAAAACACCAAACAACTACTTATTGTATTACTGTATATGAGGATGTTAGGGCTGTCACCATATGACATTTTACATGACCATTAATTGTCACTCAAATAATTGGCGATTAACAATGTAATTGTGTTTTCGTCGTTGATAATTACATTTCTGTTTGGCTTTTAGGCTTTGAAGTTGCATATGGTAGATATGACACATAACCTAAATATACAAATACATTACTGACATATTTGACAACTTACTACTTAAAAAATAACATTGATAGTGGAAATAGCCGATCTACAAGCTCACAACGCGTCGCCATGCGACACGTTGTGAGCTTGTAGATCTGCTATTTCTGACATTTTTCAACAATCACGATTATGACGATTATGACAAAATAATTGCAATTATGTCAAATAATCACGATTAGACGATTATGTAATAATTGTGACAGCCCTATGTGATGATGATGACAATGTGATGACTCCCGCAGGACAACCGCAGTCTGAAGGAGCAGAATGACGAGCTCAACGGCCAGATCATCAACCTGAGCATCCAGGGAGCCAAGAACCTGATGTCGTCCTCCTTCTCCGACTCCCTGGCGGCCGAGATCAGCTCCGTGTCTCGGGGAGAGGTCAGTTTGACATGAGTGTAGGCTCGCATGTGATGGCGTCCATAGGAGAGACGCGATACGAACGTGAATTCTCAAGATTTGAGATCAGTGTGTTATACCAGTAGTTCTCAAACCTTTTCATGTCAAGGACCCTCAAATTAATATAATTTTTTTCTTTTGTGCCAGGGACCCCAGTACAAGATTTGTAAAGTTTCAGAAACGTTAGACATGTTAGGGTATAGGGCAGGGTTCCTCAATTAGTTTTCCCCAAGGGCCGAATTATGTCTAGGGTACCAAGCCGAGGGCCACAACATTGCAGGGGGCGACGGCGGCGTTCCTGCTACTCCAGCGACTGCGACAGTTCAGATATCGTCGTTGTCGGGTGAAAATCTTGTATGTCCATAACCATTCGTTTTGCATTTCTCATTTAAAAAACTAGTGAAAACAGCCGATCTACAAGCACACAACGCCTCGCACCCGCGAGGCGTTGTGTGCTTGTAGATCGGCTGTTTTCACTACTTTTGTGCGACGGCCTTGTATGATTTGCGAAAGAACGTACACATTTGGAGATACGAGATTTCCACCCGACAACGACGATATACTAGTGTTGTTGCTGCTCTTATAGCACCATTATTACTGGGGTTGGTGTGGGCCAGACAGTAGCCCCCCGCGGGCCGCAAATGGCCCGCGGGCCGCCTATTGGGGAACCCTGGTATAGGGTTAAAGTTGTTAAACTGATTTAGATGATTTCAAGGACCCCTGCGGGTCACCGGACCCCGCTCTTAAGAACCACTATGTTATACTGTGGCATGTTATTTCTTATTCAACATGTATCGTTATTGTTATGTCGACTGACACATGCCAACTCTGTTTCCAGTTGATGGAGGCTGTCCACAAGCAAGAAGAAATCAACTACAGGCTCCAGGACTATATCGACAAAATCATCGTGGCCATCATGGAGTGCAACCCCGCTATCCTGGAGGTCAAATAAGACGCCCTCGTGAAAGGTCTTGCCTACGTTGAAGTTGGAACAAAAAGAAAGCACTCTTCCCAATTCCAATTGAAGATTCAAAAGAACTATCTAGTTTTTGGCACTGTCCATGGCTGTCTATGAATAAGCTATTTTGGTTAAACATCCCTTGAATATGAGCATATTTGTGTGTGCGTGCATGTTCTCCCTCCTTAATTCCAATGGGTTCTGGTGACTTCCATGTATTTGGGTAGAGGGACCCGCGTTATGAAGGTATGGATGATGTTCCATGAGAATTTACATCGCGAGATGCAGAAACCTCCCCGCCCTTTCCAAAGAGACAAAACATCTGGAGGCTTGGCTTACATGGAATTTAGACAATGATACCCGAAAAGCCTTAAAGCTAAATGCCATGTGAGTACCCAACTGGTCGTACATACATCGACCAGCATGTTAGGGCGTGTTCTCCTGAGTCTTGCTGAATCGTGTTGTCCACACATCGTGTGTTTAAGCCGTATGAAGCGCTGTTCATGAGGAGGCAGCCAGGGGGAGCTACCGGGCTTTTCTGAATTGTCCGGTGGCTCTCTTAAACACGTTTGAAGTTTGCTGTGTTATCTACAGTGGTGGACAAAGTATATACCAAGTAAATGCTCTTAAGTACAAGTTACAAAGTACATTTTCTTTTTTAACATTAATGCATTGCTGTATCGAAATTTGTAACATTTAAAAACTATAAAGTAAAATGAAATTCATGAACAGGTCGCCGTGCGACATGTTGTAAGCTTGTAGATGTGCTATTTTCACTAGGTTTGAAATAGGGCTTAAGTGTTTAATTCATGAAGTACTTTTCCCCTCCCTAGAAGCGTAGTGGAGTCAAAAGTACAATATTTTGTCTTGGCGATGTAGTGGCGTGAAAGTCGTGCTTGCACAAAATTATAAAAGAATGTACTTAAGTACAGTACTCAAGTAAATATACTTAGTTACTGTCCACCACTGGTCATTTACCAGTCAGCGTTTGCGGTGTGGCCTGTCTTTTAGACCTAATTGGACGATCTTTCCAGGCAACCTAGTGAGGGACATTTCGCGGGGCGGAGCATGAGAAATGCCCTGAGGGTTTGTTTAGTGCGTGTTTGTGTGCGTGTGTGTGAAGTATTTTACATTCCCATTTTGTTTCGTTTTGCTTAAAGGTTTTGAAAATGGATTGACACATTCTATTGTTGTGAGCCTCAATGTCTCCATGCGAGGACCTCTCAGGCCTATTATTTGCTGCATCTCCATTTGTTTTTACGATGAAACAGGGTCTCAGAGTTCAGGTGGGCTTGGAAACCTCGTGTTTAAAGAGCGACGTTTCCCATCACGGACTAACGGTCGTAAGACTTCCAAAGCTGGCGTACAGTAAGGAACTTGTGATGTATAACTGACAAAGTAATGATAATACTGATGCTTGTACTTTGTACACGTTGCTGACATTTCAATTAAGCCTAAAGGGAAACTGCAGAGTGATCTGGAAATTGGAGTCTCTCTTTTTCTCTGTTGGGCTCACCTGATCTCTGGTCTCTTGATGAGTGAAAGTTCTAGGGAGCCAGCTAATCCGGGTTACCAAACATTTTTGCTATATTGTCAGTGAAAATGTTTTCGAGACTGAGAATGCTGGTATTTGACATGTCGTATATGAAGTAACTCAATTACTTTTTGCACTCGATTTTGTTTTGATTACAGAAAATGTATTTTCTTTGTCAAAATGGGGGGGGGGGGGGGGAGCGGTTTATTGTGAAGGATTAAATCCTACATTGAAGATGCTTAGTGCATATATGAATATCCTCGCTGTCGGGCAAAACCAAAACCATGTCCAAAACCCTTACTTTTTAGGAAATGGACTAAAAAAGAACCTGTGTTCCAATGGATACAATGTAGTTCTGTGTTCCAATGGATACAATGTAGTTCTGATTTGATCACAAGCTCTGAGATATTTGTTAAAACCCACAGACGGACATGACCTATTTGAACATGGCATCGCTATTTTGTGCATGAATTATTATAGACTAAAACAGCAGATCTACAAGCTCGCGATGTGGCACTTTGTGAGCTTATAGATGGGTTAGGTAATTAATTTATTTAAAAAAAGTGGAGGTTTCTGCCTGACAGCGAATGATTCAATGAGTACAGGGACTCTTGTTGCTAGAGGCACAGTCCTCAACTGACGAACTTTAGCTTGCCGAACTCTCACGCACATTTACAGATGAGCAAAACCAAATCACACTAACCAGAATGCCATATAGCACAGAGGACATTCAAGAGCTGTTGAGACATACAGTATGCTCAGGCTGTGTCCGAATATTTTGCTAAATTCTCACTCTTATTGTGCATTTTAACAACTCTTCTCCTTACAATTGGGGAGTTCATCTACTGGCTTGAGGGAGAGTTTCAAGAGGCCAGCCTCTTGTTCCACGGCGGACCTAAAAGGATGATACATACATTGAAGAGACACTTAAGATTTAGCGAGCAATAATGTTGCAAAACAACGGTGGACATTGCTGGAGGGCAGATAGAAAAACGATGCTGATCTTTTCCCCCCTCAACAAAAGCTACATGTACTTTTTCCTCTGTGGTTCTGGAATACAGCAACAAGGACTCACGGCAGACTGAATACATACTCAATCACTGCTACCTATATCCTTAAGTCGGCTCTTTGTAGACATTTATGGACACCTCTGTCTCACACCTCGAATTCGGATATTCTAGTCCGAGTTGGATACCGGACAACTTTTGCGGTGTTGCACTTGGTCTCCCTGTCTGTGGTGGACAGGTAGTTTGTCCTTTGCAAGAGGGGACCAGGCAGAATGGTGCATCAACACAATGACGATAGACTCAAATCAAACGAAACGACAGCTGTCTTTTCACCCTATTCACCTCGAACTCCTGCTATGTATGTCACTACTACTACTATTCTTCACCTGCCATTCCATGGAACATGGCCTTGGATGTAAATGATGTGTACATGTAAAGTTTTTTTCTACCCTTCTTGTAGAGTCTAGGTATTTTTATAGTCACGAAAACAAGGATAAATGTTCTTTTTCTTTTCTTGTCTTTTGCTGAGGAACAATTGCCTGTATTCTAGCATGTAGCGTGTACAGTACGTGTTGGGCTTCTCACCCGTTTCAAATCACAACAGAATATTTATTCACCATTTTCTCATGATGACACCATTTCTGGGGACGGCTCTTCACGTTAAAAAAAAGTTTGTAAATCATTTTAGGGCTTTTTTGTTAGTATTTTCTTTTTCCTTAACGTTCACAAAAGGAAGACGGTATACACAGGGAATGATTCTGTTGAAGTATTCTTTTGAATGAAAATGTATCCATTTAAGAAAAATATGTTTGGGGAAAGTCCCGATAGTCTGGTTGATTTACATCTTGTACAAAAGCTTGAGTCTGGCCAGTTCAAAATGCCATATGGCTTGATGAGGACGCTAACATGATGCTTATGTTGCGATGCCTTCTACAAGGCCATTGCTATATTGTTGACTTTTGCCACTGTTGTCTTCCCAGCTGAAGTCGGGTACTGCATGGAACCACTCATCATCGTTGTATATCACTGATAGTTCAGCAAATCTTTTGACCCAAATCTATTTACACTTTACAGCAGTATATACTGTAAATCTGTGGAGTTGTACCTCTTATTTGTAGCGAGGCATCCTTAAGCACTTGCATTAGTAAAACCTCTTATTCGGTCTACAGTACAACTTTTCTTATTGGTACAACATCGGCACATTGCGTTTCAGTATGACGGTTTTTTTCCATGCCCATTCGTCATTTACATTTCAACCATGGGGATTTACGATGAGGAGAGTCACAATTTCAATCTGGCTACGGATAACCCTCAAATATAACAATTTTTATTTCAGTGTATCTGGCTCTGGTGGATAAATGAAAACTAACACTGCTTACTCAATGACTGGACGGTTGCTGAGACCACAGACCTGTCAAAAACATTCCCCTTGTAGCAGGGCTAAACTTGATTCAGTGGAATTCCGTAATGCACTTTAAACGATTCCAATGTCTTCATTTGTATCCCCTGCTTTCAAAATGACCAAAGACATTTGACTTTTAACTCAGTCTAGAACTCTTTATGATCAGCTCTTGGGTTTCCCAAAAGCTTACTCACAGTCAGGGACGTGCTGGGCCCCTGATTAAGCCCAGGAAAAAGAGTTGGAGAGGCCCTCATTGCACGCTATAGAGAGAGATCTCTCTCTATAGCGCTGCTGCTACTCAAAGATTTGACATTTCAGATCATGACAAGTGACAACCCAGTGGGCCAATTACTGTACATGAGTTATATTTCGTCGTTGTCGGGTGGAAACCTTGTATGTCCAAAACCGTTTGTTTTGTATTTATCATTTTAAAAATGATTTAAACTAGTGAAAACAGCCGATCTACAAGCACACAACGTTGTGTGCTTGTAGATCTGCTGTTTTCACTACTTTTGTGCGACGGCCTTGTATGATGAAGCAGGGCTTTGCTTTGCGAAAAAATGTATACATTTGAAACTTGGAGATACGAGGTTTCTGCCCGACAGTGATGGAACTGGAAATGGAACGAAGGCCGACATTTTATTTTTATTTTTTTCCTAATGGCCGGCCTGGACCGGCCAGGAATGAACCGGTCGTTCGGGAGTTGTCCCGCTTTTCCCAATGGCCAGCACGTCCCTGCTCACAGTAACAGAAAAGGATTGAACTCTCTACTTTCAGTAGTTTGCCCTGACAAACTGGTCTGCTAGTCTTAACACTGTGCCTCTGCGTGTCATACCTTGCATCTAAACTAACCCTATAAGCCCTGGGAAACGCGCTAACCACGTGACTGTCAGTTTGCTAAATTAGGACAAAACCCTAAATTGTGTAAATAAGACTTGTAATTTTTGTGGACTTCTGCTCTCACACTTGCTTCCAATGTCCAAAGAAAGTTTGCTCAAGGCACAAACATCACTACAGAGTAGTGCATGGCTTGCCATTTTACTGACACGGGAGGATGAAAAGAGAACATTGTAGAAAAACAGAAATTGTATAACTGGAGTTTATTCTTATTTTGAAAGAAATGTATAAATTATAACAGTAATGGTTACTGCTGTATATTATTTTTTGAAGCTCTCTTGAAAGATGTATCCTAATTGTTATTGAGGAAGTATAAGTTCATCAAGTCATTGTTAAATTAAAAAGAAAAAAAAGTTAAAGAAAAACAATGAAGGTAAGATTAGGAAAATAAATTAAATAAAGTGATCCTGTGTTTGTCTTAATTAATGTTACTTTACTGTTTGCCTGACAACAGGTACTGTTGACAACGTGTCACTTTGTGACATTGAAAGGGAGAGAAGGAGCCTATAGGGTGTGCCAAATGTAGTTCTAAGAGCGGCCATTTCTTGGGTAAACACAGCCTTACACAGGTGTTCTGATTGGAGTAAAGCATTAGTTCTATGCAATCAAACAATTGAAACACCTGTGTTTTTACCCAAGAAATGGCCGCTAAGGACTACAATGACGTAGCCGCTGGCACACACTAATATACCCACACAATAACCTGGGCATGGCCAGGTACTGATAGACACACAACGTACCTCAGGGTTTCCCAAGGTGGGTGATGCACCCAAATGTGTGCATGATGCCAGTCCAGGGGTGCCGCAGAATACTTGGATAATAATTTGGAATTCATCAATATCACTCACTTCACTATGATTAGTAAAACATACCTTATTTGCACTGTACTTGAGTTATTTTTCCGTCTACACACTGCATTACATTATGCAGATAACAATCCCCTTAAAGAACCATGGTGAATTATTAAGAGTCACTACATACTTTTACTATTTGTACTTTGGGTAGCTATTTTGAAAACAGGACTTAGATTTGTAACAGTATGTTTACAATGTGGTAGGCCTATAGCTACATTTACCGAAGTAAATCTCAGTACTTGCACCACTGCTGCTAATATGCTGGTGGAGAAGGAGTTACAGTAAGGGGAGGAGGTTGTTGTGGTCTTTTACCATTCACTGTGGGAGGCAAAGACTGTCACACTGTCCGCCAGATACCGGGGATGAACGTCAGCCAGCTCTGAGGACGAGAGAAAAGTGCAGAAATTCTGTGGTTCCCCTGACACATCACTGTGACATCACAGGTGATATCACCTATTTGAAAGTCCATATTCCCCAGAATCGCTTTTATGCCCATATATGAAGATCCCTGGTGTCATTGATATAGGCTACATCACTGGCCAAATGGCCAAGACATGGCCTTTATTGGTGTGGCTGGTTCAGATAGGGATCTCCATGTATGAGCATAAAATGGATTGTATGTTGTGATGTCATGGGAACCTCTAAACAGAATACCTTTTATGCCCATATAAAGTATGGAGATCCCTGGTGTCGTCAATATTAAGCCCATATCTAACAGGACTTCATGCGGGAATGCCCATGGAGGAAGACACTCCATATCCGTGTGGCTGGTTCAGACAGGGATCTCCATGTATGGGCATAAAAGGGATGTACTATATTCAGTACATATACGTATATGCTTTCTTAGCACTCTGTCTATATTACCCTGCCACTTTACAGTGTGGGGTTCAAGCAGCTACTTTGGTCTGGCCCCTTGATGAATGCATGCGATTTCTTAAGCCAGTGGGTCCCAAAGTGGATTCCAGGCACTCTGTGGGTTAGGGGGGGGGGTCTAAATTGACCCATACAATGCTGTAACTCTGGCAGTATACAAATGGAACCAAATGAACTCTAACGGATCCATTTGGTCACTGAGTATCAGGGTTAAGGGGAGACCTTGTCCTTGACATTTGAAAGTTCTAGAAACACTAGCTGTGCGGTCAGGCCAACTTCAACTTTCTGTGTCTCCAATAACGTCCACTAGAGGGTGGACTCGTACAATGTATAGAGCACCAAGAGGGGAAATGTGATGACATTTAAATTGGTTACATGTTTGTTTGTCAAGACAACGGCTTTCTTTGAGACAATTGTGCTCATATTTGACCAGCAGTCAAGATTTGGTAAAATATAGACTCTAGTATAGCCTATTCTAGTGGGCTATAGTAAGTAATACAATAGTGAGACTGTGAGTAAACCTGGCTGGTGCACGAGAGGACGCACCTGCACACAATAGGCCATCTCAAGTTTATGTATGAAGTGAAATAATAACGACTTGTTTCTTGGGCGGTGGGGTAAATGTCTGTAATTGCATAGTGAAATAACCTACTAACATAACAATGTCTTCAACAGTCACAGACCCTCCAACACTAACAGCAGATCAATTTACCGATATTATGACTTCAAGTGAGTGGAGAATTAATAATTTTCCACTCATTTTATAATTCTGAATTATAAAATAAAACATATTGCCTTGTGGCAGTCTGCACAGGCAAATTAATTATGATCTTATCTGTATTTCTTTGTAAAAATGTACTTAACTTTGAGGTATCTGTAGCCTATTTTGATTGAGTATTTCCAATTTTCTATACTTTTACTTTTAAAACAGATTCAATAATGCACTTTTACTACAATTATTTAAACATTTAGTTACTAGTTACTTTGCAGATATTACATTATAATTATAAAACATAACCAATTTAGCCTTATTAAGTGTGCCTGCCATGCAATGCAAAGGCAAAACACTTATTGTAATCCGCCATACTTGATTAATTAATTAATGATAATTAAGTGTGCCTGCCATGCAATGGCAAAACACTTATTGTAATCCGCCATACTTAATTAATTAATTAATTAATGATAATGATCCCACAAATTTGGTGCGCTAATAACTGCCGCACAATTTACGCCACCGCCGCAATATATACATCAAAACGTGCGGCTCGGCCGGGAATGGTGTGCTATTACTTTTCTAAGAGAAAAGTTGTATCGTTTAATTGATATTAATTTATTAGTGAATTAATTTTACCCATTGACTTATAATGGGAATCGCAAAAACTCACATTCAATATTTTTTTTCTCGCAAACCATAGGGGCTACAGTTTCAAAACTTGGAGAGGAGATTTATAATGATATCAAGGATTAAATAAAAAATAATTTCGTCAGTTGGCCTCATGGTGGCGCTATAACAGTCCACTTTACCTTTCGGCCTGTAACTCTTGAACCGTGGGTCGGAAAATTAAAATTCCTTTTTCCCTGGATTCCTTGGGTCATGACGCATCTCCTCATATAGGCCACGCCCATTTGCGTCAGGATAGATTTTCCGCCATTTTGAATTTTCTTCAAAACACACTTTTTGCTCCTTTTCCTACATATTTTCTCCAAATGTCACAAAAATCGATACACACGATCTATGGACTCATGCGATAAACATATTTAAACGATATTTTGATAGTCCATACCGTTCCTCCGTAACAGGGTTCCAAAGTTAGCGGGAGGAGCCCGTTTTGTAAGAAGTAGCCATAAATCACAAACGAAACATCCAGTCAACACCATATTTGAACCACAAGTGGGGGGCGCTATACTGAACATATACCCAAAAGCATTTCCACTTCGACCCATAGGGGGCACCACAAACGCGCAAAACGTAACCGTTTCATGCCAAAACGTGTTTTTCAGGGGGAACGACCCTCTCAAAACGAAACACAAACGATCTCGGGAGCGACGGGACAACGTAATCGCCTTGCCGAACTTGTGGGAGGAGCCTATTTCTTAAAAACAAGAAACCATATTGCTAATGCTAACACATGCTAATGCTAACAAATGCTAATGCTAACAAAGATGCTAATGTTAACACATACAAGGTTGCACACACATTAAGTAAGTAAGTAACGTTCTTGCAAATTTGGAGCCGTAATAACTGCCGCACGATTTATGCCACCGCCGCAATATATACATCAAAACGTGCGGCTCGGCCGGGAATGGTGTGCTATTACTTTTCTAAGAGAAAAGTTGTATCGTTTAATTGATATTAATTTATTAGTGAATTAATTTTACCCATTGACTTATAATGGGAATCGCAAAAACTCACATTCAATATTTTTTTTCTCGCAAACCATAGGGGCTACAGTTTCAAAACTTGGAGAGGAGATTTATAATGATATCAAGGATTAAATAAAAAATAATAGTGTCATTTGGCCTCATGGTGGCGCTATAACAGCCCACTTTACCTTTCGGCCTGTAACTCTTGAACCGTGGGTCGGAAAATTAAAATTCCTTTTTCCCTGGATTCCTTGGGTCATGACGCATCTCCTCATATAGGCCACGCCCATTTGCGTCAGGATAGATTTTCCGCCATTTTGAATTTTCTTCAAAACACACTTTTTGCTCCTTTTCCTACATATTTTCTCCAAATGTCACAAAAATCGATACACACGATCTATGGACTCATGCGATAAACATATTTAAACAAAATTTTGATAGGTCATACCGTTCTTCCGTAACAGGGTTCCAAAGTTAGCGGGAGGAGCCCGTTTTGTAAGAAGTAGCCATAAATCACAAACGAAACATCCAGTCAACACCAAATTTTAACCACAAGTGGGGGGCGCTATACTGAACATATACCCAAAAGCATTTCCACTTCGACCCATGGGGGCACCACAAACGCGCAAAATGTAACCGTTTCATGCCAAAACGTGTTTTTCAGGGGGAACGACCCTCTCAAAACGAAACACTAACACCAACCGCTACACAAGGTTGCACAGACCTTAGCGAGCTGCAGGCACACTTAAAATTTCTTAGACATTTTCTTTTCTAGTAATAATAATGATCCCACAAATTTGGTGCGGTAATAACTGCCGCACGATTTACGCCACCGCCGCAATATATACATCAAAACGTGCGGCTCGGCCGGGAATGGTGTGCTATTACTTTTCTTTTCGATACGCGTAACCATTGCGACGTAATTCGCAAAAAACGACGCCCAAAATCCCCATTGACTTAGAATGGGGGAAATTTCTGCACTTAATAACTGCCGCACGATTTACGCCACCGCCGCAATATATATATCAAAATGTGCGGCTCGGCCGGGAATAGTGTGCTATTACTTTTCTTTCCGATCCGCGTTACCATGGCAACGTAATTCGTAAAAAACTACGCGCAAAAACCCTCATTGACTTTGAATGGGGGACTCAGAAAAAAACCCAGAAACTTTGGCGCCACATAACTCTGCCATAATTTTGCCCAGCAACGTGATTTAAACTTTAAAATGCACACACAACTTTGGACTTTTCCGGCCAATAGGGATGAGCTGTAATTGATTAAGCCCCGCCCCCTCTGTATTCCTATTGGCTGGGTTTTAAATAGCCACTACTCCAGTTCACAGCATGGTACCGTCTTGAAACTTGGTGTCTGGACTTAAACGGCCAATAGGGACTTATTACTTAAGCCCAGCCCCCTCTTAAGCCCCGCCCCTATCTTCCTATTGGCTTAGCTTTAAACAGCTTTATCTCCAGTTTGCAGCATGGTACCGTCTCGAAACTCGATGTGTGTACTTACATGGCAAATAGGAACTATCTGTAAATGCTTAAGCCCCGCCCCCTCTGCCTTCCTATTGGCTGGGCTTTAAACAGCCATGTCTCCACTTCCCAACACGTTACTGGTCACAAACTCGGTGGGTGGTCCCACAGTCCCAACGGCTAACCGCTAATGCTAATGCTAACAAATGCTAATGCTAACACATGCTAATGCTAACACATGCTAATGCTAATGCTAACAAATGCTAATGCTAATGCTAACAAATGCTAATGCAAAAAAATGCTAATGCTAACACATGCTAATGCTAACGAATGCTAATGCTAGCAAATGCTAATGCTAATGTTAATGCTAACAAATGCTAATGCTAACACATGCTAATGCTAATGCTAACAAATGCTAATGCTAATACATGCTAATGCTAACAAATGCTAATGCTAACACATGCTAATGCTAATGCTAACACATGATAATGCTAACAAATGCTAATGCTAATGCTAACAAATGCTAATGCTAACACATATGCTAATGCTAACACATGCTAATGCTATGCTAACATATGCAGATGCTAAAAATGCTAATGCTAATGCTAATGCTAACAAATGCTAATGCTAACAAATGCCTAATGTTTAAAGGGAAACAAATCTATGATAATGCTAATGCTAAAAAAATGTTAATGTTAAAGCTAATGATAAAAATGCTGATGTAAAACTGCTATACAAGGTTGCACACACTTAGCGAGCTGCAGGCACACTTAAAATTTCTTAGAAATTTTCTTTTCTAGTTTTAATACTGGCTTTCGGCTATTTTCAAAGATTTTTGTGCTTTTACTTTTGGTACTGGTACATTTTGATGCTAATACTTTCGTACTTTTACTCAAGTAGTGTATTTTTTAATTCCGGACTTTAACTTGTAACAGAGTAGGCTAATTCTATATTGCAATATTGACTTAAAGGAGTAGTTCACCCCCAAAATTACTTTTTTTCCTATTGATTACTCATGCCATGGAGACTTGAGTTCAATAATATTTTTAGTTTTTTGTCGCTTTCCTAAGACAATAATTTGATTACAGTAAATGTACCCCCGTTGATTCCGGAAGGGGACCCATATCCATTTGGTTCCCCTTCCTGAATCAATGGGGGTAACTTTACTATAAAGGTACACGTTGTTACATTTTATGGGTTAATTTCATCGACAGATGGTGAAGTATTGTAGTGCAGGTAATTGCAACAACCACCAATCTATTAAAGAGGCAAAACGGGACCGCCAGATATTCTAAACTTTCAGCGATTTTGCCAATTATGTATTCTTAAGTCACACATCCGAGTTTTTGTCAAGCCAAAGGGAATCACGTGACATTATCCCCTTCGCCTATTCGCTCATACTAGGACACGTGTAGGCGGAGGAATACATTAACAGAATCTACTTTGTTCATGCTTCTTTGTGTGTGCTATGTGTGACTTTGAGATATGTTTTTCAATGGGGAGACTATTTTATCTCTACATTTTGACTCACTAAGAATTTACAAGAAAATAAATAAATAAAAAGTGTACCTATAAATCTGAACCTGAACACATTTTCCAGACTAAATAATTTGACTGAATGAATTATATAAACATGCCCACTCATCCCAATAAGAAGTTACGAAACAAATCCAACAAATCAAGTGTTAGATCTGAAACTGAACAAATTACATTCATAAAGTCAATATTCTATAATAAAACCAAATTAAATAATTGGACTGAATCTTGAAAGCATGCATATACTGTACCATTGTCATAGTCATCAGAGTGATCGATTACTGAGCCCTGATTGGCTCCCTGAGACTGAACTAATAAAAATTGCTGTCATGATTATTAATGGACAGAGTAATACTGTAATTACCTGACACGCGGCACTGTAAAAATAAAGAACAGAAAAGAAAGACAGAAAAAAATTATAATAAACATTACAATTGCTATGCCATGGAAATTAAAAGTATAATATAAAGAGTGTTACTCAGTGATTGAGCTGAAACTTCTGTTATGTTATTGTGAGTTTGCAATTTTGAGCTTGCAAATTACTAATTTTGCAACATGCCTACTCATCCCAATAAGAAGTTACAAAACAAATCCAACAAATCAAGTGATAAATGACACTCCTAATGTCAATATTCTATAATAAAACCAAATGAAATAATTGGACTGAATCTTGAATGTATACTGTACCATTTTCATAGTCATCAGAGTGATCGATTACTCCATAGACGCTTGTGTCACCACCTGAAGGTAAACAATAGTAAGCATTAATGTGGTGCTTTACTGTTGTTATTTCAGGTTTCAAAACCATATTTGATATAGTGTTTGTTCATTAAGGTCTCCCGTCTCTCCAGCTTTAATAAACAGAAAATGCATTTTCAGATGGGTGGCCAATCTTCAGCCAATCAGGAGAGAGTACCCATTTATCAGCTTCAATTTGAGTTATTTGTGTTCAAGTTCAAATATTGTCTGCTCATTTCTTTGTCATCACTTCCAAATCTACTTGTTTATCCTGCAGTACTCAGTGAGTTCTGTCTCCTGATTGGATAAAAGTGGTGTCCTGACCTGAAAATGCATTTCCTGTTTAATCAAGAGATGTATGTTACTGAACAAACGCAATGAGCAATCAGATTATAAAGCCATTTAACACTTATTTTAACAAATATAAATTATCCTAACTTTAATTATTCTGCTATTTAGAAGAACAAAAAAAAAACACAAAACAAACTGACAGATTTAAATACTTCAAAAAGATACATTCATTCTTTAATGAATAAGGGTTTATTTTTAATTTGAAGTCAGCAATAATTTTAATTGGTTCAAAAACTGACCGTGCTGCAGTGGGCAGTACACACCATCAGGAGCCCCACTTTGATTGGTCCCCTGGTCAGCTGAGCCCTGATTGGTTCCCTGAGACTGAACTGCACTGTAATTAAATATAAATAGCAGAAATGAAGTACAAATCTATAGAAATGTATTAAGTAGGAATTTATGTTAATTAATAGCCTACTGTACTTACTTGACACAACATGGACCTGTAGAGAGAGAAGAGAGAGAGAGAAAGAAAGAAAGAAAGAAAGAAAGAAAGAAAGAAAGAAAGAAAAATAAAACTGAATTGTATTTAAATCTTTGAACATAACTGCTAGGCGATGTAAATAGATTTAAGCTGAGTTGCTCAGTGATTGTACTCTAAAACTTCTTTATGTTAAGGACTCCCAGATTACACCTGAATGTATTTATTTTTTGCCAGGGACCCCCATACTAGAGTTGTGTTGTAAACATATTCTAAAATGTTCAAGTTTTTCAAGAGTTTATGGAAATAGCAGATCTACAAGTTCAAACAACACGTCTTGATGCAATGTAAACATCTTTTGAGCTGCTGATTGATTGACCGATTGAAGTCGTTGTGTTGTCCTTACCTTTGGATGTTCTGTATCGACACAGCAGGAGCAGAAGGATGGTCAGTAGAATCACAACCAGAAGTCCCACAATCACCCCCACTACATGTGGAGAAATCTGTTCCACAGGTCCAGGCACTGAAGGTTCAGCTGATCCAGACACCGAAGGCTGAGTAGATCTTGTAACTGAAGGTTGAGGCACTATGACACAGTATGACGGCAATGAAAACAGAATTTAATCTCATAGCAGACACTGGAGGTTGAATAGATCTAGTCACTGAAGGCAATATGATGCAGTATGAGGACAATGCTAATAGAGGTTAGAATTAGAACACCACATTTTGTTTACATTAGCATGGCTATAGGCTATATTCTCAATATTACAGTCCCTATGTATCCCCCCATGTACAAATACATATACATACTCACCAATTGTGACTATTGTGACTCTATTACTGTAATTAGTGTAGTAAGCCGGTTTCCCTCTCTGTCCTATGCACCCATAGACTCCTCTTTCTGACACACTGATTGATCCATCATCTTTCTTGGTGATCAGGGAGGGTGGGCCATGTTGTTGGAACAAGAAGTAGCTCCATTCCCATCCAGATGAACCCTCCACAGAACAGCTCAGTGTAACACTGCCCCCTACAGGTAGGTCTGTTTGGTCAGCTTTCAGTGTGGCCTTTGGTCTATTATCTGTTGATCAGATTAGGAAGAATACAACTACAACAGTCAGTTCCTGGATAAACTGTGTGGACTACAGTAGCTGATAACTATAATATAACATGGATATGTCATGAATATAAATAAATTCATTTATATTACATAATTCAATGTATAGAAAATATATTGATGCAGAAAGTACAGAGGATTTCAATACAACGATTCATTATTTTCATTCTCATCAGGTTTTGTTCATCAGAAATTATACAAATACATAGGTATTTTATGTATGTAAATGTCAATGCAATAGGCCTATCTCTCACCACCTTTAATATTGTGGTAATTAATGTGTGCAAGGACTGAAGGATAAGATTTGAAATTCTTTCCACTTGTCCTTACAGGATATTTATGTATTTCAAATGTTCATATATGAGTGCTATGAATGATGTTACATATGGCAGTGATGAAATATATGACTTACCGGATACAATCAAAGTGCCTTTATTACTTTGTTTTGTAACCTGGCTGTTTGTTTTGAGAACACCAAAACACTGGTATTCACCACTGTGCCAGCCTATTGTTTGACACATTTTAAATGTATTCAGATAAGAGTTTGTGACAAATAGACGACCATCTTTGTCAAGTCTGTACCACCAGTCAGTCTTCTCTCCCTCTCTCATGTCACATATGAATGTAACAGGCTCTCCAGTAAATATCTGGGACCAGTTGGGCTCCAGGGTCAGAACAGCTGGTGGTCTCTCTACACAAACACATAAAACACACAAATAGAATAAACACAAATGCTACAAACTGACTTGTTTGCCACTAAAACCACAGTAACAAGCAAGTTGAGTAGATGAGTATATAATAGTAAACTGACACAAATCCATACTATAATTAGGGAGGTCAGTCAGTAGGTCAGTCAGTCAGTCAGTCAGTCAGTCAGTAAATGCATTTCCACCTTTATCTCTTCAGCAACTGATCCCACATTTCACATGGCATTGGCCATTAGCATTATACAGACGGTGACGGAGCCCGATTTCCATTTTTACCAAATTCAAGCTATTTATTAGCGTTTCTTTACCACTTCTGTTCAACACTACACCCTGTTGTCAGGGTTACGGTCCGTTCCTCCAGGCCATGGGATCTGTAGCCCCACACACACACACACACACACACACACACCAATCTCACAGTTAGGAATGTTGCAGTGTCTCTCCCCCTCTCTCTCTCTCTCTCTCTCTCTCTCTCTCTCTCTCTCTCTCTCTCTCTCTCTCTTATATATGTGGTTTGCCTGCATGCACGGGTCACTAATGCACCGGGTGCATTTGATGCGACGGGTATGGCAAAATTATGTAGAGCAAGCGCATACATCCCCATACTTCTATTCACCTAATTTAGCTGTTAAATTATTTGTATCCATCAAAAAATATACACTCCTCCATGGGTTGCTCCTTACATTATGATGCTCCCACATATTCTCACGCACGCACCAGTTACAGTTACTTTCTCCATAACCCACACTCTGCACATATATTGGAGCACATATCTTCAAACGGGTAAGGTCTAGTATATGTAATAAATGAGAGAGGATGAAGTATGTGACAGGTGCAAATATTGAAGAGTTTAGATAGAAAAGTAATCTTCACCTTGACCGTGTCCAAAGGAGAGGACGGTACTCAGCACTGAAACATATGTGATGAGACAATATCAAGTTAAGCATAAATATCAAATTGTAATTATTCCTAATTAACACAACACCAACAGACACTGCCCTGCCCTACAGTCAAAGTTGCGGTAAGTGGGTAAAGAATTAAACTCATAAAAAGGGTTTACTGTGTTTCCATTGGCCATCAAAATGCAGGGTTACCATCTGCAGGCTGTAAGTGATATGGCACTAATTGTATATTTGCTCATCAGTCAGTGTTAATTTTGACACTAAATTGTAATAGTTTTAGTCTTTTAAATATAATTCTATTTAGTTTAGTCATAATTTAGTAATTTGAACTATTTTAGTTTTAGTCTAGTTTTAGTTGACAACATGTAATAAGATTTTAGTTAACTAAATGTGCAGTTGATTTAATTGACCAAAAAACTGTTGTAGTTTAAAACACAACACCTGTGCGCAACCAAGCTTAAAATGACTTACTACTATAGACCTATACCCTATCTATGCACAGTTCACACAGGAGGATGATTTGTCCCTAATAAGAATATTGTCTTTTTCAGTTGTCAGTCAAAGTCATGATGTAATAGGCTAACCTCATATGTCCAAAGGATTCAGGATTCAAATTCAAAAATAGCAGATCTACAAGCTCAAAACGGTGCCACTTTGCTCTGCGTTTCAAGCTTGTAGATCTGCTACTTTCAATGATTTTGTGTGACGCTGTAGTATGATCAAATAGGGTGCTAATTTACAAAAAAGAAAAAACACAAAAGTATAAAATATGAAGATAAGAGGTTTGCGCCCAACAGCAACGATAAGGTCACGATTCTCACACAAAGCCACACACAGACAGATACATGCACACACCCTATATGTCATATAGACGGCTAGCTGCACTGGCAGAGCCATGCAGTAAAAAATATTACTTACAGCCCCTTTAATCAAAAAGCAAATTAGTACCTCTTGCTTTCTGCTTTTATTTGTGAATGTTGAAAACGTTTAATAAAATATGAATGACAATAACCGACTTAATATCTGAGGCTGCACGTTAACACTAGTTTCAGCCTTGATGTTGTTATAAATAAATGCATGTAAAAACTATTTGCTATCTTCTGATATCTACGAAATGTTTTGTTGCTTACAGATAACTATAATAATCATCTGTTAATGTGTAAAATAAATGTGTTTTGTTGTATACTAGCCTCTATATACTGTACAGTAGTTGCATCATCAGCGTTTGTACTTTGGCATGCGCGCTCGCTCGTGCTCGCTCGCACGCACGCTCGCACGCACGCACGCACGCACGCACGCACGCACATACACACACACACATACACATACACATACACAATCCTTCATTGAAATGGTTCAAACACTAGTTCAATAGAGCTACTATATATTCTAGTTCAATAGAGCTACTAGTAATAATAGTGATATATACTCTATTTCAATAGAGCTACTTGTAATAATAATAGTGATATATACTCTAGTCTAGTTCAATAGAGCTATTATATTGATTGATTGATTGATTGATTGATTGGATTTATTTGATAAATCCATAACAGAATTATCTGGACAGCACAAAAAGTCCAAAGACTTAATTCCGTTGCGATCCAAAACAACAAATCATATGGTAACTAACTAATATCATGTCATTCTAAAATCACTATACTAAAACATTCGATGAAAACAAAATAAGAAATTACAGAAAACAATAAATAAATACATAAATAAATAAAACATTACATTTAAAACGCCCAATAGCAACGATACCAACAAGGTCATTTTAGACCAACCCTGCTCTATTCTAGCTTGCTCATCAGCCAATTTTTCACCACATTTTTAATTACATTTAAAATATAATAGTATGATAGTGATATATACTCACAGAGGAGCACACAGGGTGAGATGAGACCCATCCTCTCCTGTGATGAACGACTCTGAAGAACCTTCTACTTTCTGATCACAGTGAACTTATACTGTAAATACCGCTGTGTGTGTGTGTGTGTGTGTGTGTGTGTGTGTGTGTGTGTGTGTGTGGGTGGGGTGGGGTGGGGTGGGAGGGTTAAAGAGTGTGAGAAACATGGCACAAAGTGTACCATGTTTCTCACACTGTTATTCATATCTGCTCTTCCTTCCTGTTTTTTTTTCTTCTTTTCTTTTGTAATAGAGGCCGAAATAAAGATGCATGTGAACTCATCATAGCAGTTCTATATAGATTTAGTCTTCTTATGCATGGCTTAGAAGTAGAATTAAATGTCTTGTACTGCATAGAAATTGTTTCTACGGACACAGGCCAACTCCATGGTCATTCACAAATGAAGAACAGAAAAATAAAAACTCGAGATATGACAAATGTTGTCCTTTTGACCTTGGTTCTGACCTTGAGAACTGACCTTTCAAACACAACATTAAGCCATTCTACTGATCATTCCCACAAAGTGTCATGAAAATCCACCTGTACGTTATTTTGACCTTTGATCCCCAAAAGTAGATCATCTCTTTGGGCCAGCATACTGATCATTCATCAGTTATTTTGTTGACAGACTGACATCATTTGAACTTCATGAAGTAATTTGACAGTACAGTGTGATTACTGTGATATGTCCCGGACGGTAAAGTATTCCGTCACTTACCTTTTCCACAAGGAATCCAATGCATCAAACCATCAAGTCTTCTTGACAAGTTGCATGAAAATCCACTTATTCTTGAGTTATTTTGTTCACAGACAAACACTTGCACAGCAAGAAATTATGTTCCAGTCTTTTGACTTGGTAGTGAAATGCTCCTACTTTAGGGCAGTGGTTCACAAACCTTTCATTTCGAGACCCAAAAAAAGACATTTTATTTTTCCTCAAGAGCCAAACTAGTGAAATTATCCGATCTACAAGCTCACAATATATCACAATGTAACATGTTGTGAGCTTCTAGATCTGCTATTTTCAATACTTCTTATAATTTGTATGCATAATATATGTATGTTTGCACCACCAGGTCGCTGTGATTGGGTGTACTTTTTGAACTACAACCTTAATGTCCAAATGGATTATTTCCATTTTTTTTTTTTACAATTTTAGTGTTGCTTTGTTCTCTTTGCGTTTGTGTGTGCATGCATGCATTATATATTATGCATACTCTGTGCACCAAATACCACCATATATTGACACATTAGAGTGGAACAATGCAGTGAAGAGACTAGATAACCAAAGAGCACAGAGGGGTGCAGTGTCACAACATGAGGAAGACATGACGTCTCACTACAACCACAGTGCTGTGCATCTCAGCACTTTTTGAAACAGGAAACATGTTTGTCTTCTGTTGCTTCCCCCTACAAACCTACAGTATTATTCTATAAGCAATAACGGGCAGAGCAATCAAGTGGAAAGTGTCTTTCTTCTGAGTCCTAGAGTGATGTAGAACTGTACACAGACATTAGACTTCACAACCAGTCAAATTGTGTAATTTGAGCTACCCTCGCCCACTGTATAAATATACCATATATATGGCCAGCATATTGCAAAGCAAAAATAAAATACAGAAAATAATGTTCATGGTTAATTTGTGTTATGTTATTCATAATATAATGCTACCCTTTAAAGACCAGCTGAAATAAAAAGTATTTTCTTGCACACTTTTTTGCAGCAAACGTAGTCATAATACATTATTTTGTATTTTTTGGCCCTAAAAGGGCAATCTGAACTATTTAAAAAAAAGCAGTTACTGATACTCAAAATGTACTTACGTACAGCACTGTAGTAAATGTACCTTGTTGTGGTCCACCACCACACCACAGGACATGTGGACAGGCTCTTTAATGCCTTGACAATTATGTTTGATGTCTGATCAGGTAGTACTAGTGAGTAGCGGTATTATCTTTGATTCAAGAGTACAGATACAATACTGAGGAAACAATTCTAGCATATTGTGAAAGGATTCTGTACTGTAGGCAAATTTGTTTACCTTTCTTACTCTTCTCTGCCTCTGTTTTGGTGCTTATATCTGGGCATAAGACACATGTGCGATCTCCTTCTCAACACAACTCAACTTGTAGTGTGTGTGCGTGTGTGCGTGCGTGCGTGCGTGTGTGCGTGCGTGCGTGCGTGCGTGCGTGTGTGCGTGCATGTGCGTGTGTCTGGTGGGGTGGGACGGTTAAAGGGTGTGATAAAGACAGTACAATTTTTGAGCTCAGCCTATTTTAGCAGCATTGTTTTGAATTAGAAGAAAAACATGTCTTGTGCTTGATACGTCGTATCAAGATGGCGCCACGTACGGCTGCTTCGTCTTGCGCTCCTCACAGTCAATGCAGTTTTTTACTTTTTTTATGTCTTTTATATATTTGTATAAGCTTCACTGCAGCTACTTTAGTAAGCTATGACAGAGACTCACTTTTGAGTCTAAGAGATTCCTGGATTGCGCAGCAAAAACCGGAGTTTTTGCACTGGGAAAAAGCACTGGACCGCGCACAGACCACAGCGTCTGGTTGCGAGGCAACGACGGCCCGTAGACGCGCGCGCAGACGGGAAAAAAGACGGGGAAAGAGAGCCGGCTTACAGGCGCGTCTTGACCGACGTCCAGACAAAACACCTCTTCCCAGCATTCTTTTATCCAACGTTAACTCCCTGGATAACAAACTGGATCTGCTCCGCGCTAGGATCAAATACAACAAGGAAACTAAACAATGCAACGTGATTTGCTTGACGGAAACGCACCTAAAGCCACTCGACTCGGTAACATCACCCGTCGGATTTTCCATGTTTCGTATGGACAGAGATAATGGAATAACGGACAAATCCAAAGGTGGGGGAGTGTGTTTTATGATTAATGACAATTGGTGTAATCAGAACTCTGCACGAGTTACAGTCGTTTTGCTCCCCAGATCTTGAATTCCTTGCTCTGCTATGTAGGCCATACTTTTTGCCAAGAGAGTTTTCAGCTGTAATACTATTTGCTGTGTACATTCACCCTAAAGCTAACTCAGAGCTTGCGTGTAAAGAGCTATACACAGCTATATGCAATGCTGAAAATCGTCATCCTCATGCGTCACTGGTGGTTTTGGGTGATTTTAATCAGGCATCTTTGAGGAAAGTTATGCCAAAAATGTACCAGCATGTTACAGTGAATACTCGGCTTGACAAAACACTGGACCACTGCTACACATCGATAAAAAATGCATACAAATCACTGGTGCGCCCAGCTTTTGGTAAATCAGACCATTCATCTGTGTTTCTCATGCCGGCCTACAAACAAAAGATCAAACAGACGCCTCCCGTGATTAAAACAGTCCAGCTCTGGTCAGAGGAGTCTGACTTTATGTTACAGGACTGTTTTGAATCGATGGACTGGCCAATCTTTAAGGAGGCTGCAGGAGGCAACATTGATGAATATGCTGACACTGTGCTATCTGTGATTAAGAAATGCATTGATGATGTAGTCCCAACAAAAACCACTAAAGTCTACCCAAACGAAAAGCCTTGGGTAAATGGTACAGTGCACTTGGCCATTAGAGAGAGAGACGTGGCTTTCAGATCTGGGGATGAAGGAGAAATTAAGCGTACACATTATTCTCTTCGCAAAACACTGAGATCTGCTAAAAGGCATTATGCCAAAGAGGTGGAGTCGAACTTCACTGAATCAAACAATAGCAGAGACTTGTGGCAAGGACTGAAAATTCTCACTGACTTCAAACCCCCCTCCCCCCAAGTGGACAGTTCCCTCTCACTCCCTGAGGAGCTGAATAGATTCTACTTCCGCTTTGAGGCACAGAGACAAGCAGCTATCTCCCCCACCCCACCACCTACCCCCTGCACTCTCCAGAGCCCCAACAATGGAGAGGCCCTTCACACCTCTGTGTTAGAATGTGACACTGGGGAGAGCATCACCACAATGTCCCTAGCAGAAGAGGATGTTTGTCTCTCCTTCCGCCGTGTTAACCCCCGCAAAGCTGCTGGCCCAGATGAGATCCCTGGCCGTGTCCTGAAAGCATGTGCGTCGCAACTGGCTGGTGTGTTCACGGACATCTTCAATCAGTCCCTTCATGAGAGAAAAGTCCCATCCTGCTTTAAATCGGCAATAATAGTGCCGATTCCCAAGAAAGGCAAGGTGACTGGGCTGAATGACTGGAGGCCGGTTGCACTCACGCCAATAGTGAGCAAATGCTTTGAGAAGAGTCAGGAAGATGATCTATGACAAATTGCCACCCACACTAGACCCACTGCAATTTGCCTATCGTCAAAACAGATCCACAGACGATGCCATTGCCACATCTCTACACACGACCCTCTCACACCTTGAGGAGAAAAAATCTTATGTGAGAATGCTGTTTATTGACTACAGCTCAGCATTCAATACCATAATTCCCCTCAAATTAGACACCAAGTTGAAGAGTCTGGGTCTAAATTCAAGCCTTTGCGGCTGGATCCTAAACTTCCTGACACAAAGACGTCAAGTGGTGAAGATGGGAAAAATTACCTCGGCCCCTCTGACTCTCAGCACAGGTGCCCCCCAGGGATGCGTTTTGAGCCCCCTCCTCTACTCCCTGTACACCCACGACTGCGTGGCCCTGTTCAGCTCCAACCAAGTGATCAAGTTCGCGGACGACACCACAGTCATAGGCCTGATCACCAATGATGATGAAACAGCCTACAGGAGAGAAGTGGAGAATCTGGAAGCATGGTGTCAAGAGAACAACCTATCTCTCAATGTGGACAAAACAAAAGAGATTATCTTTGACTACAGGAGGCCTCCTAAAGTCCACTCACCCCTCCAGATCGGGGGTGCTGCAGTGGAGAGAGTCAAAGAGTTCAAATTCCTGGGGGTACACATCACTGAGGATCTGACCTGGGCAGTGCAGACAGAAAAGGTGGTCAAGAAAGCCCAACAGCGCCTCTACTTCCTCAGGAAACTGAAGAAAGCTGGGATGGGTCCCAAAGTCCTACGGGCTTTCTACAGGGGCACCACGGAGAGCATCTTGACTGGCTGCTTCACTGCCTGGTATGGCAGCTGCACTGACCTCAATCGCAAGGCCCTGCAGAGGGTTGTGCGGACAGCCGAACGCATCAGTGGATGCGATCTCCCCCCAATCCAAGCATTGTACGACGAGCGCTGTGTCAACAAAGCCTGTGGAATCATGAAAGATTCTCACCATCCCAACCACAGTCTGTTCAAGATGCTGCCTCATGGAAAACGTCTACGCAGTCTCAAAGCTACCAGCAACAGACTGCAAAAGAGCTTCTTTCCACGAACAGTCAGGCACATGAACGAACTGTCAAAAACGAGAAAGATCCAGGGAAAAAGGAATCGCTAGCGCCCCAGCCCCCAACCCATTACGTTCCCTGCTTGTGAAGTTGAATTGCACCTACTGTACATACCCCTTACGTTCCCTCCTTGTGAAGTTGAATTGCACCTACTGTACATAAATGCATACTGTGAAGTTGAATATATTAATCTGTTGCACATAGAACACTCTGTGAAGATGTTTACAAAAGTTAAGTACAGTACAGTAGCAACTACTGGAAAAATATGCTGTTGGCGTATAGAATATGCCAAACTTTTTGCACATGTACATCTGAGGATGCTCTTTTCTTTTACTGTTGCTCTTTTTGCCTTTTGCACTCCTTTTTAGATTATTATTATTATTATTTTTAGATGTGGTTTGCTGTTATTATATTGTTTTTTTGATATACGACTGCATTGACTGAAGGATGCCAAACAAAAACAAATTTTACTCTTATGTACCTGTACAAAAGACGTAACAATAAAGTACAACCTTGAACCTCCAAATTGTATCTTCATGACACGGGCCAACTCCATGGTCATATAGAGAAAAAATAACTCAAGATATGACAAATTACATAATTTTGACCTTGATTCTGACAACTGATTATTCATCAGTTATTTTTGTTCATTATTTGAACTTTATGAATTCATTTGACAGCACAGTGTGACATATCCTGGACGATAAAGTATAACGCCACTTTCCACAAGTAATCCAATGCATCAAACCTATTGTCTTCTTGACAAGTTGCACAGAAATCCACATAATAATTCTTGAGTTATTTTGTTCACAGACGCACACATACATGATGTTCCAGTCTTTTGAATTGGTAGTGAAATGCTCATACTTTAGTGAATAAAAACACTATACTGTAAAATAATTTGCTGTAAATTTACAGTAAATGACTGGATAATAATTGCATTACTTTCACAGTAATTTTCACAGTAAATATTGCGCAGTAAATTACTGTAATTTCACAGCTGTGAAATGTTAGTAATTTACTGTGATTTAGCAGTATGTATTGCAGTTAGTTACTGTAATATTACAGCAGTTGCCTGTATTTTTACACTATTACTGTGAATGTAAGGCAGCTCAGTAGGCGGTAATGTACTGTAAATTTACAGTAAATTGTATCTAATACAGTAAAATATTGTAAATTTGAATTTATAGGCCCATTCCCACTGGGCCAGATAACAGATAAAAAAAAGCTCTTTCTCCAGATATTTTTCCATTCAAAGTGGATGGTAGATACAGATAAAAAATATCTGCCACAGATATTTATTTTATCTGTGACAGATATTTTTTATCTGTATCTAACTATCTATCATCCACTTTGAATGGAAAAATATCTGAAGAAAGAGATTTTTTTATCTGTTATCTGGCTCTGTGGGAATGGGCCTTAACTGTGATTTTACCATACACAAACATGCTAAAACAAAAACAAAAACAATACAACTTCATTCATTTAAACTTTTTATTGTACAATTCCAACACAAAGTGCAACATTTCAAATGGACAAAGAAGAACCACACCAGTCTCTCTTAAAGCCTTTTACTCAGTAGAAGTGTAAAGTCTACAAACACTCCTGGAGTTTGGTCTGGTGTCTGGAGGCACTTTTTTTTAACCAGTTTGAAAACTGGTTGTCATAGACTTTAGTTATTTAGGAGGCTGCAACACAGTTTTCCTGTGAAACTCCAGGAGTGATTTTGTGGACTAAAAAACGTCACCTGACTTTGTATCATCATGGTGGTGAGTAGATACAACATTTTCACTTTTGGGTGAACTGTTCCTTTAACTGCAAAATAACTCATCTACTCACCCTCGTGACAGTTGGAACAGAGGTGAAATCTGTCCATATAACACAAATGGAGGTTGCCTTCACAACTTGGGGAGAAATGGTGACTGGTTCTCTCTGGCAACCCTCCTGTGTGTTATATGAACACACTTCAGCAGGCAGGAAGTATGTGAAGTACACCTCAACATTGCACTCAGTCACATAAGTCCTGAAGGTATAAGGCAACACAGCAGTGGTAAAAACAAAGCAACCTAATGATTACAGTATGTATGCACCTTGCTAACATGCAGGCCGAGACAGAAGAGGCGAGCATTGCTGAATGAAGTGACAGGGCATCTGCAAAGAATATTGGCAATTTTACATATCCAGATAAGAATAATGGCTGGTGGAGTTGGACAAACAAGAGTAGGGCATCTGAAACATGTATGAGTGTGTCTCATATTGGAGTCCTGAATACCATCGACCATTCAAAGTCCACAAGTTTTCTCAAATGCGTATGAGTGTGTCTCATATTGGAGTCCTGAATACCACTTTTAGTTTCACATAGACATATATTGCATCGTTTATACAAGGCGCATGCAGCAGTTCCCCTTTCCCTTAAGTAAACCCTACACCAGGGGTTCCCAAACTTTTTTGTCTCAGGGTACCCCATAAATATCTTTTTAATCCGAAGCACCCCTACATTATAATTTTCACTCCCAGCACCTTATATTTATAGCATATCATCGTTGTCGGGTGTAAACCTTGTCCAAAACCGTTAGTTTTGTATTTATCATCCATAAAATGTACTAAACTAGTGAAAAGTGATTATGTTGAGAGGAAAATGTTAAGATAATAGCCATTTTGGTTAGAACTGACTGAAAATAACTGTACTTCAAGTTTAAAATGATACTAAATATTTGTCCAAATAAATAAATTCCAAATATTATCAAATGATCTCGCGGCACCCCTGGACTGCCGTGGCAGCACCCCAGGGTGCCCCGTCACCCACTTTGAAAACCCCTGCCCTACACCACAGAAAGAAAGTAGTACTGAGAGTAAGTAACATTCAAGTATCAATGTTGCAAGCAATCCAGTACAATGCTTCAGTACAATTTCAGTGTTACAATACCTCCAATCAGAGTACACACAACATCCTCAGGATATAGCAGATTGAAGTTGTAGTAGATCGCGAAAACCACAGCTATCCAATAATGATCCCATAGCGTTGTCCCATCACCACTTGCTCTTCAATGGACAGCATCCAGGCCATAGACTTCATTAAATCACCTGAAAAGAGATACCCATTATGTGATATTGTAGAGGTGAAATGCTAATTGAACAAGAGTAGAATTTCAATGATCAGCAACATCACAAACTGTGACACAACTCACTTTATTTTGATCTTACGGGCATTTAAGACAATTTGCAAATTAGGGTCAGATTCAGTAGTTTTTTGTCTGGGATTTTGAAGGGTTTTTGAAGGTAAGACAGAAATATAAGCCAGATTTAGTCACTTTACTTACACTATTTTTATAAACAGGTTGATGAATCGTCCGGGGACCCCCAGGGGTCCTTGAGGGAGTTCTAGGGGGTCCCCAGCTAAATGATAATTAGGAACTAAATTGACCCTTATTGGGTATGTAACTCAGAACCAAATGGACCCTAACAGGTCCATTTTGGTCCCATTTGTACACTGAGAATTACATTAACATTGATTTTACAATATACTGTAGATTGGGGTCTCAGAGATAGATATGCCATTAAATGGGGGGTCTGTAGCCTAATCTTCTCTTATGGGGGTCCCTGGCATTGCTTTTCAAATGGGGTCTACTGGCTGATAAGTGTCAATTCGGGGGTCCTTGACACAAAAGGGTTTGAGAACCACTGCTGTAGATCAAGACACTGATCAGCTTATGTGAAAAGTAGCTTATGATCACGTAGATTATAATATAACATCCAGATATCAACAGTACCTTGGAAAATCAAGCAGGGGGTGCTTGGTAATTTCTCTGTCCTCTGCACATCAGCGGCTGTGGCACACAGCTGTAAAATAAATAAGACAAGACAACAACCACCTCAATGACCATGCCCAAGAGATCTCAGGCTGACACCAAACTCTCCCCAGGACCTATAAAACCTTATCTAGAACCTCAATTAATTTGTCAATCACATTAGATCTACTTTGTATTATTCTATGCCAAATTCTATTAGCAATGTTGAATTCAGTATAATACATTTTCAGTAGCCTATAAGTATAATACCTTTGGATAAACTCCAGAGTGCACGTGCCATCCTCAGGAAGGATACTGCAGATTGAAGTTGCAGTAGCCATCAGTGGTCCCATCTTATTCTTCAATGGACAGCATCCTTCCGGCTTCATTATATCACCTGAACAGAGATACCCATTGTGTGATATTGTTAAGAGGTGAAATGCTAAATGCATTCCACAACACACACACACACACACACACACACACACACACACACACACACACACACACACACACACACACACACACACACACACACACACACACAATTTATGTATGCCCACAGAGTGGCTTACTCTGTGGCATGTACTGTTTTGGTACAGTTTAAAAAAATGAAATCTTTCCAAAATGTTCAGTTTATTTTACTTTAATATTATTTGATGAAGATAGAAATAAAATCTCTATTCAGACACATTCCAGTATTTTTTCTGACTTACATTATTTTCTAGGCATGCTTACATTATGATATTAAGGGGGAAAAAATCACCCTATGTCACCCTAATGACCATAATGTCTCACATGTGGAGGAAAGGGGAGGGGCGAGGAGATTCCATCAAAGTCAAAACAAAGTTTTAATGTAGGCAATTAAATACATACATTTAATCCATGCTTAAAGACTTATGATGGGATTTCTGACGGAAATTAAGCTCCTACTGCAGTGGACAGCACAACGTCAGGTAGGCTAATAATCAATCATTAATCTGATGGTGTCACCCGTCGAATATAGACCATCTACAGCAGTGGTTCTCAAACTTTTTCACGTCAACAAACCCCAATAATCAGCCAGTGGACGTCCATTTGAAAAGATATACGCCAGGGACCCCCATAAGAGAAGATTTTTATGGCTCTGTAGTGATTCCATTTTAATTTCAAGGACCCCCAGGACATATTTAATGGCATTTCTATCTCTGAGATGATATATGTTAATTTAACTCTCAGAATGTACAAATAGAACAAAATGGACCTGTTATCATTTAGCCAGGGACCCCCTGGAACTCCCTCAAGGACTCCGGAGGGGTCCCGGACCCCACTTTGAAAACCAATGATACACAGGCTCCTGTGTCGTGACGCTTTTGTTTTGGATCGGTTGCTTTTACAACAGCAACTGTTAGCCACACTGGAGCATAAAACCTCCCCCGGTGCAAATTATCATTGATATAGTTGAGAACCAAATGGACCCGGCGTAAGGATACGTACAACTGACACAAGGATTGTCTGTGGTTCTCAAAGTAGTGTCCGGTCATTATCGCGTCCGAATGATGGAGTTCCAGATGGTCCACAGCTAAATGATAGATATAGGAACCAAATGGACCCGTATGGCGTATGGGTCTGTAACTCGTGCGTCGCGGGGATGTCTTCTTCCCCGCGCGTCGGCCGTATTGAACCGGGCAGGTTGAACGTTCCCTACCGCGGTCCGCTAGCTAGTAAGCAGCCGACATGACACTGACGTGAGCCTATGTCGAGCGGCAGAACCACACAAACACACCGGTAAACCGGCTTGGCGTATACACCGAGCGACGCGCGCCACTATGAGCTTGTATATCTGCTATTTAGTTGAAGCGGTTTGTGAGGGAAACACACATTTAACTCAACAGTTTAAATGTGTGTTTCCCTCACACACCGCTTTAACTAAAAGCAGATATACAAGCTCATAGTGGCGTGCGTCGCTCGGTGTATACACCAAGCCAGTCCACCGGTGTGTTTGTGTGGTTTCTGCCGCTCGACAGGCTCATGTCAGCTGGGAAGCAGTGCTTCTGCAGCAGCACACATACATTGCTGGAGCAGGACTGAACCACAGGCGAAAGCACAACTAGTTGTCATTAAGGTGGAGGGGGTAAAAAAAGAGCGTGACTTACCTTATCAGAGCAATGTTATGAACCTCACATGACTTCTGAAAGTTCCTTTGAATTGAAATTGACTTCATAATGTCATAATTCCATCTTCACCATCAGTTCACTGCTTTCCCTCTCACAATGGATAAAAATTTGAAATGAAATCCCACAATGCAGCGCGGTTCAATTAATTTGTTGTGATATCACAGTAACATTCTGAACACAATATGTTATTGTAAGATATATTGTAAAGTGTTGTGTAATCCTGATAACAATTTAGAGTACAGCCATTTGTTGTGTTATCACAGATGATGGTGTGATTACACAGTAATATTCAGAATACAGTATTATATTGTGAAATAATAATGTAAAGTATTGTGAGATCCTGGTAATATTTAACAGTTATAGAGCTACCACGAGAGAAAATGTATCTCTTGACTTATCTGTACTGTTACGCTCTTTAACAAATAAACACTTCAGAAATAACAGATCTGCAAGCCCATAGCGTAGCATGAAGTGATGAGCTTGTATATCTGCTATTTTTTAATAGCCAATAATGTGATAACACAGTACAGTATATCTCCTGGTTTTAATGGGTTAAACATCATTATGAGTGAAAACAGACAATATAATAACCATCATGAAACACTGAAGACTAGGCTGACATTCAGAGCCTAACCACAAAGGAAACAGCCTGTGTGCCAAACCACAGTCACACAAACAGCCTCCATCACAGCAGAGCATTGATACTATTTTAGTTGTATGTGTGTCTGTTAATGCAGGCATGAGTTTCTCTGCATGCATGTGTAGTGATTCGCTCCCACTCGCCAGACCAAAGCACAACCGGTCATGCCAATAGGGCTGTTGTGCGCCGTGCCTTGGCTGTACTAACTACAGGGGCTACACATGCATGAATTTGTGTGGTATAGTAAGTAAGTTATTTCCTTGGCCTCACGGTCTAAGAGATCACAAAAATGACAATTGTAATCATACTATTAATTGACAATGGCCGGGTTTCCCAAAGTGATTTTAGCCCTTCATAGCTCATGCATGGTCGTAGAGAACAAGCCCTGACCGCCATGTTCCCGTGTTTACATGGGTTCGGGCAGAGAGACTTATTTAGCCCCCTACAACTACACCAACATTCAGATTTCACAAAAAAAAGTGCTTAATAAACCTCACACCTGTCTAAATATGGTACTATAATTATCCTCCGTGTTCTTTAATAAGAAGCCTTTTTATCCAATATATTTTTGTTTTCCCATGTATTCCAGACACATTTTTGCAAGGCCATGCCCACATCTTACCGTATTCAGGCAGGTGTGAGACTTTATTTAGCACTTTGTTTGTGAAATCTGAATGTTGGTGTAGTTGTAGGGGGCTAAATAAGTCGCTCTGCCCGAACCCTTGTAAACCCGGGAACATGACGGTCAGGGCTTGGTCTCTACGACCATGCGTAAGCTACAAAGGGTAAAATCGCTTTGGGAAACCCGGCCAATGACAAATATGGGCATGTTACATTTGTTTGTGAAGTGGAGATTTTCATCCCGCTTTGTGGTCTGAAAATCTCCACATATGGGAATTTACATAGAAAAATACATAACAAATGTTAAGGAAATGACAATGGTGATGAGCATAATGGGATGTAGATCAAGGAGACCAAACCAAGGACTGGGAGCAAAACATTTCTGTATTTTGCAAGAATATGTACAATATTTACAAGGTAAACAGACACAAAACAAATGTTGGTGTTGCAAAGAATAACAGATGAGACAAAACCCCCAGCTAGAATACAATACAGTCCTACTGACTAATTGTTATAAACCAAAGGCCTGCCTATCACTACTCTATCCCTTATACCTGGTGTATCTAACATTAATTCACCTACTGTACCTATACATGTTAAACCATTAAGACCTGGGGCCATTCTGCAAATGTTTTCTAAATCCTAACAGTTTTCTGAAAAACCTATGATTCTATATCTGTGGTGCTCAAGCTCTTTCATGTCAAGGAGCCCCAACATTATATGTATTTTGCCACCGAACCCCAATCTCTTTTTATCAAAATAAATTCAATAAAGTCATGTACTGGTGTAAAAAAAAGCAATAAAATACGACTGTCATAAAAAAGTAAGTTAATAACAAATATCATAGTATCCATCAACAAACTATACTATAACCCCCAAAATGGCACAAAACACTATTATGTCACTATAAGTCATAAAAAAACAAAAACAATATAACAGGCACATGTCATCAGGAAATCCAAGATGTTGTCCAACAAATCCCAAGAAAATCATAAAACAACTAGAAATACTGTTCCTTCGAAACAGTGTGGGCTCGCTTCCAACCAAAAAAATAATAGTAAAAGTGTCAAGGTCCCAGGCAATGCTCTCTTTCATTTTACTGACGTAAAATGGTAATGGAAATACAATGTAGACAAGCAGTGTTATTACATGAACTTAACGTTATGGACAATTAAATAAAAATAACATTAAAACATAATGTGGACGGGTAAAGGGCCATTTATAGTTACGTATGGTTGATTTTGTGTACGTTTGGGGGTTAGACAGTACGTACGGTAATTGCGTTGACATTCATACTTACCGTACGGTCTCTGTGTACAGGGTTCAATAAAGCCTATATGTACATACTATATCCACTAGATGGCACCCACATGCATCTTCCCAATGATCAAATGCTACATCTACATACATAGCGCCTACATTGTTGACAGAGAGGTTTATAGACACCCTTGGAGGATACACTCGGATTGAACGACACTAACCATCGGCGCTAGTCACTGTGCTGTCCGGGTATAATATAAAAAGGACTGGAGAATGGTGCGTGGACACATGCCGTTGCGAACGCCGACCCAAAACCGACTAAAAACACCCCGTGCACGGGAGTGGAGAGAGACGCATTTGAGAGAGCTCAGCTGGTAGAGAGCGCTGATTAGGCTGACATGCGGGTCTGCGTCCTGGGCTGGCCTGTTCACTGTTCAGCGTGTACTTGTGATTTTTTTGTTAGTTTTTTTTACTTCCTCCAACGAAATGGATACAAGAAAAAAAGCAATACAGTCCGATTTTCCCTCTACTGCCCCCACGGTTGACACAAGTTCGCCACGGGTAGTTCATGTGTACGTACGTTTTTAGCGGTTTTTATCCGTCGGGTTGAGTGTTGTCCGTAAGGTTACGGAGACAATCAATTACGTCCGGACGGCCGGAGGAAACGGATTAAATCACTCTCCCCCTCCATCTCTTGTGTATTCTTGCGGTCCTTATGTATTACTATGCATGGTACTTAAACAAACAACACAACACAACACAACACAAGTTCGAGACCAGTAGCATGTTGGGAACTGAAGTTATGGCTGTTTAAAGCCTGGGAAGAAAGAGGGGGGACCCGTGGTGTGTGTGTGTGTGTGTGTGTGTGTGTGTGTGTGTGTGTGTGTGTGTGTGTGTGTGTGTGTGTGTGTGTGATGACTGATAAAACTGTACATCTAGTGAGGCAGTGGACTGGCCTAAACACACACACAACACATGACATTATATTTCACAGTAAAGGCGAGGGTGGTCTGGGTGTTCCCAATTTGGAATGTGTTTATATTGCTACACGGCTCTCCCACAGTAAAGGTGAGGGTGGTCTGGGTGTTCCCATATTGCTACACAGCTCTCCCATCTGTTGAATATGCTGAACAGTGATGACCAGTATGTGAGAATGCTTGCTCGTTCTTCTCTATTCCTGGACCTAAAAAGACGCAAGGTCCCTCTGGCTCGTGGCTCGGACTCTAACTACCTTGGTTTTTAGAGAAAACCGAATGGAAAACTGGACAGTCGCTCCCCTGGCTTTGGTGTGTGGTCAGACTGGCCGGACCTAAATGACTTGTGTTGCTGGGCTGATGTTACCTTGGATTGGGTAGGGTCTAACTCTGAGGTGGTGGCTTTCTCAGACAATCAGTATATCTGTCAGAGCAACTATGACTGTGTGTGGAACAGAACACCATCTTCCACTGATTAATGCCCGAGGTCGCCTCCTGTGGGCACAACAGCAAAGGCAGCGGCAGCACTGGACTCAGTTGAGATTGCAAGGGAAGACTGCATGTCTCCCTGATGCACACCATTCTGTCTCTCACTCTGTGTTACACAATGTTGCCATAGATGAGTGCATTGTTGTCTTTACTTTGAAAGCAAGATTACAGGTTTTACCAAGTAAACTTAATCTCTCCATCTCTTCCAGGCAACCATGCTCCTCACTGTATTCACCATGGCAATGAGCAAATAGCCGAAACCATGTCCCACATCTTAAATGGTTGCCATTTATACAGGGGCCTCTACATAAGTAGGCATGACAGAATTGTAGATTTGATATCAAAAGATATCTCTTCTATTTTTATGTCCTCCATCATGCTGTATAAGCACACTGCTGTGAAGCCGAGCATGTTTAACCTGTGTAATGATGATTCTGTGTTCTCAAATATTACAGCCAACACTCCTGATGTCTTTGTTGTAAATGAAACCCTTAGGGAGGTGTTTATTCTCGAGGTCGGCTGCACTTTTGACTACAGCTTGGAAGAAGCCTTTCTAACCAAAGTGCTGAAATATCAACAGCTAGTGCAGACCATCTCACAGCTAGGCTACAGATGTAAACTTTTAGTTTTTATCTTTGGCAGCCTAGGGCATGTGCACAAGTTGGTTGTGAGGGGCTTACAAATCGCAGGCCTCTCCAAAAGGAGGGCCAAACAGTTATCAAGGTATTGCTCAGTGTCAGCCATTATAGGAAGCCGCTCAATTTGGAGGAGGCGTTGCTTCCTCTACCCATGACTTATGTCCGCTGTCTGACAAGTATTGATTAGCCGGTTAGGCTCTTTGTAACTGGCTGTTCTTTCAAATTATCTGACTGCACTGTAATCATTGTTTATGACCTTTGTATGAGGCTTCCTTGTACTTCTGTTTATGTGGTAATAAATAAACATTTCAAATGTGTGTGTGTGCGTGTGCGTGTGCGTGTGCGTGTGTGTGTGTGTGTCAGTAATGGACCCCCTGGAAACACATCACGGTCCCTCAGGGGTCCTCAAACCACACTTTGGGAACCAGCAATGGATCCCCTGGAAACCCCTCAAGGATCCTCAGGGGTTCCCTGAACCACACTTTGCAAACCAGCAAACATCAAAGTAATAGTACGCAGATGGTCCTAATATTGACAAGCTTTTTAAAAACAGCAGATCTACAAGATCACAACATGTCACAAGGTCACATTGTAGATCAGCTTCTTACAATTAGACAAAGTATTAAGTGATTCATCTACCGTATGTTTTGTATTAATAATAAAATCTGCAAAGTAACAAGTAACTAAAGCTGCCAAATGCAATTGCAGTGGAGTATAAGTAACAAAAGTGTAAAGTAAAAGTTGGTATACAGTACGGGACATGCTGATCCAAATGCCTATAGGCTAACAATCCCAGAGCACATCTGTCCTCTACTGTGACTTTAATATATTCTTTGTGGCCACTACAGCCAGGCTGCAATGCATGGCTTTTATTGTGTTTGGGGTGTGGTTTTGCCAGGTGGGTCCACTTCTGTTGATCGTCTGATTTGGAAATGCATTGGTTGTGATATCTCCCTGACAACCAACAACAACCACTAATACCCTGCGGGTTCTAGGATATATACTGTAAATCCCATCGCCCGGGATCCTAAAACCTTATTCTTTTTAAGTTAAATTTCTAAAACACTACAAAACATTTCTCAAAGACAAATAAAAGCACACGTCTCCACAGTAACACAGCAGTTGTCGTGTGTGTGTGTGTGTGTGTGTGTGTGTGTGTGTGTGTGCGTGCGTGCGTGCGTGCGTGCGTGCGGCGTGCGTGCGTGCGTGCGTGTGTGTGCATACACTTTGAGAACCAGCAATGGACCCTCTGGGAACCCCTCAGGGACCCCTGCGGGGGTCCCCGAACCACACTTTGGCAATGAGCCATTGACTCCCTGTAAACCCCTCAAGGATCCTCCGGGGTTCCCTGAACCACACTTTGAGAACCAGATAAATAGCCAATGAAAAGCTTTTTCATAAACATAACTTTTTCATCTACAAGCTCACAACACTACACATTGTAGATCAGCTTCATAGCATTACAGTATTAAGTGGTTCATCTATGTTTTTTATTAATAATAAAATCTGCAAAGTAACAAGTAGCTGAAGCTGTCAAATGCTGTAATTATAGTAGAGTATAAGTAACAAAAATGGAAAGTAGAGTAAAAGTACCTCAAAATTGTACTGTAGGTATAAGTACTTGTATATACGAGTAAATGTACTTGGTTACTTTGCAGCACCACAGAACAGCCAATGACAGACAGGCCTTTAATCGCAGCTGTGTCAATCAGTAGAGTGGAGAAGGACATTTATAGATATTTATAGTTTTAACTCAGAATGTATATGTTACGGTTAGTTTGGGTAACTCGGTTAGACTGTGGTAAGAGCGCTTGTTTTGTCGTTCACCACACACCAATCACCACCAGATGGCGACGACAGCCATTCACTAGTGAAGGCGCTGACGTCACTCGTTTGCGACTCTCTTTCTTTATTTACTAGCCTAGCCTAGCCTAGCCTAGCCTAGCCTAGCCTAGCCTAGCTTGCCCAGGCCTTACGGCCTGGGCATAAATATAACGATTGCATTCACCACGGCTTCGTAACTCGCGCGGCCGGCGGCCCTGGCCCGCTCTTCGCGGCCACTCGCGCCTGCAGCGCTCGGGGGCGAAGAGCAGGACCAAGGTCCGCTGGCCTTCGCGCCGCTTGCAATGTCGTGGACAATCGAGCGGCTCTGCCTGGAGGACGTTGTTGTGGCGACCGCTTGTTCCGCCCCGTGCCGCACGGCGAGCGCTCCGTTTCTCTATCTAACCGTTTCTCTATCTAACCGTGACATATACATCACACAGCTTAGATAATAAGATGAAATCAGAGAGCAGACCTGATTGTGTGAACTTGCTGATATAAATAGCATATCTGAAGAGTGAACATTGGAGCCACAGTGCCTTAACATGAACATGGGTCTGTTATCCTCTCTCTCCACTCTGTCCAGACTGACCCATTGGAAATGCATTGGGTGCTTATTTTTTTAATATTTATACTTCAAAACGAAAAATACAAGCACACGTGTCCACAGTAAGCTGAACACATAACCGTTTGAATGGTGTTGAAAGGTGTAAGTGTGTAGGAGTTGAATCGCTGAAAAAAGGAAGTGAAAAAAGGAAGCTGACATATCCCTAACCCAAGTTGGGCAGGTGCTAAGCGACGGGTAGAATACTAAAAGAGAAATAAAACGCTAGCACACTGAGGGCTCATATGCGAATAAGTGCTTTTATTGCACCAAATACAAGTGACGTTTCGAGCACAGTGCTCTTCTTCAGACTGAATTGTGACAAGGGAGGAGCACATCTTATACAAAAAACACCAGTAAACACTCAAATCAGTATCACATGGAATACAGCTGTAGATGATTACACATGTGACCAAAAACACTGCCACCTGAGTGGTCAGAGAGATCAAAAGTTAAGACATCATTCATTGTTACCATACAGGCAATACAATAGTAGAAAGTCCTAACTAAGGTGTGTATAAGAAGGGGAATAAAGACAAATATTATAAATTTGACTAAGTCAATATTTGAGTATAAAACACAATATTAACACCTACGATGAGGAACACCACAGAGTGAAGTTTTGCATGAAATTATACCTCTTATTTTTAGTTCTTTTCCTGACTGAGGGTGATAAAAAATGTTGGTTTTACGTGTAAAATGACACTGTTGACAGTTGTTACATTTGTAATTCCCTGGTTCCACAGGACTCAACAGCGACTGGGAAGCAGCTAGGGGGTCAGGAGGACAGTCTGACCGCACCAACATGTTCCTCCGGTTCGGGGGTCTTTTGAAGACCACCCGTGGTGGTTGGGACATATGCTCTCTGAGGGCCGGATCTGTGGAGATAACGTGCCAATGTTTATTAACTATGTTAGACATCTCTTTAGATAAAGGAGAGTACTGAATGGCACATGTGATTCTCTTATCACTGCTCTTGGTGCTAATTTTGTTAAGACACTCAGATTGCGTGATGTTTTGGAAACGTTCAGAAGCTTGTGTGACCCATTCTTTTTTGTAATTTCTCTGAAGGAAACGTTGTTCTAGGTCGGTTCTATATACATGAAAATCAGGGTCAGAACTACATATTCGACGTATACGGTTCAGTTGGGAGATGGGAAGACTTCTCTTAAGAGGAGTCGGATGATAGGAGTCTACATGTAACAGGGAATTTCTGTCCGTGGGTTTTCTGTACAGGCTGGTGCTGAGAGCACCTCGCTCATGGATAATGTTTATGTCCAGAAAATTCATTTTGGATGGATCAAATTCCATTGTGAATTTTAAATGTGCATTTCGTGTATTCATGAAGTTATGAAACTCTTGTAGTCTGGCCTCAGTAGAGGTCCAAATAAAGAAGATGTCATCAATGTATCTCTTATAGGACACTATATGTTCAAAAAAAGGATTCTTACTAGGATTCAGAATAATGTCATGCTCAAGTAGTCCCACGTACATGGATGCGAAACTGGGGGACATTTTGGAGTTGAATCGCGCCAAAGTTTTGAGGAGATACTGACTAGTATAGTATAGTATAGAATAGTATAGTATAGTATAGTATTGTCTGAGACTTTTTAATTAGACCAGTTCACGATAAAAATAAAGATGGAAGCTTGAGCTGTCTTTCTGTGAATTTATTCAAACCAGTATAATAGTGTGTACACACGTTTGCTATCCCGGCAGAGGCATGAAGGTCTCTCGGAACAGCAACGGAGGACGGAGGACAAAAACACAAGCATATATAGAAAAAATGAGTTTCCAAACACTGGGACGGGAGGGGCTAATCATATCTATCACTCACAGACAGGGGAGTGTGCGTTGCTACGCTACTGAGATGGCCTTGGGCACCAGTAGAAGCCCTCTGTGAAAAGAAAAGTGACACTTTCCTAGGATAGAGACTGCAGGGGATGGTCAAATGAATTGAACTATTTAGCCAGTGTGTCAATGGAGTGCTAATGAAGACAAACGACCCAGTAATCAGCTAAACTCAGAAATCAATGCACCTATACATGAACCAGTGCCAAAAAAGAACTGAACTAAGGACGAACCAATGCATATGATATGAAACACACTGGCTGTTTGTTACTACACATAGAACACGGGTCAAAAGGTCACACTCAGGGGCCCCTCCATAATACAAAGCAGTGGGGAATTGCCCCATATGAAGATGTAAAATAAAATACAGCATATGATCAGTCATGTGATAAGAATACAAATAGTATACAGTATCGTGAGGTTAGAAAAAGTATCGTGAGGTTAGAAAAATCCATATCAGTATAGTATAGTATAGTATAGTATAGTATAGTATATAAATAATGAAGATAACATACGTGTAAAGGCGAGCCCACAATAAAAGACTCATCAGAGACATTATCTGTCCTCACAAAGACACACTGAGGAGTAGTTAAAAAGAAGCCCAAACACAGGGTAGAGTGGTTCAGTGAATGTGGACTGGAAGGTGTACAGGTGTGTCAGTGAGTCAGAGGACACTCTGTAGAAGGACAGAGTCCCAGCAGCATGGTCTACATAAACTGCTACTCTGTTGGAGTCAGAGGGACGAACAGGGAGGAAAGTTTTCCTATTATTGTGAATGACACTGTAAGAGCGTTTCCAACAGAGCAGACACCAGGACAGATCAGTGGATCCAATCCTACTACGATCTCCTCTCCCGGTGTTTCCTCTGTAAGACACTCCTATCAGAACCTGTCCACTCGTCTCTACCTCCCAGTAACAGCGTCCAGTCAGACCCTCTGTACACAGAACCTTACACCACCCTTCAACAACATCAAGGCTTTCAGGATGATCAGCGTATGACGGAAGCTCCGCCTCCTCTGGATGAGTCACCTTCCTGTTGTTCTCAGACAGACAGAGTTTTCTGCCCGCTGTGTTTGGATCCAGTGTGAGACGATGGAAGTCTGATGAGAAAACAAGACAGGAAGAAATTAATATTTAAAAAAAGTATTGAAATACCATTCACAGAGAGAGAGAGAGAGAGAGAGAGAGAGAGAGAGAGAGAAAGAGAGAGAGAGAGAAGAGAGAGAGAGAGAGAGAGAGAGACAGACAGACAGACAGACAGACAGACAGACAGACAGACAGACAGACAGACAGACAGACAGACAGACAGACAGTTAATGTTATTTTCCTGAGTATTTATATTTGTGGATACTTGAGCTGTATGACATCACACATGAGACGAGTGGAGGAAGAAATATAAAAGTAATAAAATACCACAATATAAACATAAAGGGCCTGTATTCAAAATGGTACTTAAAAGTATTAAATTACATAAGTCATGGAATCAAAATATAAACTTTTTAACATTTTCTTTCAAAAATTGCAGATCTCCAAGCTCACAATATACCGAGATGCAACGTGTTGTGAGCTTGTAAGGGGGGGGGGGGGGGGGGGGGGGGGGGTCTGCAGCCAACTGAAAGGAGGAGTGACCCATGCAGGGACAGAGTGTTTTGGGGACATTATAAGAATGTGTGTCAGAAGGAGTGTTGTATGAGGGGACAGTGGCCCTCATTTATCAATGGAGTGTAAAAAGCAGCGTATTTTCCCCCCTAAATATTGGCGTAGGCCGTAGGGCAACGTTGAAGTGGCATTTATGAAAGCATCCTAAACAGCCTATCCTGGTGTACATTTGATCCCAGCGTTGCCGGCTGAATTTAAATAACACGCCCTTAAATATTATTGAAACGCCCTGATTTTACGACAAGAACAAGCTGAATACGACCTGGCAACGTAAGGAGAGCCAATAGAAAAGAGTTTACCCATGAGTTTACCCTGCACACCTCGCCTCACTGCCTTTGTGTGTTATGGTCCGCGTCCCACAGACACACACACACACACACACACACACACACACACACACACACACACACACACACACACACACACACACACACACACACACACACACACACGTGCGCTTTGAGTTCTTACACTAAAATAAATCAAGCATATATTCCCCAATCTTTGGGTTTTATCTAACTTTGGGTTTCATTCAATTTATCATAACTTTGGGTTTTATCTTAATATAAGACTCGCTTCATTGTATAAGTTGGAGACCTCGCGGTCCACAAAAAGATTACAGCAGTGCCACGCCGGTCCCTCCCCAAAATGCTCTCTCATCTCCTTGTTCTGAGCAGATCAGCAATCTTATCTGAATGACTGTTAAAGCACTTGTTGTTAGATTGCTTCCATATCGCTACATTTTAATTGCTTGTCATTGTAACTTGGAAATAAAATCAGCGCACATGTCCATGATGTACGCTTTTATAAAATATTTCCACAGGGATTATTTATTAGTGTGTTAGATATACATTTTGGAGTGGATACATGTGTCAGATAGTTAGACAATGCTGCTCCACATGTCTACAATGGAACAAAGTGGTGTAAGATGAATCCTACACCACCTCAGAACTTGACGTGAGATCAGATCCTACCCTACGCCAACGTCAAAGTCACCATGCGATGATAAATGAAGGCCAGTGTGTTTTGGGGACATTAACAGAATGTGTGGCAGAAGGAGAGTTTTACATGGGGGTTGAACATTGTAGAAGCAGAGTTTTACATGGGGGTTGAACATTGTAGAAGGTGCGTTCAGGTACAGGGAGTGTTTTGTAAACAAGCATCAGCTGGTGTGAAGGACCAGGCCAAGAGCAGAGAAACCTCCTGCATTCACTGGAAGCTCTACTGAAGAGTTTTCAGGACAGCATCCAGGAAGGGAGGGGCCAACAGAGTATTAAACACTGTATACAAATACAGACAGACAGACAGACAGACAGACAGACAGACAGACAGACAGACAGACAGACAGACAGACAGACAGACAGACAGATACTCACATCTTGTAAGGAGTTGAGGATTAGGATCAGAATTCCAGAGTTCTCCTCCAAGTTTCACTCTGTAGGAAGTAGAACAACAATGCATCAATGTGTGACTGTCTAACACAACGTCTCCACTACCTGACACTACAGTGTTTCTGCTAGCATTATCTTGGACAGACACCCCGTCCAGACAAACTCACTGTCAGAGGAGTGGACTTGAGACTCTACTTGGACTCCAGCAGTGTTGTGCCTGAAAGCAGGGGTGGACTGGGCTTCTGGCATACCGGGCATATGACTATACAAGTGGACCATATATATGTTTTGCCACCATTTTAGGATAGTTACAGTAATGTTTTGCCACCATTTTAGGATAGTTACAGTAATGTTTGGTCTGGGCGGCCACTAAGTGGAGAGGACCAATCCTTCAGTAGCACCGGCCCACAGAGCAGAGAGACATCACATGATTGGCCCACTGTCTCGTCTATCATCTGAATACTGGCCTAGTAGCAGCCAATCACAGGCTACTGTGGCCCAGGAGTCCCACCCAAACATTTAACAGCATACAAGCCCACAACGCATCGCTGCCTCGACACGTTGTGGGCTTGTAGATCTTCGGTCTGGGCCAAGATGCCAGGGCATTATACATAAACATGAATCTTCAGCAGGTGTATGACTGTATAAAATGGGGTGGGAGGAGGGGATTGTTGGGGCAGACCAGCACAATAGACGTTATGCCATTGGAACATGAAACAAGGGAATCACTGCACTAACCGACATGGACACAGTCCAAGTCTACTCACTGCAGAGACTCCAGTCCAGAGAAGTTCTTCAGTCCAGACACCGGCAAGACGTTGAAGTTCAAGTCTAATTCTCTCAAATGAGACGGATTAGATCTGAGAGCTGAGGCCAGAACTTCACAGCTTCTCTCTGACAACCAGCAGTTCGTCAGTCTAAATGAGAAATAAAACACACAATGTTTGATTGTCTGCTATAAAATACATTATTCCTGGATAGAGAACCTGCTTACAGCCACCTATTAAAGGACCTGGTCTGGATGGACTGTCTGGGTTTTAGAGTAGAAAACCAGACAGGAGTAACATGAACTAGAAAATATTGTTCCTTCGAAACAATTGTGGGCTCGCTTCAAGCCAGAAAACAATGGCTATAAAAGTACAAAATGTCAAGATCGCAGGCAGTGCTCTCTTTGACGTTACTGACGTCAAAGATTGGTCCATATTGTTCCAAAAATGTGTTGTACAAAAGTTGACCCGCTGGTGGCGCTATAACAGGCCAATGCGAGAAGGGTGGTATCTGTTCCTTGACCTATTGGGAATGTGCTTGCAAGATTTCATGCACATTGCAGGCTGTGTTCATGATTTGAGGTGTTTTTGGCTTTGGCCACTTTATCGCTGCTTCCAGCTATATTTATTATTATTTTTTTGTTGTGTGTGCGCACTTCATAGGCATATTAGATAAAGGTCCTTAGATTGTGTGTAGAATGTATCATGCAAATTGCAAAAAAAATCCTAACGGGTTTAAGCGTTTCACAAACTGCTCAAAATGATATAGCGCCCCCATTTGGCCAATTGGGGTAAGATTGGTTTTAGTGATATTTGGACTAACACTCTACATCTTTGCCAAATGCCATGAACATGTTACTTTGCATGTATGATTTAGAGGCAGAAGAATAATTTGCATAAAACTGCAATATTCATTGAATTTATTTTAAAAAGCATGTTTCAATTTTAAAGAAATCCGATCTGACAGATCTTTAGATATCGGTCCAAAGTTCACGTAAAAAAAAGTTTTGTGCACGTGGAGCAAAAATTCCAGAATAAAAGCGGGTTTACGCGTTTTACAAACTGCTCAAAATGGCGGAAAATCGAAGGGCGGAGCTTACTTAACAACGACACAGATGTCTTTCGCTTGAGTCAAAGCACGCGTGTAACAAGTTGCATGTCTTCAAACGAAACGAGTCATGACTTATGCCCGTTTGAAGTTTGAATTTTCAAACGCTTCGTATAGCGCCCCCCTTTGGCCGATTGGAATAGAATTGGTTTCAGTGATACTTTGACTAACCCTCCACATCTTTGCCAAATGCCATGAACGTGTAACTTTGCATGTATGATTTAGAGGCCGAAGAATAATTTGCATAAAACCGCAATATTGATTGAATTATTAAAAAATTATATTTCACTTTAAAAAAAATCTGGTTGATCAATCTGACCGTATTGGTCCAAAGTTCATGTGAAAAAAGTTTTGTGCACTTGACAAGAAAATCCCAGGAGGAGATAGATTTTTACTGTTTTTCATATAATTCCGAATTGTGGGAGACCTAAAGGTCAGAGGTCAAAAGTTAGAGGGTAAAAGTTGTTCGGCATGAGGAGACGCATAAGTGTATACAGGTTTCATGGCTGTATGTATAACACAGCATGAGCTATACCTGTTCAAAGTTCGCACTTTCGAAGGCTTCCTACAGCGCCACCATTTGGCCGATTGCTATAAAAAATAATAGCGCACTTCGCCACTGTAAACTGAACACATTGATGTTTTTATTTTCATTTTCTCACTAAGTATGTAGGAGTAGAAAGGAACCGAAGTTCCCGTCTACTGTCTGACTGACTGACTGATAGATAAACTAGAAAAATATTGTTCCTTCGAAACAATTGTGGGCTCGCTTCAAGCCAGAAAACAATGGCTATAAAAGCACAAAATGTCAAGATCGCAGGCAGTGCTCTCTTTGACGTTACTGACGTCAACGATTGGTCCATTTTGTTCCAAAAATGTGTTGTGCAAAAGTTGACCCGCTGGTGGCGCTATAACAGGCCAATGTGAGAAGGTTGGTATCTGTTCCTTGACCTATTGGGAATGTGCTTGCAAGATTTCACGCACATCCCAGGCTGTTTTCATGATTTGAGGTGTTTTTGGCTTTGGCCACTTTATCGCTGCTTGCAGCTATATTTATTATTATTATTTTATAATTTTTGTTGTGTGCACTTCATAGGCATGTTAGATAAAGGTCCTTAGATTGCGTGTAGAATGTTTCATGCAAATTGCAAAAAAAATCCTAGAATAAAAACGGGTTTAAGCGTTTTACAAACTGCTCAAAATTATATAGCGCCCCCCTTTGGCCATTTGGGGTAAGATTGGTTTCAGTGATATTTGAACTAACCCTCTACACTATTTTGTCATGAAAATGTGACTTTGCATGTATGTTTTAGAGGCAGAAGAATAATTTGCATAAAAATGCAATATTGTTTGAATTATTTAAAAAAGCATGTTTCAATGTTAAAGAAATCCGATCTGACAGATCTTTAGATATCGGTCCAAAGTTCACGTAAAAAAAGTTTTGTGCACGTGACGCGAAAATTCCAGAATAAAAGCGGGTTTACGCGTTTTACAAACTGCTCAAAATGGCGGAAAATTGAAGGGCGGAGCTTACTTAACAACGACACAGATGTCTTCCGCTTGAGTCAAAGCACGCGTGTAACAAGTTGCATGTCTTCAAACGAAACGAGTCATGACTTATGCCCGTTTGAAGTTTGAATTTTCAGACGCTTCGTATAGCGCCCCCCTTTGGCCGATTGGAATAAAATTGGTTTCAGTGATACTTTGACTAACCCTCCACATCTTTGCCAAATGCCATGAACGTGTAACTTTGCATGTATGATTTAGAGGCCGAAGAATAATTTGCATAAAACCGCAATATTGATTGAACTATTAAAAAATTATATTTCACTTTAAAAAAAATCTGGTTGATCAATCTGACCGTATTGGTCCAAAGTTCATGTGAAAAAAGTTTTGTGCACTTGACGCGAAAATCCCAGGAGGAGATAGATTTTTACTGTTTTTCATATAATTCCGAATTGTGGGAGACCTAAAGGTCAGAGGTCAAAAGTTAGAGGGTAAAAGTTGTTCGGCATGAGGAGACGCATAAGTGTATACAGGTTTCATGGCTGTATGTATAACACAGCATGAGCTATACCTGTTCAAAGATCGCACTTTCGAAGGCTTCCTACAGCGCCACCATTTGGCCGATTGCTATAAAAAATAATAGCGCACTTCGCCACTGTAAACTGAACACATTGATGTTTTTATTTTCATTTTCTCACTAAGTATGTAGGAGTAGAAAGGAACCGAAGATCCCGTCTACTGTCTGACTGACTGACTGACTGACTGATAGATAAACTAGAAAAATATTGTTCCTTCGAAACAATTGTGGGCTCGCTTCAAGCCAGAAAACAATGGCTATAAAAGCACAAAATGTCAAGATCGCAGGCAGTGCTCTCTTTGACGTTACTGACGTCAAAGATTGGTCCATTTTGTTCCAAAAATGTGTTGTGCAAAAGTTGACCCGCTGGTGGCGCTATAACAGGCCAATGTGAGAAGGTTGGTAACTGTTCCTTGACCTATTGGGAATGTGCTTGCAAGATTTCACGCACATCCCAGGCTGTGTTCATGATTTGAGGTGTTTTTGGCTTTGGACACTTTATCGCTGCTTGCAGCTATATTTATTATTATTATTTTATATTTTTTTTGTGTGCACTTCATAGGCATGTTAGATAAAGGTCCTTAGATTGCGTGTAGAATGTTTCATGCAAATTGCAAAAAAAATCCTAGAATAAAAACGGGTTTAAGCGTTTTACAAACTGCTCAAAATTATATAGCGCCCCCCTTTGGCCATTTGGGGTAAGATTGGTTTCAGTGATATTTGAACTAACCCTCTACACTATTTTGTCATGAAAATGTGACTTTGCATGTATGTTTTAGAGGCAGAAGAATAATTTGCATAAAAATGCAATATTGTTTGAATTATTTAAAAAAGCATGTTTCAATGTTAAATAAATCCGATCTGACAGATCTTTAGATATCGGTCCAAAGTTCATGTAAAAAAAGTTTTGTGCACGTGACGCGAAAATTCCAGAATAAAAGCGGGTTTACGCGTTTTATAAACTGCTCAAAATGGCGGAAAATTGAAGGGCGGAGCTTACTTAACAACGACACAGATGTCTTCCGCTTGAGTCAAAGCACGCGTGTAACAAGTTGCATGTCTTCAAACGAAACGAGTCATGACTTATGCCCGTTTGAAGTTTGAATTTTCAGACACTTCGTATAGCGCCCCCCTTTGGCCGATTGGAATAAAATTGGTTTCAGTGATACTTTGACTAACCCTCCACATCTTTGCCAAATGCCATGAACGTGTAACTTTGCATGTATGATTTAGAGGCCGAAGAATAATTTGCATAAAACCGCAATATTGATTGAATTATTAAAAAATTATATTTCACTTTAAAAAAAATCTGGTTGATCAATCTGACCGTATTGGTCCAAAGTTCATGTGAAAAAAGTTTTGTGCACTTGACGCGAAAATCCCAGGAGGAGATAGATTTTTACTGTTTTTCATATAATTCCGAATTGTGGGAGACCTAAAGGTCAGAGGTCAAAAGTTAGAGGGTAAAAGTTGTTCGGCATGAGGAGACGCATAAGTGTATACAGGTTTCATGGCTGTATGTATAACACAGCATGAGCTATACCTGTTCAAAGATCGCACTTTCGAAGGCTTCCTACAGCGCCACCATTTGGCCGATTGCTGTATAAAGTAATAGCACACGTCGCCACTGTAAGCTGAACACATTGATGTTTTTATTTTCATTTTCTCACTAAGTATGTAGGAGTAGAAAGGAACCGAAAATCCCGTCTACTTACTAGATAAATAAATAAATAAATAATGACAATATCTAAAGTGTGCTCGCCAGGTACTGGCGAGCCCACAACTAGAAAAATATTGTTCCTTCGAAACAATTGTGGGCTCGCTTCAAGCCGGAAAACAATGGCTATAAAAGTACAAAATGTCAAGATCGCAGGCAGTGCTCTCTTTGACGTTACTGACGTCAAAGATTGGTCCATTTTGTTCGAAAAATGTGTTGTGCAAAAGTTGACCCGCTGGTGGCGCTATAACAGGCCAATGTAAGAAGGGTGGTATCTGTTCCTTGACCTATTGGGAATGTGCTTGCAAGATTTCACGCACATCCCAGGCTGTGTTCATGATTTGAGGTGTTTTTGGCTTTGGACACTTTATCGCTGCTTGCAGCTATATTTATTATTATTATTTTATATTTTTTTTGTGTGCACTTCATAGGCATGTTAGATAAAGGTCCTTAGATTGCGTGTAGAATGTTTCATGCAAATTGCAAAAAAAATCCTAGAATAAAAACGGGTTTAAGCGTTTTACAAACTGCTCAAAATTATATAGCGCCCCCCTTTGGCCATTTGGGGTAAGATTGGTTTCAGTGATATTTGAACTAACCCTCTACACTATTTTGTCATGAAAATGTGACTTTGCATGTATGTTTTAGAGGCAGAAGAATAATTTGCATAAAAATGCAATATTGTTTGAATTATTTAAAAAAGCATGTTTCAATGTTAAATAAATCCGATCTGACAGATCTTTAGATATCGGTCCAAAGTTCATGTAAAAAAAGTTTTGTGCACGTGACGCGAAAATTCCAGAATAAAAGCGGGTTTACGCGTTTTATAAACTGCTCAAAATGGCGGAAAATTGAAGGGCGGAGCTTACTTAACAACGACACAGATGTCTTCCGCTTGAGTCAAAGCACGCGTGTAACAAGTTGCATGTCTTCAAACGAAACGAGTCATGACTTATGCCCGTTTGAAGTTTGAATTTTCAGACACTTCGTATAGCGCCCCCCTTTGGCCGATTGGAATAAAATTGGTTTCAGTGATACTTTGACTAACCCTCCACATCTTTGCCAAATGCCATGAACGTGTAACTTTGCATGTATGATTTAGAGGCCGAAGAATAATTTGCATAAAACCGCAATATTGATTGAATTATTAAAAAATTATATTTCACTTTAAAAAAAATCTGGTTGATCAATCTGACCGTATTGGTCCAAAGTTCATGTGAAAAAAGTTTTGTGCACTTGACGCGAAAATCCCAGGAGGAGATAGATTTTTACTGTTTTTCATATAATTCCGAATTGTGGGAGACCTAAAGGTCAGAGGTCAAAAGTTAGAGGGTAAAAGTTGTTCGGCATGAGGAGACGCATAAGTGTATACAGGTTTCATGGCTGTATGTATAACACAGCATGAGCTATACCTGTTCAAAGATCGCACTTTCGAAGGCTTCCTACAGCGCCACCATTTGGCCGATTGCTGTATAAAGTAATAGCACACGTCGCCACTGTAAGCTGAACACATTGATGTTTTTATTTTCATTTTCTCACTAAGTATGTAGGAGTAGAAAGGAACCGAAAATCCCGTCTACTTACTAGATAAATAAATAAATAAATAATGACAATATCTAAAGTGTGCTCGCCAGGTACTGGCGAGCCCACAACTAGAAAAATATTGTTCCTTCGAAACAATTGTGGGCTCGCTTCAAGCCGGAAAACAATGGCTATAAAAGTACAAAATGTCAAGATCGCAGGCAGTGCTCTCTTTGACGTTACTGACGTCAAAGATTGGTCCATTTTGTTCGAAAAATGTGTTGTGCAAAAGTTGACCCGCTGGTGGCGCTATAACAGGCCAATGTAAGAAGGGTGGTATCTGTTCCTTGACCTATTGGGAATGTGCTTGCAAGATTTCACACCCATTGCAGGCTGTGTTCATGATTTGAGGTGTTTTTGGCTTTGGCCACTTTATCGCTGCTTGCAGCTATATTCATTATTATTTTTTATTTTTTTGTGTGTGTGCACTTCATAGGCATATTAGATAAAGGTCCTTAGATTGTGTGTAGAATGTTTCATGCAAATTGCAAAAAAAAAAATCCTAATGGGTTTAAGCGTTTCACAAACTGCTCAAAATGATATAGCGCCCCCCTTTGGCCAATTGGGGTAAGATTGGTTTTAGTGATATTTGGACTAACACTCTACATCTTTGCCAAATGCCATGAACATGTTACTTTGCATGTATGATTTAGAGGCAGAAGAATAATTTGCATAAAACTGCAATATTCATTGAATTTATTTAAAAAAGCATGTTTCAATTTTAAAGAAATCCGATCTGACAGATCTTTAGATATCGGTCCAAAGTTCACGTAAAAAAGAGTTTTGTGCACGTGGAGCGAAAATTCCAGAATAAAAGCGGGTTTACGCGTTTTACAAACTGCTCAAAATGGCGGAAAATCGAAGGGCGGAGCTTACTTAACAACGACACAGATGTCTTCCGCTCGAGTCAAAGCACGCGTATAACAAGTTGCATGTCTTCAAACGAAACGAGTCATGACTTATGCCCGTTTGAAGTTTGAATTTTCAAACGCTTCGTATAGCGCCCCCCTTTGGCCGATTGGAATAAAATTGGTTTCAGTGATACTTTGACTAACCCTCCACATCTTTGCCAAATGCCATGAACGTGTACCTTTGCATGTATGATTTAGAGGCCGAAGAATAATTTGCATAAAACCGCAATATTGATTAAATTATTAAAAAATTATATTTCACTTTAAAAAAAATCTGGTTGATCAATCTGACCGTATTGGTCCAAAGTTCATGTGAAAAAAGTTTTGTGCACTTGACGCGAAAATCCCAGGAGGAGATAGATTTTTACTGTTTTTCATATAATTCCGAATTGTGGGAGACCTAAAGGTCAGAGGTCAAAAGTTAGAGGGAAAAAGTTGTTCGGCATGAGGAGACGCATAAGTGTATACAGGTTTCATGGCTGTATGTATAACACAGCATGAGCTATACCTGTTCAAAGATCGCACTTTCGAAGGCTTCCTACAGCGCCACCATTTGGCCGATTGCTATAAAAAATAATAGCACACTTCGCCACTGTAAACTGAACACATTGATGTTTTTATTTTCATTTTCTCACTAAGTATGTAGGAGTAGAAAGGAACCGAAGATCCCGTCTACTGATTGCCTGATAGATAAATAAATAATGACAATATCTAAAGTGTGCTCGCCTTATAGGCGAGCCCACAATAATGACAATATCTAAAGTGTGCTCGCCTTATAGGCGAGCCCACAACTAAATAATCTTTACTTAATCTTCCAACATGCAGCTAACAGACAGGAAACAGCAACATGTTGACAACAGATGATCCAGCAAAGTGACTGAAAACAGAGTTTATACACATACAGTTTATACAGCAAACAGAGTTTACACACACTAGTAAGACACCTCAGGGTGACTTGCGACCTCAGGGTGACATTCTTGGCCATCTGGCCAGCCACAGCGTTTCTCTGACGATTCTAGTTGTTGTCATTCTGGGGGGAGTTTGTTCATGTTTTTGTGAGGGTATCAACCCTAGGAGACACGGGGAGAACATGCAAACTCCACACAGAAAGGCCCTATCGCCAACCCCACCTAGAGTGTGGGCGCTGATGACGCGGAGGGAGGAACACACCGCCCATATATGTGTCTGAATCTCACCCAGGGGCAGTCATTTCGCATGGTACCACTTTAGACCACAGCTGAAATAACTTTTTTTTTTTTTTCTTTAAAATGTGATAAAGCCACAAAAGTATTTCATAAATATCAGGCTACATTTCACTTAAACGCCAGAGCTTAACTCTGCATGTAAATAAGACTTTTTTTAAGACATAATTCTGTTGGTCCTCCCAGCCATGTAGCTACAATGTTTGTTTATTTTTAATCATGCCTCAGTTTGTCAGCCCTTTGTAGTCAAATGCGGTAAAATCGGGACTCCATTACCTAGCGTTGCAAACCACAGTATTTATCCCGTTCTTGTAGTGCCACGTATGTTCCAAATGAACCACGTTACGTTGTTATAATGATTTAATCTATTATTTATGTATTTATTATTGCGCTGTTCTGGCGCTGTTCTTCTTCTCGAGTTTGGAAAAAACTTTTGTTGTCACTGCTTAGCATTGACTAACAGTGTCATGATCGTAAACTATCTGGTTTTAACGTTCAGAGCGTTTTCTTTTTGTACAATAAAAACATTGACAGCCAGGGGGAAAAAAATCCATGAAGGACACGGAATGCAATCGTTCACTCGCCGTTGGAAAATTGACTTATTAGACTATTCTGGATGACTGGCTGATGAGTGGCTAACGGCTAACGCTAACGTTAGCTAGCGCTAGCTGCAGGCTAACGCAGGCATGGTATACACAATTACACATGGAATAAAACGGCGACCCTACTCTATTGTTGCTCTTCTACAAGCTCACAACGCGAGGCGGTTAAGTCTGTCAGAACCGTCAGATTATCCTTCTGACTGAAGTTACACAAACACTGATTATGTTACATGAAGCATAGTTAGCCGACCAATTTAGATAGGGCACGAGTGTTGCGCACGTAGCTTCCCTTAGAGAGCAACGTGGACTGACGAAAACAGGTGCCCCATAGAACTTTGCCACTATAGGAAGAATCTTATTTACCTAAGTAAAAGTATATGCCCACTGCAATTTAGATATACTCTGTTACAAGTAGAAGTCCGGTATTAAATAAATATATATTTTAAAATAGCAGATCTACAAGCTCACAATGTGAGCTATTTTCAAATGGCCAAAATGTGCTACATATATGGGCTACAATGGGCTACAATAACAGCTGAAGTGGTTAATGTATGTTTTGGACTATTAAAATCAAAATCTACAAAGCAATAACTAAAGTTTAAAACATACATAAACCACTCTAGCCCTATGTTATACCAAGGCTATTTGAAAATAGCCGATCTACAAGCTCACAACGCATTGCGGTGCGACGCGTTGTGAGCTTGTAGATCTGCTATTTTCAAACATTTTGTACTTTTACTTTTGGTACTTTAAGTACATTTGGATACCAATACTTTTGTACTTTTACTCAAGTACATTTTTAATTCTGGACTTTTACTTGTAACAGAGTGATTCTACATTGCAGAATTGATACTTTTACTTAATTATAAAATGTAGGTACTTTTTCCACCACTGTGTAAACGTTTGTGTTCTCATGCCAATAAAGCTTCTTTGAATTGAAGATTGAATTGAAGATTGCTCCCCATGTGGCGGAGTCAGGTCATTGCAGGTTAGAAATTCATTTAAAACTTGAATATCTCAAAAGTACTATTTCAGCATGGCATCATTCTATAAGCCATATCTTCAAAACTGTTGGGTCAATCTCCACAACCAATATATCATTTTGTAGCTATGATCCCCAGCTTTCAAATGAAATGAAAACATGAAAATGAAAAAAAAAAAATCAATGACTAGCCGCCAGCTGTGCTGGGACACATATGTCCTTAATATTGATAACATAATATCCTTAATAATGTCCTTAACTCATTCCCTGCTAGGCCCGATAGTCCCGAGAATATTTTAATGTCTCTACCTGCCAGGCCCGATAGTCCAGAGAATTTCCTGTTAAAAAAAAAAAAAAATGATAGCAATCGCGAAATTGCATGTTTAACCCCCATAGCAACCCCATCTTTCAAACATGGCAGCCATCTTTGTTTACATTTTATGAAAACATAATGGCTGCTATCTCATGAATGGATTTCCATTCGGATTTTTTTGTTTGAAAGCTGTGAGCAATGTGGACACACGTGGTGCATGATCTAGGCATGGGTGTGCATGATCCGTGCACTATGAATTACATGGAAGTCTATGGAGACGAATGGCATATGGGAGTACGAAGGTATTCTTAAAAGATGGGGAATGTGTCAATATTGACAATATAGGGATCTCCATATATGGGCATAAAACGTACGTAAGTAATGCCAAGCAGGGCCTTGGTGAGTTAGGGCCTTGGTTTGATGCCTGTGGATCTCCATATATGGGCATAAGGGGGTACCCTAACATTCTCATTTTCGGCCTGGGATTTATGACATCAGAAATCTCCATGTATGGGCATAAACGTTTTTTTTTTTTTTTTTTTTTTTCTGGGAATGGACATATATGGACTTTTTAATTTATTTTATCCTTTATTAATAATAATATGTATCCATATACATACAATATATGTTATGCCCATACATGGAGATGGGCATAAAAAAAGTACGTTAATTAGTACTTCCAAGCAGGGCCTTGGTGAGTTAGGGCCTTGGTTTGATGCCTGTGGATCTCCATATATGGGCCATAATAATGTTCTTAATATTGACACTATAGGAATCTCCTTATATGGGCATAAAACATAGGGCCTTGGTTTGATGCCTGTGGATCTCCATAAATGGGCATAAGGGGTACCCTAACATTCTCATTTTCGGCCTCCATTTTCTGTACAATGTCACGTGACATCCCTTTTATGCCCATATATGAGTCATTCTGTACCACATCACTGTGATCAACTTTCGCTTTGCCATGCAATAAACTACAGTGATGAATGACTCATATATGGGCATAAAAGTGATGTCACGTGACATCACTTCCTGTACTGAAAAAACACGTGACATCACACAGTCATCACTTCCTGTACAGCCGGACGGACAGAAGGTCAGACAAGTGATTAGGTTTTTCAGGGTATAATAAACCTAACAGGTCAAAGGTCAATTGATGGACAGTTTAAGAAGTGAAGCTGATAACTGCTGATGTCACAGACACAGGAAGGACATCTGCTGGAGAAAGAGACGATACAGACCAGTGGTGGAATGGAACTAAGTACATTTACTCAACTCCTGTACTTAAGTACAAGTTTAGGTACTTTTACTTTACTTGATTATTTTAACTTTGTATATTTTATACTTCTACTGCACTCCATCTAAGAGGAAAATACTGTATTTTTACTTTTTCACTTGAACACATTAGTAACTATTTACTTGGCAGATTTAGATTATTAAACCACTTATTTTATCACCTACCGGTATTTTACACTTTGGCTATACAAAAGTAGCAGATCTACAAGCTCACAAAGCATTGTGAAGCAATGTGTTGTGTTGTCAGCTTGGAGATCTGCTATTTTTCCAAAGATTTTGACACATTTTGAAAACTTAAAAAAATAAAACATGAAATGAGGCATTCTGCATATTGAGTACTATTTGGTACTTTTAGGTATATTTTGATCCTGTTAATTTGATACTTTCACTCAAGTAATATTTTGAGTGCAGCACTTTTGGTTGGCACTGTGGTTTTGCTACTTTTATTTTATTTACTTCAGCAAAAAAGTAAAAGTGGATTACTTTTAACACCACTGATACAGACAGACAGACAGACAGACAGACAGTCACCACAATGCTCTAAATCAGTGATTTTCAAAGTGGGTGACGGGGCACCTTGGGGTGACGTGATGCCAGTCCAGGGGTGCCGCGAGATAATTTGATAATATTTGGAATTCATCAATATCACTACACTATGTTAGTAAAACAGACCTGATTTGCACTGTACTTGATGAGTTCTTTTTCTATCTACGACAACTATCTTCACCAAAAGTAGCAGATCTACAAGTGTCACATTGTGACGCGTTGTGAGCTTGTAGATCGGCTATTTTTGGTGATCCTTCCCCCCAGAATAGAGATGCTGGAGTTCAAGTGTCAAGTATAAAGTTATTTTCAGTCAGTTCTGATGGAAACGGATGTTTCTCCAATATGATGTAAGATTCTAAAAAGTAACAGTGTAACTCAGGGGTGCCGTGGATGAAAAAGATATTTACAGAGGAGCCCTGAGTCAAAAAGGTTTGAAAACCCCTACTCTAAATACTGAGTGGGAGTCTCTGACTAGTCTGTATTGTGGAATCCGTAAGAGACACTTGTGGAAGGAGGCTTGTTTTCAGTGATGACGACAGAAGCGTGCTGTCTCAGGCGACCTTGAGCCTGTGAGACACCGCTGAGTGAGCTGACTCAGTGCAGTCTGAGTTACATCTACTGGGGGACAGAATAGTAAATCTTCATAATCCCGACTTTCGTCACCTCCGAGCGGTCCAAGTGAACACAGCTGAGAGCTCCCGACCTCCGTTCAGCCAATCACAAGCTGCAGATTCTAATTTATTCAACCCTGTATCCTACCGATTCCATTAAGCATACTGGTTTGTATGGAAATGTGGGTTAAAGTGTCAGAGGCTCAACATAAAAAAAAAAAGAAGAGAGTTTGGGTGAATTAATCTCAATAATAATTGCAACATGTACAGTTACTGTACCTCCTCATTATTCCAGTCAATGTGTGTTACTATGATATCAACATAATTCATACTCTTCACATAAAGTCTCACCACAGTATTCATATTATAATCACATGATAAATCACTGATGGAAATAATTATTGTAAATGAATCTCACCGTAGAGTCTCCAGTCTACAATGAGGACTTTTCAGTGCAGCACAGAGTAGATCCAGTAGATCCAGGTCCAGGTGGTTGGAACTTAAGTCCAGGTGTCTCAGATGGGATGGATTAGAACTGAGAGCTGAAGCCACAACTTCCATGTGTTCCTTCTGGAGGTGAGGACCAAAGCCAACAAGTCTGTAATGACAGATTAAATGTAAAATCAGAGATGATCAATCAGACCAAGTTCACTGTCACACACACACACACACACACACACACACACACACACACACACACACACACACACACACACACACACACACACACACACACACACACACACACACACACAGGGCCCTATTTTCGTCATGCTAAACCCTAAACTTCTTTGCCTTGATTTACCATTTTGAAAAACATAAAAAAAAAAAAAAAAAAAAAACGTCAAATAGCACGTGCGTGTGATTTTGTTGACTAAAACTGACAAAACACTTTCGTTGACTACTTTTCACTGACAAAAACAAAATAAGAACTAAATGAAGACTGATGACTAAAAGACTAAATATATTGACAATTTGTCAACAAATACAAGCTAGACTAAAATGTAAGGGAGAGACTATAGTGAAGAAGAGATCCAGTAGAACTAAAATACTAAAAGTAATTTCATGTTTGGTTGCACTGAAACTAAATGACATGACGTCATGAAAATAGCAGCACAACGCTTTATGACCTTGTAGATCTTCTATTTTCATCAACCATCAAGGCACCACCAATACATTTTAGTCAACTAATCAACTGTAGATTTAGTTGACTAAAACATTTCAGATGATTAAAATATGACCAAAACTAAATTACATTTGTAATAAACATTTTGTGTGTTTTTTTAGTTTGTGTGTGTGTGTGTGTGTGTGTGTGTGTGTGTGTGTGTGTGTGTGTGTGTGTGTGTGTGTGTGTGTGTGTGTGTGTGTATGTGTGTGTGTGTGTGTGTGTGTGTGTGTGTGTTGTAGTTATCAGTAAAGCCCTGTTCACACCAATCGTGTGATGCGTGTGTGAACGCACACATCCCATTCATTTCCAATGGAGGCTTGCGTGACAGTCCATCTAGTGCGATACGGCAAAGTTCACGCTGATGTCTGGCATCAGACGGACTGACAAGGACAGATCTAATTTAAATGAAGTTCATCTCAACCCACTTTATTCAAATCTTGTGTGTGCGTGAGCTCGTTAAACCAATGAAAGCAGCGCTGCTCTGCGTGTAGGTGTGGCTGTGGGAAATGACAGGGAAGACTGACTGTCAATCAACAAGGGTTATTGATAACTAGTATTGCCTCTTGTTATGGTTCTGTGAATTGATAGATGATAGATGATAGATGTTTTATATGATGTTTGTGTACTTTGTGATGTGTCTGGGTCAGTTATGTGACCAAAATGAACCATCATGTCTAGTTATAGTGTAGTGGTGTGAAGGTACATTGATTCTGTTCTACTAAGTTTTCACATGACTACTAACCGAGCCTTTCTGCAGTTCCTCACAGCTGGGATCAGTATCTCTCGCCCCAACACATCTGTGTTGTATTTGTCCAGGTCCAACTCCTCCAGAACATCCTCTGACATCTGCAGCATGAAGGCCAGAGCTGAACAATGGGATGGAGACAGTTTTGTCTTTGATCTGTCCCCTGACCTCAGGTCGTGTTGGATCTCCTGAAGCACTGAGTGGTCGTTCATTTCCATCAAACAGTGGAAGATGTTGATCATTCTCTCAGGAGAGTGGTATTCAGTGGTCATCTTCTTCAGGTTGTTGATGACTCTCTGGATGGTCTCTTGACTCTTCTGTGTTTGACCCAGTAGGCCTGCTAACAGACTCTGGTTGGACTCCAGTAAGAGGCCATGAAGGAAGCGGACAAAGAGGTCCATGTGACCATTTTTACTCTGCTGGGATTTTACCATGACTCTCTTCAGGAAGTCTTCCAGAGTAATTTCTTCTTCTCCTCCTCCTCTCAGGAATGCCTTCAGTACCTTCATGTTATTCTGTGTGAAACAGTGGAACAGGTAGACTGCAGCCATAAACTCCTGGATGCTCAGATGAACAAAGCTGTAGACCTTTCTCTCAGATTGAACAGTCTCTTCTTTGAAGATCTCTGTGCACACTCCTGAGTACAGCGAGGCTTCTTTCACATCGAGACCACACTCTTCCAGGTCTTCTTGGTAGAACATGACACTGCCTTTCTCCAGATGTTCAAACGCCAGCCTGCCCAGCTTCAGAAGAACCTCCCTGTCCTTCTCCATGAGCTGCTGTTGATTCACATCATGACTTTCTTCATACTTCTCCCACTTCCTCTTTGTCTGGACCGACAGGAAGTGGCTGTACATCGCAGTCTGGGTCTTGGGCAGCTGTTTTTTCTCGTCTGTCTTCAACATGTCCTCCAGAACGGTAGCGGTGATGGAACAGAAGACTGGGATGTGACACATGATGTGGAGGCTCCTTGATGTCTTCATGTGTGAGATGATTTTGCTGGCCAGCTTCTCATCACTGAATCTCTTCCTGAAGAACTGCTCCTTCTGGAGGTCTGTGAAGCCTCGTATTTCTGTCACCAGGTCAACACGATCAGCAGGGATCTGATTGGCTGCTGCAGGTCTGGTAGTTATCCAGAGGAGGGCGTTAGGGAGCATATTCCCCTCGATGAGGTTTGTCAACAGCAAATCCACTGATGATGTCACTGTGACATCAGAAACAATGGCATTCTTCTGGAAGACATGAGAACCAATGCGAATGTTCTCGAATTTCAACAGAAACCTGCTTTCATCCAGACCATCAAAGATGAGGCCAACCTTCCAGACAGCGAGCTGCTCTGCTGTGACCTTCTTCAACGTTGGATGGAAAACATGGATCAGTGAGAGAAGACTGTGCTGCTCATCTCTGACCAAGTTCAGCTCCCGGAATGAGAAGGGAACCAGGAAAATGACATCTTGATTTTCCAAACCCTTTGCCCAGTCCAGAGTCAACTTACGCACAGAGAATGTTTTTCCAATGCCAGCGATGCCCTTGGTCAGAACTCTTCTGATAGGTTTGTCTCTGCCAAGGAGGAGGGGCTTAAAGATGTCAGAGCATTTGATTGGTTGGTCATGGAGGGTGTTCTTCTTTGAAGCTCTCTCAAGCTGCCAGACCTCATGTTGGGTATTAACCCCTTCACTCTCTCCCACTGAGATGTGGAGCTCTGTGAAGATGCTGCTGAGGGAGGGCACTTCAGTGACGTATGTCACACGATCAAGACGGTTCAAACTGACCTTATAAACCTTTAGAACCTCCTGTGGACTGACACCTGCTATGAGAAGACAATGAAGACATTTTAAACATTCAGTTGAATTAATAACTTTACATCCACACTGTGTATGCACATTATTAATTTAACCACTTAAACCCCAGCTTCCGTATTCTGGGGAAAACTGACAGAAAATAGCTGATCTACAAGCTTACAAGCCGATCTGTAAGCTTGTAGATCTGCTATTTTCATCAAAGATACCGGATCACTGCCTTTCATACAGAGTTGATAAGATGTTTAGCATCATTATTTAAACATGGATACTGATGACACATTGTGGACATTTAGTCTGACAATGTCTCCTGTCATTTCAAACATTTCAGTTATTAACTGTGTTAATTAATGTACATTGTGTCCAGTCTTACTGTGTCCACTGCTGGTGTGACTGGGTGTCTTCAGTCCAGGTGTGGTTCTGGATCTCTTGGACGCCTGCTCTGTCACAACACAACCACTCCTCTCCCTCTCTCTGTGGAGACATTAAGACATTATATTACTGTATAATAGTATTTAATATGTAAATATAAAATATAATAATAATAATATAATAATAATCTCCACTCTGTCATGGAACTATTGTATATTCATAACTCTTTCATTCATAAATTACAAAGATATAATTTGTGCATTTGTCAATTGTTTTGACAGGTTAAGCCATATCCATTGTTGTCCTTACTGACAGGTGAGCCATCTATTTGACAAAACCCCTGTCATCTGTCAAATGACTGCATATTTCATGTGCACAATTGTATATATTATATAGTGTTATATTATTGTATAGTGTTATATATTGTATAGGACAGGGTTTTTTAAAGCGGGTGATGGGGCACCCTGGGGTGCCGTGACAGCAGTCCAGGGGTGCCCCGATATAATTTGATTATATTTGGAAGTTATTTGGACGCTTATTTAGTATCATTTTAAACTTGAAGTACAAAGTTATTTTCAGTAAGTTCTAACCAAAATGGCTATTATCTCAACGTTTTCCTCGCAACATAATCACTAAAATATCGTCACTGTCGGGGAGAAACCTCGTATCTCCAAGTTTCAAATGTGTACGTCTTTTGGTAAAGCAAAGCCCTGCTTCATCATACAAGACTATCGCACAAAACTAGTGAAAACAGACGATCTACTGTACAAGCACACACCGCCTCGCATATAGTCTCATATAGGGACTCAGGGACCAAATCATAAAAACATGATATATTCGGCATGGTGCATTCCGAATAATGGAAGTCAATCTTCAGAATAGCGGTGTTTCGGTTGGATGTCTGTAACGACCTGTAAATGAGAGGTGGTTGGATGTCTGTAATGAGCTGTAAATGAGATGTGGTTGGATGTCTGTAATGAGAGGTGGTTGGATGTCTGTAATGAGAGGTGGTTGGATGTCTGTAATGAGAGGTGGTCGGATGTCTGTAATGAGCTGTGAGATGGCAGAGTGTCCTGAGAGGAGGTTCAATTGTGTGAGTCGTGACAAAATCCTGGATAAGTGTTACGGGAACATTAAGGGGGCATATATAGCTAGGGCCAGACCCCCACTAGGCAACTCTGAGGATGAAAAGGTAAAAATGTCCGACCATAACACTGTGCATCTTCTGCCGACATACAGGTCTATATATAAATCTAGTAAGCCGGTGAAAAAGACTGTACATTCTGTGTACGAACTGGGACACTTTCTTTGAGGAGGCTAATATTGACACTGCTACTGAAGCTGTTACCGCGTACATTTCTTTCTGTGTTGACATGATAGTGCCACAGAAAACTGTAACAAAGTTTCCAAATAATAAACCGTACCTCACAAATGAAATCAAGGAGTGTATACGTAGGAAAAAAGTGGCCTTCAGATCAGGAGACACGGCAGCATTGAAGGCTGCACAGCGAGAACTAAATATACAAATGAAAGAATCCAGAAGGAAATATAAGGAACGAGCAGAACAGGACTTGTGCCAACTCGAACACAAAAAGACTCTGGGACTCCATCAGGAAGATGACAAACATGAAATCAGAGAGAAAGCCTATTGCTGCTCTAGATGAGAGTGCCAGGGCAAATGAACTTAATAACTTCTTTATGCGTTTCGAATGTGATACTTCTACGGGATGTGATGATGTCATTAATGAACTGAATTGTGATGTTAATAATGACAGATTGGTTATAGAGCTGGACACAGTGTGTAAAGTGTTTAAAACCATACAGACAAATAAAGCTACAGGACCAGACGGCATGCACGCCTCTTTGTTAAAAACATGTGCTGAGGAACTAGCCCCAGCGTGGCAGAGGCTTTTCCTGCTCTCTTTAGACTCGCATACAGTACCAGAGCTCTGGAAAAGGTCAGTAATAGTCCCAATCCCTAAAAAAGCATGTCCGGTTGAGAATAATGATTATAGGCCTGTAGCTATAACATCAAATGTAGTAAAATCACTGGAGAGGATTCTGACGGAGGAACTCCGAAAGGAGGTAGGACCTCGACTAGACCAGTATCAATTTGCTTATGCAAAGAACCGCAGTATATGCGATGCGATCTCTACAGTAGCACATCTCACTCTGAAACACCTGGAGAGTAAGGTAGCATACGCCAGATTATTATTTATAGATTTCTCTTCTGCATTTAATACGATTCATCCAGATATTCTGCTGCGTAAGTTAGCACAGCTGAATGTGAACCCCTTTATTATAAAATGGTATTTCTCCTTCCTCTCCAGGAGACCACAGAGGGTGAGATTTAACTCGGTGCTCTCCGAGGAGACATATGGGAGTACAGGGGTGCCCCAAGGAACAGTTAGTTCCTCCTTTCTTTTTACTTTGTACACAGATGATTGTGTCAGTTCTCATCCTGATCAATTTGTTATTACATTTTCAGATGACACCGTGATACTCAGTCTACTCAAGAGTGATTCTAACATCCTCAGCCATACATCTGGAGTAGACAGATTCATAGAGTGGTGTGATCAACATCATCTGAAAATAAATGTAAACTAAACAGAGGAGGTCATAGTAGACCCCAGGTCCATAGGAGACCACAGCATGATTAGTGTTCACGACCATAACATCAAGCAGGTCGCCTCCTATAAGTACCTAGGAGTGCAGATTGATCAGGATCTGAGCTGGCACATGCATGTTACAACCTTATGCTCTAAGATACATCAGCGTCTACACTTTCTTCATGTTACAACCTTATGCTCTAAGATACATCAGCGTCTACACTTTCTTCATGTTACAACCTTATGCTCTAAGATACATCAGCGTCTACACTTTCTTCATGTTACAACCTTATGCTCTAAGATACATCAGTGTCTACACTTTCTTCATGTTACAACCTTATGCTCTAAGATACATTAGCGTCTACACTTTCTTCATGTTACAACCTTATTCTCTAAGATACATCAGCGCCTACACTTTCTTCATGTTACAACCTTATGCTCTAAGATACATCAGCGCCTACACTTTCTTCAAAGACTAAGGCTTTTTGGAGTGAGTGTAAATATTATGTTGACCTTCTACAGGGCTAGTATTGAATCCATCCTGAGATATGGTATGTCTAGCTGGTTTGGTAACCTGACTGTTAAATACAAGTCTCAAATAGCTAGGCTGGCAAGTATGGCAGGGAAGATCATGGGTATGGCCACACCCCCGATCACCCCTCAAGCCATCTTTGAGCAAGTAGTAGTAAGACAAGCTCGGAACATTTTGTCCGACTCCTTGCATGTTCTGAACCCAGAGTACAATCTAATGCCATCGGGCAGGAGATTTAGGACCCCAACATGCCATTATAATAGATATAAGCACTCGTTTGTTCCTCTATCAATCAAAATACTGAATGATAGACACATAACTAATTGAGGAGAGGCTCTATGGGTTGTATGTGTAAACCTTTTTTTGTCTTTTTTTATTTGTTGTTTATATGTATGCAGCTGTAACTCTGTCTCCAAGACAAATTTCTCCCCTGGGAGACAAATAAAATTGAACCTTGAACCTTGAACCTTGTAAGTAAGTAAGTACTGGCCAAAATGTAAAGTGGGCTGGTATAGCGCCACCATGAAAATATAAACATAATGCAGGGATTGGCTTCCTTGTCCTATTGGCAGTGTGCACAAGAAATCTGGCTCTTGTCAATCTAGTAGCTTGCTAGATTAGACACATCCATCCAGTCAGACAGACAGACAGACAGACAGACAGACAGAACCAGGGATGTAGGGGGGGGGAACGCGGGGGTACGGAGTACCCACACTTCTCTCAAGTCAAGTCAGTTGATATTATATTTCCAGGTCGTTCTGACCCAGCAATTGGTTGAAATAGGCTCGCCAGCCGTGCTGAAATGAGCATGACTAACAGCAGATGGTAATATAAGATTGGAAAATTGATTAATTAATTGGAAATATCAGTTGTGGAGCTATTTTGCATGGGAAGTTTGGCTGATGATCCGGTCATCAAATCATTGGTTGAGAACCACTGGTCCAAGGCTATTTCTGCCGCCACGCAGACCCGTTTTAAGCCAGCGAAAACGTTATGTGCACGCGCGTGCGTGGGGAGTGCCCACACTTTAAATTTAGCACTTTTTTTTAAAAAGTGAAAAATCCCTTTAACAACGCAAATCTTGTATGGAGGTCATTGCGACAAAATATTTTCAGATGGTTTGCAGAGAAAAACAATCATGTGGGGGTCCCTGACATTGAGAGCCACTGACAAAACGTTACTATGTAACGTTTGTTACATAGATAAATACACACAGAAATGACATCATTTGTTGCATAATATAAGTATATTCCAGATAGACAGAGTCAGAATCACAAACTGAACACAACGTAATCGTAACGATTGAATATGAACATGTGTTGTTTTATTGTAATCTGTAGATGTTGCACATATAACTTAGCATGAGATCACTTTGTCATGTTATAGTGTTATATACTGTATTATAGGAGGATTGACATACTGTGTGTGTGGAGGTCCAGGTTCATTACTGAAGACAGGACCGTGATCCCTAGACCAGTCACTCTTCATAGACACACAGCTGGGTGTTGGAGACTCTGCTCTGTGGTCAACACTTCTGGAATCATACAAAATACACCACAATTATCATGTGGATGAAAATGTTTCCTTTGTGTTTATGGTTACAGTAGGATCCATTACACATAGGATCTCACACACTGAGTCTGTATGTTCTGTATCAATTTATTGTATTATTCATCTTCCCCCAAAACATCTTTATGCAAAGAAACCTTATACAGCCAGTCTGAGCTGTTTTACTGTATTCATTTACCCCAAACTAAACTAAATGAAGCAGCAGGGACAATGCAGCAAGGATGAGTAAATATGATGGCAGCTTAAAAAACACGCCTTTATCCGCCCGTGTCCGAAGGAAAATGGCCCGGGTGATTTTTTTTCCCGCCCGTTGGTGTAGAATGTAGAACATTTTGTGTATAAAATGATGTGGTTCACCCCCCCATTATTGAGTGGCATTTAGTTCAAAACAGGCCACTCCTGCAGACTTTGATAAATCCTAGACAATCAGGATGGAAAATGACTAATTAAACAGATCTGTCTTAATCACATGACTATAGATATAATTTGTACTGGTTTGCAATTTGAAATTTGGATAAAATCTGAAGAGTGATATAAAAAAAGGGTTTTACATAAGTCGGCCTCCTGGTGGCGCTATAAAGGCAAAAGTGGAAAATGCAGAGCAAAGGTTTTTCCTTGGCCTCTAGGGAGTGCACAAACAAAGTTTCACACAGATCGGTGCAGTTAAAAACCGGCCTGTTATAGCGCCACCATCAGGCTCATATGAAAATGTTCAAGTGGTATTTCTTCCTCTGCCTAGTGGGAATGTGGGATCATTTTATTTATTTATTTTACCAATTTATTTCAGTGACCGATCTCGCACAGACAGTAGCGCACACACAGTTTAATCAGCATTCCAAGATTCCAGTGATCTTACCTTGTGTGTGGAGGTCCAGGTTCATTACTGAAGTTGGGATTGTGTCCTTTAGAGCGGTCACTCTTCATAGACACACAGCTGGGTGTTGGAGACTCTGCTCTGTGGTCAACACGTCTGCAATCATACACATACAACACATAGCATTGTTTATTGTCATGTTCTATTACAAGTATATCTTGCACACTTCTGTATCAATTTATTGTAAAATTCATATACCGGTATATATATATATATATATATTCCCCCCCAAATATTATGCACAGAAACCTTATACAGTTTGATTTGTTTTACTGTATTCATATCCCAAAAACAAAACTAAATGAAGCAGGGATGAGTTTGAAGTCCTCTCACTTATTGAAAATAAAAAGGAACACAGGTCTCCGCCAGGTCAGGTAGGTTATTAAACCAGTTTGCAGAACATATAGAGGTTTTATTACAATCTTGTTGAAAAATATAGTGATTACATTACAAAGTCTCTTTTCATTAACAATAAGTTTACTGTAGAAAAGGCGAAGATGTTAAATATATTACTTTGTAGTTTTAAGAATGTGATCAACAGCACAAGGCTGTGAAATGGCTCAGAGTTTGCTCAACAATAAACAAACAAGAACAAAAGAACGAAATAATGGTCTAGAACAAAATACAAACGAAAAGATAGGCTATAAGGAACAGGACAAAAGAAAGACAACTTAACCAAACGGGCAGCCGTTCCGACGGCCTCAATTCATACTCTAACAACCAAGATAACCAGTAAACAAAACAAACAGTCGGGTACAGCGGGGAGCTGCAGCAGGGCGAACTCGACGAAGACAGTTTGAAGCCGGCTTTTGTAGCCACGTGGCTGGGAATGGCTGGGAGTGGCCACCTCCCTTCCACTGTCGTCACAGGCTCAGCCAACCGTGGCGTCCCACGGCCGGACTCCGTCTCCCCGTCACTAATCATGCTTTTAGGAACACCCTGAACAGATTTTAGTTTGCTTCATTCAATATTTAGATATTTGATGTAAATGTTATCAGGCCCTCCAGGCCCAGGGCCTCTCCACATACACACCCATTGTAACTTCAAACTCCATTTTAACCATGATAGATGAACTAAAAACGTCCATTATGTTTTCTGGTGACTCATAATACCCTCCTAATACGTGAGCAGGCCGTGTTTTTTCGATAACTTTTTAATTCATTTTTAATAATTCTTTGGGAAAATGGAAAAAAGTAAATACAATAAAAAAGTATTAAAAATAAATGAAAAAAAAAGTTAGCAAAAAAACACGTCCTGCTCACGTATTAGGAGGGTAGTATGAGTCACCAGAAAAAAATAATGGGTGTTTTTAATTAATCTATCATGGTTAAAATGGAATTTGAATGTATAATGATTGTCTATGGGGAGAGGCCCTGAGCCTGGAGGGCCAGATAACATTTACATCAAATATCTAAATATTGAATAAACCCATATTAAAAACTGTTCAGGGTGTTCATAAAAGCCTGATGAGACGATACAATGACCAAAAGTTTTTTTGAAAGTGAAATATCCCTTTAATTTGTAAGCCGCGGCAGAACCCTCTGAACAGAGGTAGCGCCGAAGAAATAAGCCATTTATTTACAAACATGTTTTAAAAAAACAAAGCCCACATGATAACAACACGTAATGGAGTGCTCGATACAGCGTACATATTCATCCTGCAGAGGTCGGCGATCTTACTTTGGCGAGGCGGAGGGGAGATCAATTCCATTCGTTTACGTGCGGCGAAGCAGGGAAAGGAGCGATAGAGAAGCGGCGCCCGAACATGATTGAGACCGCGATCCACGAACAGAGACAAAGAGCAGCCATGTTGTGTGCCCTTCTTGTCGGAGAGTAGGAGGCCACTCCTAGCCACCCATCCATCCAGAATGTGAGTCAACGGCGCGGCCTGCTGGATACTACGAGCATCACACCCAGTCCCAGAAAATGATTGAGAGAGGATATTAACCGTTTCAGATGGCTCCAAAATGACACAGAGAAGAATGGCCGATGGTTTTTTTTTGGATTATTATCATTTATATCAAAAGTCCGGGAATAGACGTGTGGCTGATTGGACCAAGTAGGAAGTCCGAGGGAGTACGGCCAGGCTTAGAAGGTGTTAACAACGCAAATCTTGTATATAGGTCATTGCCACAGAATATTTTCAGATGGTTTGCAGAGAAAATCAATCATGTGGGGGTCCCTGACATTGAGAGCCACTGACAAAACGTTACTACCGGTATGTAACGTTTGTTACATAGATAAATACACACAGATATTACATCATTTTTTGCATAATATAAGTATATTCCAGATAGACAGTCAGAATCACAAACTGAACACAACGTAATCGTAACGATTGAATATGAACATGTGTTGTTTTATAGTAATCTGTAGATGTTGCACATATAACGTAGCATGAGATCACTTTGTCATGTTATAGTGTTATATACTGTATTATAGGAGGATTGACATACTGTGTGTGTGGAGGTCCAGGTTCATTACTGAAGACAGGACCGTGATCCCTAGACCAGTCACTCTTCATAGACACACAGCTGGGTGTTGGAGACTCTGCTCTGTGGTCAACACTTCTGGAATCATACAAAATACACCACAATTATCATGTGGATGAAAATGTTTCCTTTGTGTTTATGGTTACAGTAGGATCCATTACACATAGGATCTCACACACTGAGTCTGTATGTTCTGTATCAATTTATTGTATTATTCATCTTCCCCCAAAACATCTTTATGCAAAGAAACCTTATACAGCCAGTCTGAGCTGTTTTACTGTATTCATTTACCCCAAACTAAACTAAATGAAGCAGCAGGGACAATGCAGCAAGGATGAGTAAATATGATGGCAGCTTAAAAAACACGCCTTTATCCGCCCGTGTCCGAAGGAAAATGGCCCGGGTGATTTTTTTTCCCGCCCGTTGGTGTAGAATGTAGAACATTTTGTGTATAAAATGATGTGGTTCACCCCCCCATTATTGAGTGGCATTTAGTTCAAAACAGGCCACTCCTGCAGACTTTGATAAATCCTAGACAATCAGGATGGAAAATGACTAATTAAACAGATCTGTCTTAATCACATGACTATAGATATAATTTGTACTGGTTTTTTGAAATTTGGATAAAATCTGAAGAGTGAAAAGTCGGCCTCCTGGTGGCACTATGAAGGCTAAAGTGGAAAATGCAGAGCAAAGGTTTTTCCTTGGCCTCTAGGGAGTGCACATACAAAGTTTCACACAGATCAGTGCTGTTAAAAACCGGCCTGTTATAGCGCCACCATCAGGCTCATATGAAAATGTTCAAGTGGTATTTCTTCCTCTGCCTAGTGGGAATGTGGGATCATTTTATTTATTTATTTTACCAATTTATTTCAGTGACAGATCTCGCACAGACAGTAGCGCGCACACAGTTTAATCAGCATTCCAAGATTCCAGTTATCTTACTGTGTGTGTGGAGGTCCAGGTTCATTACTGAAGTTGGGATTGTGTCCTTTAGAGCGGTCACTCTTCATAGACACACAGCTGGGTGTTGGAGACTCTGCTCTGTGGTCAACACGTCTGCAATCATACACATGTACAACACATAGCATTGTTTATTGTCATGTTCTATTACAAGTATATCTTGCACACTTCCGTATCAATTTATTGTAAAATTCATATACCGGTATATATATATATGTTACCGGATGTTTGGGTAACTCAGGACGTTCTATGTAAGAGCGCTTGTTTTGTCGTTCACCACACACCAATCACCACCAGGTGGCGACGACAGCCCATAGAGTTATAATGCGACAGCCATTCACTAGTGAAGGCGCTGACGTCACTCGTTTGCGACTCTTTCTTTATTTACTAGCCTAGCCTAGCCTAGCCTAGCCATTAGCTCCATTGTAGTCACTTGGACAGGGCGTTTATCGTGGGCTTGCCCAGGCCTTACGGCCTGGGCATAAATATAACGATTGCATTCACCACGGCTTCGTAACTCGCGCGGCGCTCCGCCGGCCGCGCGGCCCTGGACCAAGGTCCGCTGGCCTGCGCGCCGCTTGCAATGTCGTGGACAATCGAGCGGCTCCGTTCCGCCCCGTGCTGCACGACGAGTGCTCCGTTTCTCGACCGTCCTGTTTCTCTAACAAACCGTGACATATATATATATATATATATATATATAAAAATATTATAAATATTATATATAATATAATATTATATATAAATATTATGCACAGAAAACCTTGTACAGTTTGATTGGTTTTACTGTATTCATATGTTAAATATATTACTTTGTAGTTTTAAGAATGTGATTGATAAGATTAAAATGTTTAACACAGTATAGATATCATTTTCAGTGTTAAATGTCATGATGTTTTGAACAACTAACTAACGCCTGCAGGAGAATGACGCTGAGAGATGCCAATCAGGTCACAATGCCCAGGATCCAGGATAACAAAATGATATTACCAAGCCATGATATCTGGCCTTGCTACTAGGGCCAACAACACGAAAACATCTGATGCCCACTGTTATGCTTAATTGTCCAATCAGAATGTGACTAATGTATTCTGTAACTCCATATATCTGTAAAATCATTATGCTTTGCACTCAGAGAAGCTATGGGTGAAAAATGCTCTACTGTACTTGCTGTACAGTACTTTGAACTCTGACTATATTTTCAATATAACTTATCAAAAAACGCATATTCCCCGGTGTGGTCTCCCTTTATTGTGTCTTCAAATCAATATGGGATATTCATTGACTCTGACAAACTGTGGTTTTACTCTGTGGGTGGAAACGTCTTCTGGAAAAGGAATATACAAATATGGGAATTAAACCAAAATCCCATCAAATGGCCCATTCGATTGCCGGATTAGCTCCGAGGAAATATTGGGGACTCAACTTTGTTGGACTCATTTTCTTCTCCGCTGCTAGAACCAGTTACGGATTTCTACTGATTTGACGTTTATGGATTCGATACAGCTGCTGGACAGTTTGTTTCTGAATCCCACTTCGTTCATCTCTGCTAGTAACAACCAGCCGAGGATATTATCAGACGTTTCCCCTGCAAGCAAACTAGCTTTTATTTCATCCTCCACCTACCCGACCAGCTGCAAAATGGGAAATGCACAGGGAGGCAGAAAACACCTGCCGAAATCTAAACAACCTTTTTACAAACGGAACAACACCTTTGAGTTTGAAGCGTCTCTTCAAAGCTTGGAGAATGAACTGATAACAGCTTTAATGGCTAAGATAGACAATGAGGAAATGAAACAGGTTGTTTCTAGGTGCCCCACAATTGCACCATTTTTGCCCATATGGAGAAAGGAATTCGGATATGATGACTCTCTCCCACATCAACATATCGATAAAATCTCACAACGGTCTGAAGAAAGCCGAAATGGAGGTGGCCAGGTTTGGCTCTGGCACAGCTGCGCTGGGCGGCTGCACACCGTTCCACATCACAGACAGTCTCTCTCCCCTCATCTCTCCGCACAGAGACTTGAGAGGCGGGCTCCATTCTCACACAGTAAGTCCTAATTCAACAGAACCCAGGTCATACGTTTATACCTGCTGTCTTAGAGTCTAGCTAGCTCTTAACACAGCTGCGTTTTTAATGTTTAATGTTTTTAGTATATTGGTTTTGTCGCTTTTTGTTGCACGAAGGAGTAACAGAATAGAGACTGAGGTTTCCTATTCTGAAGACATAGCAGCCGTTTGGCCGTGGAGATTGCATGTCAATAGTTGGTGTATCAGTACGAGACTTAAGTTAGATTTCATGTATACTCCAGAACGGCTGCGGTTTCAAGTTCTGAGAAAAAAAAAATCTTTATGTTGAGTATACTCCAGAACGGCTGCGGTTTTAAGTTCTGAGAAGAAATCTTTTGTGTTGAGCCAGAACATATTCTTGTTCTGAAGAAGTCTTTTTGGCCAGTACGGTACCCAATACGGCTGATTAGAGCCACTTAATCACATAAGAAATAGCGTGGTTATTTTAATTGGTAGATTTCCTTTATGTTCCAGAACAGAACGTTCTGACGGAAATCTTCATGCTTTACGCTTACATGTCTTCGTTTTCGTCTCAGTCTTATTTTATTTTATTTTTTAATTTCCGTCTCAGGCCACTCTGAGATGTTGAATACAGGAGCTTTTTATCTCAGCGCTCCCAAGAACATTTTTTAGAAACATGACCATTCAAGCTAAAAAAAAAGCCCCCTGCTCCGAGAAGCAGTGTTTTTATTGTGTAAAACTTGGACCCACACGGATGAGATGTTACAATCTAAACCCAGAACCTCCTTTTAACCCGGACCTCAAGTCATTCTGGAAGATCATCGGGGACTCCCAGTTATCAACACTGCCTAAAAACCTTTCCTGGAACATTTCAATGGATATGTGCGGAGCTGCGGAGAAATTGGACATTATTGCCACTGGATGCCTTTCACTCACAACGCGATGGGACGCGTTGTGAGCTTGTAGATCTGCTACGTGACTTTCATGGATTACAATGTCCCGAAAAGAACAAACACTCTTTTGACCCTGGGGGCGCCCCGAGATAATGGTACTATATATTTTGTTTACTTTTGGCTAAGTACGACTTCTGAAAAAAAAAAAAAAAAGAAATCAAGTTCTGACTGACAAACCCATGTGTTAAATGTTTTTGATATATTGTCTGTCTAATCATCTCTAATCCAATTTTCCTCCCCTGGTTACATTTCGGTTTGTCTATTATGAAAGCAGGAAAATCAAACCAAGTATGAAGTGAGCGGTGCTACTTCTGTGTACAATACGGTACAATATGTGCTTGGCTTATGCTGCTTGCTTGCTCAATGCCTGCTGCTCGCGTGAGCTGCTTACGCTGCTTATAGGCTGGCACGGCCTCTGTGTTATTTTATTGTTTTATTTTGAAAAAACTATGAGGGGATTGCTGGAATGGCTCGATAATCTATGTTTTTATTTCATTTTTCTTATTTTTACTTTGAGAGGCCACGAGCCGCTTCTCAGTCTCAGGGTGCCTATTTTTACTCTCTTGATATGACTCCACATGCCTTGTACTGATAACAACCAACGCTTGTGTTTATTTGAATGGGTCTATGTGATGCTCCTAATGCTTTTCCATCAATGACAGGTGGTTACATACTGTACACACATATGACCTTTGGTCTTGGTTTCTGATTTCTCCCCCTCTCTCTCTCTCTCTCTCTCTCAAAAGGGGTTTCATTCGCTCTTGTTCTGTATAATCTACTTGTTTACATTCCAATTCAGGACATGATAACAACTGAACGCTGGGGTTATATTTGAATCTGTCCCCATGTAATTCTCCTAATGTTTTTCTCCCTCTGCCTTAATTATTTTTCATCCATGACAGATGGTAGGGATTATTTTTACTTTATTTTATTTCATTTTATGGGACAGGACGGATTTGACCTGGATAGACAGGTATAGTGGAAACTCCACTACACTCGCTACCAACTTGACTGACTGACTGACTGACTGTTTTATTTCAATTTTATTTTTAACGGGTTTTCTTCTGTCCTTCTGTTTTGTCGTGAAAGACACTATTTCCTGTAACAACTGAATGCTGGCTGACTTGTTGAGATTGTTTTCATTCCTTTCAGAACACAACAAAAAACAACTGATAGTGTGCCTGTCTGCTGGAAGACAGGCCTTCAAAGTTAGAGGGTCTGTGTGTGTGAGATTTATTATTAATGTCAACATCCCCCAACCAACTCAAAATAGATCCTCAATTATTTAGTAATCCTTTTCTTTTAAACCACATTTTAGGGACATGTACCAAAAACGTTACTTTCACCAATATTTGCCAAAATCCATCTTTAACACGTAAACTGCAGTATGGGTTAAAGATGGAAGAGGCCTATCAGCCCTGTTTTATTCGACCTTTAATTTATCTTTCTTGGTTTATTTTGGGTAATCCCTTATCCTCTTTACTTGAGTAAAAGTACTTTGATTGAGTAAAAGCACTTTGATTACTCCCCCAGCAGGCTGAGACCGTTCCAAAAACAATTTATATGGCTGGGCTCATTCAAACCTTTTCAGTCAAATTCCACAATTATTACAACCCTACTGGGCTTATACGGGATTACACATTATGATTATGTTATGTGTTTCTATTTCATTTTTCTTATTTTATTTCTTTAAGTTTCATTCATTTTCTGGTTTTCTAACCTTTTTAATAGAGAGGCCTTCAGTAGGCCTCACTAACGGTTGTTTTGGAAAAGCCTATCTTGTTATGGTACACTCCACCCCACAGGCCCACAGGCCTGGTAGCTCACTCTGAATCACTGTCATGTCCTGATGTACGGTACTTCCGTACAGTAAATGACCACCTAGACCATATTTTAACAAATTATCCAAACATCAACAAAACAATTTTTGTCACACCCAATTTTCAATTTTTGGCTGTGCCAAACGGGAGGGAATGTGTTTGGAGAATTAATGTGTTTGTATTAATGTGTTAATATTTTTTCATTTTTAATTTATTTTAATACCTTTCAATTTTAATTTCTTTCATATTTTCATTTTCTGAATTCATATTTCGTTTTCTGATTTCATATTTTCATACTTCATTTTGTTTTCATTCCATCCCATTAACTATACTTCATTTTGTGAAGTTGATTCCAATCCTCAACAGGTTTAATCTGTTTCCCCTAACAGAACAAACTGACACAACTGGTGTCCCCTTTTTGGTGATGTATTTGAACATTTCAATTTAATTTTTATATATAAATACCTTATTGCCTTACAGTATGGATTGATTTGTCCCTGTCTTCTCCCTTGTCTTACAGATAAAGATATTTTGAGATGATAATTGAGAATGATTCGACAGACACTGTCTGTCCAAAAAGGAAATGTCAAAAAGATGATTGGAAAGTCCATATGTATCTCGTGAGTATGAAACTGCATCACACACGTTTTTCCCACTGTAAAGTGTTTTCTGTCAGACCTTGACTCGGACAAAAGCCAGTAAAAGAAAAATCATTTGTAAGGAGGAATAGACAGTTGGCTTTAAGGGGGCTCCGGTTTGACATCTCCCTATAGATGTCCCCAACCTGCAGGGACAATTTAACCACTCATTACCTAAAGGTAACCTCGGAGGTGTACGAATTATGACCGCCAAACGGCTGATCTTCGGATGCTGTCTAAATACATTTTGAATGCTTTTGTCTTTAACCTAAATTATGGTAAAGAGTCAAGTTCGTCTTGTTTTGACTAGAATCGGCCCCAAATTGTAATAACCACCCGGGAGCGTGATGTTGATGTGTTTTTATCTTGCTTGACATGGAATTTCAAATCAATCTTGGACACATTGAACCTTTGTAAATATAATAATTAATAATTAAGATAATAAAAATACAGTCTTTTACCTCTACTTTTAAAAAGTTATCAAAATATTTTACTTATTGTTGTTCAATTATGATATTCTGATTTAAATACCTTTGGAAATATACAGTTCTTTTGACTCTCCTCTTTAAAACTTAAAGCTATCGAAATGTTTTTGACTTAAATTGATCAATTATTATGTTCTGTTTCAAATACTTAAAAAAAAAAAAAGGTTTAACCCATGTTTTCTTCCCTTGTTGTTTATGTTCCTTTGACCCTTTAACACTTCAAATGCTATCTCAGGGGGGATTGATAAGATTAAAATGTTTAACACGGTATAGATATCATTTTCAGTGTTAAATGTCATGATGTTTTGAACAACTAACTAACGCCTGCAGGAGAATGACGCTGAGAGATGCCAATCAGGTCACAATGCCCAGGATCCAGGATAACAAAATGATATTACCAAGCCATGATATCTGGCCTTGCTACTAGGGCCAACAACACGAAAACATCTGATGCCCACTGTTGTCCAATCAGAATGTGACTAATGTATTCTGTAACTCCATATATCTGTAAAATCATTATGCTTTGCACTCAGAGAAGCTATGGGTGAAAAATGCTCTACTGTACTTGCTGTACAGTACTTTGAACTCTGACTATATTTTCAATATAACTTATCAAAAAACGCATATTCCCCGCTGTGGTCTCCCTTTATTGTGTCTTCAAATCAATATGGGATATTCATTGACTCTGACAAACTGTGGTTTTACTCTGTGGGTGGAAACGTCTTCTGGAAAAGGAATATACAAATATGGGAATTAAACCAAAATCCCATCAGTGATCAACAGCACAAGGCTGTGAAATGGCTCAGAGTTTGCTCAACAATAAACAAACAATAACAAAAGAACAAAATAATGGTCTAGAACAAAATACAAACGAAAAGATAGGCTATAAGGAACAGAACAAAAGAAAGACAACTTAACCAAACGGGCAGCCGTTCCGACGGCCTCAAATCATACTCTAACAACCAAGATAACCAGTAAACAAAACAAACAGTCGGGTACAGCGGGGAGCTGCAGCAGAGCGAACTCGACGAAGACAGTTTGAAGCCGGCTTTTGTAGCCACGTGGCTGGGAATGGCTGGGAGTGGCCACCTCCCTTCCACTGTCGTCACAGGCTCAGCCAACCGTGAAGTCCCACGGCCGGACTCCGTCTCCCCGTCACTAATCATGCTTTTAGGAACACCCTGAACAGATTTTAGTTTGCTTCATTCAATATTTAGATATTTGATGTAAATGTTATCAGGCCCTCCAGGCCCAGGGCCTCTCCACATACACACCCATTGTAACTTCAAACTCCATTTTAACCATGATAGATGAACTAAAAACGTCCATTATTTTTTCTGGTGACTCATAATACCCTCCTAATACGTGAGCAGGCCGTGTTTTTTCGATAACTTTTTAATTCATTTTTAATAATTCTTTGGGAAAATGGAAAAAAGTAAATACAATAAAAAAGTATTAAAAATAAATGAAAAAAAAAAGTTATCCAAAAAACATGGCCTGCTCACATATTAGGAGGGTATTATGAGTCACCAGAAAAAATAATGGGTGTTTTTAATTAGTCTATCATGGTTAAATGGAATTTGAAGGTATAATGGTTGTCTATGGGGAGAGCCTGGAGGGCCAGATAACATTTACATCAAATATCTAAATATTGAATAAACCCATATTAAAAACTGTTCAGGGTGTTCATAAAAGCCTGATGAGACGATACAATGACCAAAAGTTTTTTTGAAAGTGAAATATCCCTTTAACAACGCAAATCTTGTATAGGTCATTGCCACAGAATATTTTCAGATGGTTTGCAGAGAAAAACAATCATGTGGGGGTCCCTGACATTGAGAGCCACTGACAAAAAGTTACTATGTAACGTTTGTTACATAGAAAAAATACACACAGATATTACATCATGTGTTGCATAATATAAGTATATTCCAGATAGACAGTCAGAATCACAAACTGAACACAACGTAATCGTAACGATTGAATATGAACATGTGTTGTTTTATAGTAATCTGTAGATGTTGCACATATAACTTAGCATGAGATCACTTTGTCATGTTATAGTGTTATATACTGTATTATAGTAGGATTGACATACTGTGTGTGTGGAGGTCCAGGTTCATTACTGAAGACAGGACCGTGATCCCTAGACCAGTCACTCTTCATAGACACACAGCTGGGTGTTGGAGACTCTGCTCTGTGGTCAACACTTCTGGAATCATACAAAATACACCACAATTATCATGTGGATGAAAATGTTTCCTTTGTGTTTATGGTTACAGTAGGATCCATTACACATAGGATCTCACACACTGAGTCTGTATGTTCTGTATCAATTTATTGTATTATTCATCTTCCCCCAAAACATCTTTATGCAAAGAAACCTTATACAGCCAGTCTGAGCTGTTTTACTGTATTCATTTACCCCAAACTAAACTAAATGAAGCGGATGTGGTTCACCCCCCCTCAGTAATAACACTGATTTATGTGATGTTTGGAAAAAAAAATGTAGGCCGAGGAAGGTTTTCTTCCTCTGCCTAGTGGGAATGTGCGATTATTTTATTCATTTATTTTACCAATTTATTTCAGTGACCAATCTCGCACACAGACGCACAGTTTAATCAGAATTTCAAGATTCCAGTGATCTTACTTTGTGTGTGGAGGTCCAGGTTCATTACTGAAGTTGGGATTGTGTCCTTTAGACCGGTCACTCTTCATAGACACACAGCTGGGTGTTGGAGACTCTGCTCTGTGGTCAACACTTCTGGAATCATTAATATACATGTATATCATGTGAGTGGAAAAGTCAGTTTGTTCAATAAGGTTTCAAGTCCATTGCAACAACCAGAAAATAGCAATAAAACTAAAATAGAAATACAAATATTCTGATTAAAGATGCAGTACTGCTAAAGTGTTATTGTATTGTAATATTGTGTATATTATATAGAGTTACAGTGTGTAGAAGGTTTAGGAGGATTGTCATACTTTAAACATGAAGGTCCAGGTTCATCTTCTCTGTGATGTTTGTCTCTTCCCTCCTCCTCTCTCTCCACACTCTCACTCATCTTTAGGTCTTTATTTAACCTGTCAGGGTTACAGAGCATACAATAAACCATCTTTAGGTCTTTATTTAACCTGTCAGGGTTAAATAAAGACCATACAATAAACCATCTTTAGGTATTTATTTAACCTGTCAGGGTTAAATAAAGACCATACAATAAACCATCTTTAGGTCTTTATTTAACCTGTCAGGGTTACAGAGCATACAATAAACCATCTTTAGGTCTTTATTTAACCTGTCAGGGTTACAGAGCATACAATAAACCATCTTTAGGTCTTTATTTAACCTGTCAGGGTCACAGAGCATACAATAAACCATCTTTGGTTCTTTATTTAACCTGTCAGGGTTACAGAGCATACAATAAACCATCTTTAGGTCTTTATTTAACCTGTCAGGGTCACAGAGCATACAATAAACCATCTTTAGGTCTTTATTTAACCTGTAAATGGTAAATGGTAAATGGTGCATTTATATAGCGCTTTTAATCCAAAGCGCTTTACATAGATTGTGCATTACATTCACCCATTCACACACACATTCATACACCGGTGGCGGAGGAAGCCATGCAAGGCACCAACCTACTCACCGGAGGCAATTAGGGGTTCAGAGTCTTGCCCAAGGACCCTTCGACATTAATTCAGGGGGAGCCCGGATTCGAACTGGGAACCCTTCGGGATTTATACCCTTCGTGCTCTAATACCAGTTTCTCTACCCCTGAGCTATGCCGCACCTGTCAGGGTTACACACAAATATAAGAAGTAGAACATTATTAATGAATGAATGAATGAATGAATGTAAAAAAAAGAAAAAGCGTAAGCACGCACACACATCCGAGATGTAGTGGAGTAGAAATAAAAGTATTGGAAATACTCATAAAAACAGTACAAGTACCTAATTGTGCTTGATACAGACTACAGTACTTGTACATGTACTTAGTTACTTTACACTGCCTCTGGTTCATTATGTGCAACCACATCCCCGTCCACTCTGACTTCCTGAAGCACAGAGTTGGGGCAGCGATGCTGGCTGTCTGGCCTCGTGTCATTTGAGTACCTGAGACCAATAACAATCTAAGTCCATATATATATATTTTTTTAATATAGACATTTTTTGATTTAACAGACTGTAACCCACAAACTAGTCATTTTAATCTGTTAAATTGTTAATGCACTCCCCTCTCATTTTGTTTAGTAGTCTGTTTTAATGTTATCTTCTCCCTTTGTCTGCTGAATATTGCTTGTACGGACTTATACTGTTGTTCCACAAACTGTTTTTACACTTTCCATTAGTATTATGTCTTATAATTCCTAATATACTGTAACCTAGTTAAGTAAAAAAAAATCTAATTCAACAAAATGAGGGGGAGTGCATTAAGAATTTAACAGATTAAAAACTTGTAGTTTGTGGTTTACAATCTGGTAAATCAAAAAAATATCTATTCAAAATTTTAAAATATGGACTTGGACTGTTATTCGTCTCAGGTACTTATTTAATGGTAAAACTATAACATGTGGTGACATCATGACATGGCACCATGTGCCACACACGTTGTGCTTCAACTGACATTCGCGCCACTTCTTGTACTATTTTATTTCCCCTGCTTATAGCTCCGTTTTCGTCTTCCGTGTCTCGACTCTCGACTGCCCTTGCCAAACGCCCAAAGCTCTGTCTTCTCTCACTCCGAGTCCCTGCTGTTTTCATGAACTGCCTGAGGAAAGTAAGAGGACCGCCCACCCAGCTTCTAGACCAATCAGTGTTCAGTGAACGGGGTAAAACAGGGTGATTGTCTGGTAGTAAAAGCAGAGGAGATGTGTCTGAGCTTGCGGTGAAGCCTCTTTACCTCTTTTAAGCGAATGACTAGAAAACTACACCACTATAGCTGCTCACTCCACCCTGGACTCTGAATGATCCTTTAGTCAGAATCCCACCTAGACGGAACAATAGCAAAACAGGACCTCGCATTTCACTCCCAGATGGCTCTGCGCACGCACGCATGCATGCACCCAGGCCACCCACGCACGCACACACACACACACACACACACACACACACACACACACACACACACACACACACACACACACACACACACACACACACACACACACACACACACTGTGTCACACACACACACACACACACACACACACACACACACACACACACACACACACACACACACACACACACACACACACACACACACACACACACAGATGCTTAGATCAGGCTTGTCAACTCTCCTGGATTTCCCAGGAGTCTCCTGGATTTTGAACCCCTCTCCTGGGAGTCTCCTGGGTTGGCAAATCTTCTGGATTTCTCCTGGATTTTGTATCAAACTCCCAAAATTCACCAGAACACAGGAAATTACATCTACTATGTACATTTTTTTCTGGGGTAGGACCCCCAGACCCCCCGCTTTAGGGGTGGGGCAATGAATGCAAGAAACATCAGACACATATTCACTCAAGTAATGACTTAAATATTAGAAGTCATCATTAAAGATGTCCTTTGGTTCAGTCATCAATACATGTTTATAAAACATGCACAAAATTCACCAGAACACAGGAAATTACATCTACTATGTTAAATTTTTTCGGGGGGAGGACCCCCAGACGCCCCGCTTTAGGGTTGGGGGCAATGCATGCAAGAAAGATCATAATTATACTTGTAATGACTTAAAGATGAGAAGTCATTATTATTCGTTCACCTACATTTGGCATTTTAAGGATAAAATTGTACCAGTGCTAGTAAAGCAAGCCTGATAAAAGTATCGAACATGCACAAAATTCAACAGAACACAGGAAAATATATATATCTGTTAAGAGGTTTTGGGGAGAGGACCCCCAGACCCCGGTAGGGGAGTTCCGCGCACCCCCCAAAAAAATAATCTCCTGGATTCTGACCGTCCAATGTTGACAACCCTGGCTTAGATGTTGACGTCATCACCAGAGAGGGAGGGAGAGAGAGAGAGAGCAGCAACAAGACACACACAAAGAGATTGACACACAGCAGCAACACACTTTTTCACTTCCTGTTTTTTGTCAGTTTCTGGGAAATGGCCTGATCTGCTGTAAGCGCACACACACACACACACACACACACACACACACACACACACACACACACACACACACACACACACACACACACACACACACACACACACGTATGCACTGCATAGGACATCAACAATTTTAGGAACATTTGTGTGTTATTCTTTTTTTACATTTTGGACATTGTAACCGTCTAAAAATAGCACAACTTGTCGCGCTGAAACTTGTGGTGAGCTTATAGAGCGCCTATACTTTTCTGTGCATGACATTGGCTTAAAAGGTATTAATCATGTTTACATCAAATTCCCTTAAACTTTAAAACACGTTTTTCAACCATAAAAGACCACACCAGTCGAGGCCTCAGCCTTGATCTTTGATTAAAGTCTTTAATGTTTATAGAATAAATTATAATAGATGACATGTGTGTGTTGTATTTAATCTAATCTACATTAATGTATAGAACAGATGGATTAGTATTATTAAACACACTTACCCTCCATTAAACTGTCTGTGTTGGTCCTTCTGCGTTGCTGTTCTTCTCAAAATGGATCCTGTTTTCAAACTGTCAAACATGTTGTTTCATGTGAAAGGAGGAACTTTTAATATGACTCAGACTTCCTCCCAGTGGGAGGTGGTAGGTCTTGGTCTCATGATGCCATCTAGTGGTTCTGTATGGCATTTGTTTAATCACAACAAAATTCAACATGTTTGGTAGATTTGTTGCAGATGTTTTTGATTGATTTAAGAATTCATTAGAAGTTCGCATAGGAAAAGGTACAGTTTCATGACAGTACAGTTCACTGGTACAAGGTCAACTAAAAGGATAGGCTCCGGAAAGCACATGGCTTGTTTACATTGAGATCCTTTTTGAACTCATAACATTGAATGACAGACAGATAGAATACACAGTACTGTGCAGGGAGAAAAAAAGAAAACAGCCATGAAAAACACAATGTTATTCAGGCTACAATAGAAAGGTCAGGGGAGGTAAGGTTAGGATCTGAGAGTGAGCAGACGAAATGTGATGAGCACTGTGTGTGTGTGTGTGTGTGTGTGTGTGTGTGTGTGTGTGTGTGTGTGTGTGTGTGTGAGTGTGTGCAGTGGTGCTTTGGTATTGTCTTTTCATTTATTGATGTCATGCGCACACGCGGGCCTCTAGATGTGCGCGTGCGCTTGCTTACATGTGCGCAAGAGAGCAGAACAGCTGATAAAGCTGTTCTGCTCTGTATGTATGAGAGTCAACTCATGAAAATATCTAACCGCTAATCTCATCTAACAGTAGAGAAACTAAAAGTTTGCTTTGAATGAATTTCATGGAGCCATGAATGAGGACGCACGAACATGCAGTCATCATTGGAAACCTAGGTGTTATAGATACCCCCGCTCTAAAAAAGCCAGCTCCCCCATATCCCCCCAGTCACAATTCTCTGGAGCCGCCGCTGACATCGGGGCGGGTTGTGTGAATCTAGGGGAGATGAGATGTGCTCACATCACTCACTGGTAAACCTGCTAAACCTGTTATGCAAATAGCCATTTGATTAGAGTAGGCTATATGGCGCGTCGTCACTCACACATTCTAGCATGCACGCGCGTGTCCGCACTGTTCCATGCCGTTCCTGCACGTGTCTAGCAGCAGAGGCCTTCAGATTTTTAGATATCCGAGTTAGAACTTGTTGCAAAATCGCTGCTATATCCCTTGAGTTTGTTATGGTGATGTGGATGAGAGAAATTATGAAAACCCAGAGTGACAAGTCATCAGCAGCAGGAGAACAGACAATGCATTGTGGGAGAACAGACTGAAACAACAAACAGGTGTTGGAGTTCAATATGCTCTGCTTTATCACCCCCAGACAAGATATTATACAGTGCAGCCCAGTGGCAGTCACGTGAGTCAAGGTTAAAAAGGAGGTTACATCATGAAAACATCATAAAGGGTACATTGGTTAGACTTTCTGCATAAATACTCGCTGTGGTTCACAAATACAAGTTGTATAGGAGATGGAGCGACGTGCAACCACAGTGCAGGAAACATTATCTGGGTTGCGGCTCCTAACTGAAGGATGGCAGGAAGTTAGATGCTTGTGTAGCACCCCACAGTTAGTATCAGCCATGAACCAGCGACAACAGCCCTGCTAATCGGGCTCAGCCCTATTAGCACGACTGGTTGTGCGTTGGACTGGCGAGTGGGAGTCCCGGGTTCAATCCCCCCTTCCGCGTATCACTACATCTGGCGTTGTCGGCAGGGTGAGGAGCGTGATGCCCTCGTGAGGAGGAACAGTGCCACGTCGTGTGCGGCGGTCCGCGGCGTGATGTGTGAAGCGCGAGGGCGCGCTCCAAAAGACCTGGGGTGTGAATGTAGCACCCCACAGTTAGTATCAGCCATGAACCAGCGACAACAGCCCTGCTAATCGGGCTCAGCCCTATTAGCACGACTGGTTGTGCGTTGGACTGGCGAGTGGGAGTCCTGGGTTCAATCCCCGCTTCCGCGTATCACTACACTTGCATTCTGCAGGTAGCTATACTCACTCAACAAGCAACAGTCTTTCTGAGAACCATAAGGAAAACATATGGAATCTAATTGAGAAACACCTCCTGAACCATGCCGCACCAGACAGTAGATGTCTCAGACAGCGGCCACAGAGATCACAGGAGGTCACAGGAATAAAGCCAAAGGTATGGCTCCTCCATACCTCCAAAACCTGATCAACCCCTACACCCCCACCCGTTCACTTAGATCAGCCAACACAGGGATGCTGACAGAACCCCCGCTAAAAACTCCAGGGCAAGAATCCACTCGTCTGAGACAGTTTGCCCTCCTGGCTCCCAAGTTGTGGAATAAACTCCCTGTCGCACTTAGAACAACGGACTCACTCGCTAGCTTTCGCCGTGGACTGAAGACTCACCTTTTCAGACTCCACCTAAACAAAAGAAAAAAAAATCAATGACCTTACATGAGGCTAGTTAGCATTTGTTTTTTAGGTTTTTAGAACTTTGATTATATTGTGTTTTTTCTAGATAGATATCCATTTGCATTTGTTAT
>NC_137825.1:55696925-55921654 GCF_963921795.1 Nannobrachium achirus
TCTAGATCTACATGTTTGTATATACTTGAGTAAATGTACTTGGTTACTTTGCAGCACCACTAGCCTTACATTAAGACGTCTCTGCCGAGACTTTCGCATTGTCACTGCAGGGCCGACTTATGTAAGGCTACATCACCACAGAACAGCCAATGACAGCCAAGCCTTTAATCACAGCTGTGTCAATCAGTAGAGTGTAGAGGGACATTTATTTATAGTTTTAACTATAACTATAGTTTTATACATCACACAGCTTAGACATTTGGATCAAATCAGACAGCAGACCTGTGTGAACGCATTGATATAAATAGCATATCTGAAGTGTGAATATTGCAGCCACAGCGACTTAATATAAACATGGGTCCCTTTCCTATGTCTCACTCTGTCTCCACTCACTAAACCCATTGAAAATGCATTGGGTGCTTAAAGTTAAACATTTTTATTTTTTTATAATTAAACTACAAAACATTTCAAAACCAAAAGTACAAGCACACGTGTCCTCAGTAAGCTGAACACATAAAAATTTGAATGGTGTTGAAAGGTGTAAGCGTTTAAGAGATGAAGCGCGCCAAAGTTTTGAGGAGATACTGACTGACTGACTGACTATAAATAATGAAGAAAACATACGTGAAGGCGAGCCCACAACTAGAAAAATATTGTTCCTTCGAAACAATTGTGGGCTCGCTTCAAGCCAGAAAACAATGGCTATAAAAGTACAAAATGTCAAGATCGCAGGCAGTGCTCTCTTTGACGTTACTGACGTCAAAGATTGGTCCATTTTGTTCCAAAAATGTGTTGTGCAAAAGTTGACCCGCTGGTGGCGCTATAACAGGCCAATGTAAGAAGGGTGGTTCCTTGACCTATTGGGAATGTGCTTGCAAGATTTCACGCACATTGCAGGCTGTGTTCATGATTTGAGGTGTTTTTGGCTTTGGCCACTTTATCGCTGCTTGCAGCTATATTCATTATTATTATTTTTTTTGTGTGTGTGCACTTCATAGGCATATTAGATAAAGGTCCTTAGATTGTGTGTAGAATGTTTCATGCAAATTGCAAAAAAAAAAAATCCTAACGGGTTTAAGTGTTTCACAAACTGCTCAAAATGATATAGGGCCCCCTTTGGCCAATTGGGGTAAGATTGGTTTTAGTGATATTTGGACTAACACTCTACATCTTTGCCAAATGCCATGAACATGTTACTTTGCATGTATGATTTAGAGGCAGAAGAATAATTTGCATAAAACTGCAATATTCATTGAATTTATTTTAAAAAGCATGTTTCAATTTTAAAGAAATCCGATCTGACAGATCTTTAGATATCGGTCCAAAGTTCACGTAAAAAAAGTTTTGTGCACGTGGAGCGAAAATTCCAGAATAAAAGCGGGTTTACGCGTTTTACAAACTGCTCAAAATGGCGGAAAATTGAAGGGCGGAGCTTACTTAACAACGACACAGATGTCTTCCGCTTGAGTCAAAGCACGCGTGTAACAAGTTGCATGTCTTCAAACGAAACGAGTCATGACTTATGCCCGTTTGAAGTTTGAATTTTCAAACGCTTCGTATAGCGCCCCCCTTTGGCCGATTGGAATAAAATTGGTTTCAGTGATACTTTGACTAACCCTCCACATCTTTGCCAAATGCCATGAACGTGTAACTTTGCATGTATGATTTAGAGGCAGAAGAATAATTTGCATAAAACCGCAATATTGATAGAATTATTAAAAAATTATATTTCACTTTAAAAGAAATCCGCCGAGATTAGTTTGACCGTATTGGTCCAAAGTTCATGTGAAAAAAGTTTTGTGCGCGTATCGAAAAAAACCCAGGAGGAGATAGATTTTTACTGTTTTTCATATAATTCCGAATTGTGGGAGACCTAAAGGTCAGAGGTCAAAAGTTAGAGGGTAAAAGTTGTTCGGCATGAGGAGACGCATAAGTGTATACAGGTTTCATGGCTGTACGTATAACAGAGCATGAGCTCTACCTGTTCAAAGTTCGCACTTTCGAAGGCTTCCTACAGCGCCACCATTTGGCCGATTGCTATAAAAAATAATAGCACACTTCGCCACTGTAAACTGAACACATTGATGTTTTTATTTTCATTTTCTCACTAAGTATGTAGGAGTAGAAAGGAACCGAAGTTTTTGATACTTGCACTAGTATATAAACTAGAAAAATATTGTTCCTTCGAAACAATTGTGGGCTCGCTTCAAGCCAGAAAACAATGGCTATAAAAGTACAAAATGTCAAGATCGCAGGCAGTGCTCTCTTTGACGTTACTGACGTCAAAGATTGGTCCATTTTGTTCCAAAAATGTGTTGTGCAAAAGTTGACCCGCTGGTGGCGCTATAACAGGCCAATGTAAGAAGGGTGGTATCTGTTCCTTGACCTATTGGGAATGTGCTTGTAAGATTTCACGCACATTGCAGGCTGTGTTCATGATTTGAGGTGTTTTTGGCTTTGGCCACTTTATCGCTGCTTGCAGCTATATTCATTTATTTTTTTGTGTGTGTGTGCACTTCATAGGCATATTATATAAAGGTCCTTAGATTGTGTGTAGAATGTTTCATGCAAATTGCAAAAAGAAATCCTAACGGGTTTAAGCGTTTCACAAACTGCTCAAAATGATATAGCGCCCCCCTTTGGCCAATTGGGGTAAGATTGGTTTTAGTGATATTTGGACTAACACTCTACATCTTTGCCAAATACCATGAACATGTTACTTTGCATGTATGATTTAGAGGCAGAAGAATAATTTGCATAAAACTGCAATATTCATTGAATTTATTTAAAAAAAGCATGTTTCAATTTTAAAGAAATCCGATCTGACAGATCTTTAGATATCGGTCCAAAGTTCACGTAAAAAAAGTTTTGTGCACGTGGAGCGAAAATTCCAGAATAAAAGCGGGTTTACGCGTTTTACAAACTGCTCAAAAAGGCGGAAAATCGAAGGGCGGAGCTTACTTAACAACGACACAGATGTCTTCCGCTTGAGTCAAAGCACGCGTGTAACAAGTTGCATGTCTTCAAACGAAACGAGTCATGACTTATGCCCATTTGAAGTTTGAATTTTCAAACGCTTCGTATAGCGCCCCCCTTTGGCCGATTGGAATAAAATTGGTTTCAGTGATACTTTGACTAACCCTCCACATCTTTGCCAAATGCCATGAACGTGTAACTTTGCATGTATGATTTAGAGGCTGAAGAATAATTTGCATAAAACCGCAATATTGATTGAAGTATTAAAAAATTATATTTCACTTTAAAAGAAATCCGCCGAGACTAGTTTGACCGTATTGGTCCAAAGTTCATGTGAAAAAAGTTTTGTGCGCGTAACGCAAAAATCCCAGGAGGAGATAGATTTTTACTGTTTTTTATATAATTCAAAATTCTGGGGGATCTAAAGGTCAGAGGTCAAAAGTCAGAGTGCAAAAGTTGTTCGGCATGAGGAGACGCATACGTGTATACAAGTTTCATGACTGTACGTATAACAGAGCATGAGCTCTATCTGTTCAAAGTTCGCACTTTCGAAGGCTTCCTACAGCGCCACCATTTGGCCGATTGCTGTAAAAAATAATAGCACACTTCGCCACTGTAAGCTGAACACATTGATGTTTTTATTTTCATTTTCTGTCTAAGTATGTAGGAGTAGAAAGGAACCGAAGTTTTGAGGAGAACTTGATATGACGGTTAGATATTGTCACTAGAAAAATATTGTTCCTTCGAAACAATTGTGGGCTCGCTTCAAGCCAGAAAACAATGGCTATAAAAGCACAAAATGTCAAGATCGCAGGCAGTGCTCTCTTTGACGTTACTGACGTCAAAGATTGGTCCATTTTGTTCCAAAAATGTGTTGTGCAAAAGTTGACCCGCTGGTGGCGCTATAACAGGCCAATGTGAGAAGGTTGGTATCTGTTCCTTGACCTATTGGGAATGTGCTTGCAAGATTTCACGCACATCCCAGGCTGTGTTCATGATTTGAGGTGTTTTTGGCTTTGGACACTTTATCGCTGCTTGCAGCTATATTTATTATTATTATTTTATAATTTATTTGTGTGCACTTCATAGGCATGTTAGATAAAGGTCCTTAGATTGCGTGTAGAATGTTTCATGCAAATTGCAAAAAAAATCCTAGAATAAAAACGGGTTTAAGCGTTTTACAAATTGCTCAAAATTATATAGCGCCCCCCCTTTGGCCATTTGGGGTAAGATTGGTTTCAGTGATATTTGAACTAACCCTCTACACTATTTTGTCATGAAAATGTGACTTTGCATGTATGTTTTAGAGGCAGAAGAATAATTTGCATAAAAATGCAATATTGTTTGAATTATTTAAAAAAGCATGTTTCAATGTTAAAGAAATCCGATCTGACAGATCTTTAGATATCGGTCCAAAGTTCACGTAAAAAAAGTTTTGTGCACGTGACGCGAAAATTCCAGAATAAAAGCGGGTTTACGCGTTTTACAAACTGCTCAAAATGGCGGAAAATCAAAGGGCGGAGCTTACTTAACAACGACACAGATGTCTTCCGCTTGAGTCAAAGCACGCGTGTAACAAGTTGCATGTCTTCAAACGAAACGAGTCATGACTTATGCCCGTTTGAAGTTTGAATTTTCAGACGCTTCGTATAGCGCCCCCCTTTGGCCAATTGGAATAAAATTGGTTTCAGTGATACTTTGACTAACCCTCCACATCTTTGCCAAATGCCATGAACGTGTAACTTTGCATGTATGATTTAGAGGCCGAAGAATAATTTGCATAAAACCGCAATATTGATTGAATTATTAAAAAATTATATTTCACTTTAAAAAAAATCTGGTTGATCAATCTGACCGTATTGGTCCAAAGTTCATGTGAAAAAAGTTTTGTGCACTTGACGCGAAAATCCCAGGAGGAGATAGATTTTTACTGTTTTTCATATAATTCCGAATTGTGGGAGACCTAAAGGTCAGAGGTCAAAAGTTAGAGGGTAAAAGTTGTTCGGCATGAGGAGACGCATAAGTGTATACAGGTTTCATGGCTGTATGTATAACACAGCATGAGCTATACCTGTTCAAAGATCGCACTTTCGAAGGCTTCCTACAGCGCCACCATTTGGCCGATTGCTGTAAAAAGTAATAGCACACTTCACCACTGTAAACTGAACACATTGATGTTTTTATTTTCATTTTCTCACTACGTATGTAGGAGTTATAGGAAACCGAAGTTTTTGGGATACTTGCACTGCTTAGTATAGAAATAAATAAATAATTTGACGATATCTAAAGTGTGCTCGCCTATAGGCGAGCCCACAATAAAGAAATAATGACAATATCTAAAGTGTGCTCGCCTTATAGGCGAGCCCACAATAAACTAGAAAAATATTGTTCCTTCGAAACAATTGTGGGCTCGCTTCAAGCCAGAAAACAATGGCTATAAAAGTACAAAATGTCAAGATCGCAGGCAGTGCTCTCTTTGACGTTACTGACGTCAAAGATTGGTCCATTTTGTTCCAAAAATGTGTTGTGCAAAAGTTGACCCGCTGGTGGCGCTATAACAGGCCAATGTAAGAAGGGTGGTATCTGTTCCTTGACCTATTGGGAATGTGCTTGCAAGATTTCACGCACAATGCAGGCTGTGTTCATGATTTGAGGTGTTTTTGGCTTTGGCCACTTTATCGCTGCTTGCAGCTATATTCATTATTGTCTCCACCAGCCGAAGGCTGAGGGAGAGTATGTTTTCCCCTCCGTCCGTCCGTCCGTCCGTGCGTCCGTGCGTCCGTGCGTCCGTCCGTGCGTCCGTGCGTCCGTGCGTCCGTGCGTCCGTGCGTCCTCGCAGTTTGTGAACAGCTAATCTCAGTCACCGTTGGCCCGATCGCTGCCAAACTGAGCACACACACTCCCTGGATGCCAATCTAGAACCTCTGCCCCACATTTTTCAAATCAGCCTCATGGTGGCGCTATAACAGGCCGATTTGTGTGGCCTGGTTGTTACCAGCTAATCTCCGGCGCCGTTGGCCCGATCGCTGCCAAACTGAGCACACACACTCCCTGGATGCTAATTCAGAACCTCTGCCCCACATTTTTTAAATCAGCCTCATGGTGGCGCTATAACAGGCCGATTTGTGTGGCCTGGTGGAGACCTGTGCTCGGAAGAGCACTGCTTCTAGTTATTATTTTTTTTTTGTGTGTGTGCACTTCATAGGCATATTAGATAAAGGTCCTTAGATTGTGTGTAGAATGTTTCATGCAAATTGCAAAAAAAAATCCTAACAGGTTTAAGCGTTTCACAAACTGCTCAAAATGATATAGCGCCCCCCTTTGGCCAATTGGGGTAAGATTGGTTTTAGTGATATTTGGACTAACACTCTACATCTTTGCCAAATGCCATGAACATGTTACTTTGCATGTATGATTTAGAGGCAGAAGAATAATTTGCATAAAACTGCAATATTCATTGAATTTATTTAAAAAGGCATGTTTCAATTTTAAAGAAATCCGATCTGACAGATCTTTAGATATCGGTCCAAAGTTCACGTAAAAAAAGTTTTGTGCACGTGGAGCGAAAATTCCAGAATAAAAGCGGGTTTACGCGTTTTACAAACTGCTCAAAATGGCGGAAAATCAAAGGGCGGAGCTTACTTAACAACGACACAGATGTCTTCCGCTTGAGTCAAAGCACGCGTGTAACAAGTTGCATGTCTTCAAACGAAACGAGTCATGACTTATGCCCGTTTGAAGTTTGAATTTTCAAAAGCTTCGTATAGCTCCCCCCTTTGGCCAATTGGAATAAAATTGGTTTCAGTGATACTTTGACTAACCCTCCACATCTTTGCCAAATGCCATGAACGTGTAACTTTGCATGTATGATTTAGAGGCCGAAGAATAATTAGCATAAAACCGCAATATTAATTGAATTATTAAAAAATTATATTTCACTTTAAAAAAAATCTGGTTGATCAATCTGACCGTATTGGTCCAAAGTTCATGGGAAAAAAGTTTTGTGCACTTGACGCGAAAATCCCAGGAGGAGATAGATTTTTACTGTTTTTCATATAATTCCGAATTGTGGGAGACCTAAAGGTCAGAGGTCAAAAGTTAGAGGGTAAAAGTTGTTCGGCATGAGGAGACGCATAAGTGTATACAGGTTTCATGGCTGTACCTAAAACACAGCATGAGCTATACCTGTTCAAAGTTCGCACTTTCGAAGGCTTCCTACAGCGCCACCATTTGGCCGATTGCTATAAAAAACTAGAAAAATATTGTTCCTTCGAAACAATTGTGGGCTCGCTTCAAGCCAGAAAACAATGGCTATAAAAGCACAAAATGTCAAGATCGCAGGCAGTGCTCTCTTTGACTTACTGGCGTCAAAGATTGGTCCATTTTGTTCCAAAAATGTGTTGTGCAAAAGTTGACCCGCTGGTGGCGCTATAACAGGCCAATTTGAGAAGGTTGGTATCTGTTCCTTGACCTATTGGGAATGTGCTTGCAAGATTTCACGCACATCCCAGGCTGTGTTCATGATTTGAGGTGTTTTTGGCTTTGGACACTTTATCGCTGCTTGCAGCTATATTTATTATTATTATTTTATATATTTTTTGTGTGCACTTCATAGGCATGTTAGATAAAGGTCCTTAGATTGCGTGTAGAATGTTTCATGCAAATTGCAAAAAAAAATCCTAGAATAAAAACGGGTTTAAGCGTTTTACAAACTGCTCAAAATTATATAGCGCCCCCCTTTGGCCATTTGGGGTAAGATTGGTTTCAGTGATATTTGAACTAACCCTCTACACTATTTTGTCATGAAAATGTGACTTTGCATGTATGTTTTAGAGGCAGAAGAATAATTTGCATAAAAATGCAATATTGTTTGAATTATTTAAAAAAGCATGTTTCAATGTTAAAGAAATCCGATCTGACAGATCTTTAGATATCGGTCCAAAGTTCACGTAAAAAAAGTTTTGTGCACGTGACGCGAAAATTCCAGAATAAAAGCGGGTTTACGCGTTTTACAAACTGCTCAAAATGGCGGAAAATCGAAGGGCGGAGCTTACTTAACAACGACACAGATGTCTTCCGCTTGAGTCAAAGCACGCGTGTAACAAGTTGCATGTCTTCAAACGAAACGAGTCATGACTTATGCCCGTTTGAAGTTTGAATTTTCAGACGCTTCGTATAGCGCCCCCCTTTGGCCGATTGGAATAAAATTGGTTTCAGTGATACTTTGACTAACCCTCCACATCTTTGCCAAATGCCATGAACGTGTAACTTTGCATGTATGATTTAGAGGCCGAAGAATAATTTGCATAAAACCGCAACATTGATTGAATTATTAATAAAATATATTTCACTTTAAAAGAAATCCGCCGAGACTAGTTTGACCGTATTGGTCCAAAGTTCATGTGAAAAAAGTTTCATGCGCGTATCGCAAAGATCCCAGGAGGAGATAGATTTTTACTGTTTTTCATATAATTCCAAATTCTGAGGGATCTAAAGATCAGAGGTCAAAAGTCAGAGCATAAAAATTGTTCGGCATGAGGAGACGCATACGTGTATACAGGTTTCATGGCTGTACGTATAACAGAGCATGAGCTATACCTGTTCAAAGTTCGCATTTTCGAAGGCTTCCTACAGCGCCACCATTTGGCCGATTGCTGTAAAAAGTAATAGCACACGTCGCCACAGTAAGCTGAACACATTGATGTTTTTATTTTCATTTTCTCACTAAGTATGTAGGAGTAGAAAGGAACCGAAGTTTTGAGGAGAACTTGATATGACGGTTAGATATTGTCACTAGAAAAATATTGTTCCTTCGAAACAATTGTGGGCTCGCTTCAAGCCAGAAAACAATGGCTATAAAAGTACAAAATGTCAAGATCGCAGGCAGTGCTCTCTTTGACGTTACTGACGTCAAAGATTGGTCCATTTTGTTCCAAAAATGTGTTGTGCCAAAAGTTGACCCGCTGGTGGCGCTATTATAACAGGCCAATGTAAGAAGGGTGGTATCTGTTCCTTGACCTATTGGGAATGTGCTTGCAAGATTTCACGGACATTGCAGGCTGTGTTCATGATTTGAGGTGTTTTTGGCTTTGGCCACTTTATCGCTGCTTGCAGCTATATTTGTTATTATTTTTCTTTTTGTGTGTGTGTGTACTTCATAGGCATATTAGATAAAGGTCCTTAGATTGTGTGTAGAATGTTTCATGCAAATTGCTAAAAAAAATCCTAACGGGTTTAAGCGTTTCACAAACTGCTCAAAATGATATAGCGCCCCCCTTTGGCCAATTGGAGTGAGATTGGATTTAGTGATATTTGGACTAACACTCTACATCTTTGCCAAATGCCATGAACATGTTACTTTGCATGTATGATTTAGAGGCAGAAGAATAATTTGCATAAAACTGCAATATTCATTGAATTATTAAAAAAGCATGTTTCAATTTAAAAAAAAAATCCGATCTGACAGATCTTTAGATATTGGTCCAAAGTTCACGTAAAAAAAGTTTTGTGCACGTGGAGCGAAAATTCTAGAATTTTTTACAAACTGCTCAAAATGGCGGAAAATCGAAGGGCGGAGCTTACTTAACAAAGACAGAGTCAAAGCACGCGTGTAAGCAAGTTGCATGTCTTAAAACGAAACGAGTCATGACTTATGCCCGTTTGAAGTTTGAATTTTCAAACGCTTCGTATAGCGCCCCCCTTTGGCCGATTGGACTAAAATTGGTTTCAGTAATACTTTGACTAACCCTCTACATCTTTGCCAAATGCCATGAACGTGTAACTTTGCATGTATGATTTAGAGGGCGAAGAATAATTTGCATAAAACCGCAATATTGATTGAATTATTAAAAAATTATATTTCACTTTAAAAGAAATCTGGTTGATCAATCTGACCGTATTGGTCCAAAGTTCATGTGAAAAAAGTTTCGTGCGCGTAACGAAAAAAACCCAGGAGGAGATAGATTTTTACTGTTTTTCATATAATTCCAAATTGTGGGAGATCTAAAGGTCAAAGGTCAAAAGTCAGAGCGTAAAAGTTGTTCGGCATGAGGAGACGCATACGTGTATACAGGTTTCATGGCTTTACCTCAAACACAGCATGAGCTATACCTGTTCAAAGTTCGCACTTTCGAAGGCTTCCTACAGCGCCACCATTTGGCCGATTGCTGTAAAAAGTAATAGCACACGTCGCCACAGTAAGCTGAACACATTGATGTTTTTATTTTCATTTTCTCACTAAGTATGTAGGAGTAGAAAGGAACCGAAGTTTTTTGATACTTGCACTGACTGCCTGCCTAGTATAGAAATAATGACAATATCTAAAGTGTGCTCGCCTTATAGGCGAGCCCACAACTAGAAAAATATTGTTCCTTCGAAACAATTGTGGGCTCGCTTCAAGCCAGAAAACAATGGCTATAAAAGTACAAAACGTCAAGATCGCAGGCAGTGCTCTCTTTGACGTTACTGAGGTCAAAGATTGGTCCATTTTGTTCCAAAAATGTGTTGTGCAAAAGTTGACCCGCTGGTGGCGCTATAACAGGCCAATGTAAGAAGGGTGGTATCTGTTCCTTGACCTATTGGGAATGTGCTTGCAAGATTTCACGCACATTGCAGGCTGTGTTCATGATTTGAGGTGTTTTTGGCTTTGGCCACTTTATCGCTGCTTGCAGCTATATTCATTATTATTATTTTTTTGTCTGTGTGCACTTCATAGGCATATTAGATAAAGGTCCTTAGATTGTGTGTAGAATGTTTCATGCAAATTGCAAAAAAAAATCCTAACGGGTTTAAGCGTTTCACAAACTGCTCAAAATGATATAGCGCCCCCCTTTGGCCAATTGGGGTAAGATTGGTTTTAGTGATATTTGGACTAACACTCTACATCTTTGCCAAATGCCATGAACATGTTACTTTGCATGTATGATTTAGAGGCAGAAGAATAATTTGCATAAAACTGCAATATTCATTGAATTTATTTAAAAAAGCATGTTTCAATTTTAAAGAAATCCGATCCGACAGATCTTTAGATATCGGTCCAAAGTTCACGTAAAAAGAGTTTTGTGCACGTGGAGCGAAAATTCCAGAATAAAAGCGGGTTTACGCGTTTTACAAACTGCTCAAAATGGCGGAAAATTGAAGGGCGGAGCTTACTTAACAACGACACAGATGTCTTCCGCTTGAGTCAAAGCACGCGTGTAACAAGTTGCATGTCTTCAAACGAAACGAGTCATGACTTATGCCCGTTTGAAGTTTGAATTTTCAAACGCTTCGTATAGCGCCCCCCTTTGGCCGATTGGAATAAAATTGGTTTCAGTGATACTTTGACTAACCCTCCACATCTTTGCCAAATGCCATGAACGTGTAACTTTGCATGTATGATTTAGAGGCCGAAGAATAATTTGCATAAAACCGCAATATTGATTGAATTATTAAAAAAATATATTTCACTTTAAAAGAAATCCGCCGAGACTAGTTTGACCGTATTGGTCCAAAGTTCATGTGAAAAAAGTTTTGTGCGCGTAACGCAAAAATCCCAGGAGGAGATAGATTTTTACTGTTTTTTATATAATTCAAAATTCTGGGGGATATAAAGGTCAGAGGTCAAAAGTCAGAGCGTAAAAGTTGTTCGGCATGAGGAGACGCATACGTGTATACAGGTTTCATGACTGTACGTATAACAGAGCATGAGCTCCATCTGTTCAAAGTTCGCACTTTCGAAGGCTTCCTACAGCGCCACCATTTGGCCGATTGCTGTAAAAAATAATAGCACACTTCGCCACTGTAAGCTGAACACATTGATGTTTTTATTTTCATTTTCTGTCTAAGTATGTAGGAGTAGAAAGGAACCGAAGTTTTGAGGAGAACTTGATATGACGGTTAGATATTGTCACTAGAAAATATTGTTCCTTCGAAACAATTGTGGGCTCGCTTCAAGCCGGAAAACAATAGCTATAAATGTACAAAATGTCAAGATCGCAGGCAGTGCTCTCTTTGACGTTACTGACGTCAAAGATTGGTCCATTTTGTTCCAAAAATGTGTTGTGCAAAAGTTGACCCGCTGGTGGCGCTATAACAGGCCAATGTGAGAAGGGTGGTATCTGCTCCTTGACCTATTGGGAATGTGTTTGCAAGATTTCACGCACATTGCAGGCTGTGTTCATGATTTGAGGTGTTTTTGGCTTTGGACACTTTATCGCTGCTTGCAGCTATATTCATTATTATTATATTTTTTTTGTGTGTGTGCACTTCATAGGCATATTAGATAAAGGTCCTTAGATTGTGTGTAGAATGTTTCATGCAAATTGCAAAAAAAAATCCTAACGGGTTTAAGCGTTTCACAAACTGCTCAAAATGATATAGCGCCCCCCTTTGGCCAATTGGGGTAAGATTGGTTTTAGTGATATTTGGACTAACACTCTACATCTTTGCCAAATGCCATGAACATGTTACTTTGCATGTATGATTTAGAGGCAGAAGAATAATTTGCATAAAACTGCAATATTCATTGAATTTATTTTAAAAAGCATGTTTCAATTTTAAAGAAATCCGATCCGACAGATCTTTAGATATCGGTCCAAAGTTCACGTAAAAAAAGTTTTGTGCACGTGGAGCGAAAATTCCAGAATAAAAGCGGGTTTACGCGTTTTACAAACTGCTCAAAATGGCGGAAAACCGAAGGGCGGAGCTTACTTAACAACGACACAGATGTCTTCCGCTCGAGTCAAAGCACGCGTGTAACAAGTTGCATGTCTTCAAACGAAACGAGTCATGACTTATGCCCGTTTGAAGTTTGAATTTCCAAACGCTTCGTATAGCGCCCCCCTTTGGCCGATTGGAATAAAATTGGTTTCAGTGATACTTTGACTAACCCTCTACATCTTTGCCAAATGCCATGAACGTGTAACTTTGCATGTATGATTTAGAGGCAGAAGAATAATTTGCATAAAACCGCAATATCTATTGAATTATTAAAAAATTATATTTCACTTTAAAAGAAATCCGCCGAGATAAATCTGACCGTATTGGTCCAAAGTTCATGTGAAAAATGTTTCGTGCGCGTAACGAAAAAAACCCAGGAGGAGATAGATTTTTACATTTTTTCATATAATTCCGAATTGTGGGAGACCTAAAGGTCAGAGGTCAAAAGTTAGAGGGTAAAAGTTGTTCGGCATGAGGAGACGCATAAGTGTATACAGGTTTCATGGCTGTATGTATAACACAGCATGAGCTATACCTGTTCAAAGATCGCACTTTCGAAGGCTTCCTACAGCGCCACCATTTGGCCGATTGCTATAAAAAATAATAGCACACTTCGCCACTGTAAACTGAACACATTGATGTTTTTATTTTCATTTTCTCACTAAGTATGTAGGAGTTGAAAGGAACCGAAGTTTTGAGGAGAACTTGATATGACTAGTATAGTATAGTATAGAAATAATGACAATATCTAAAGTGTGCTCGCCTTATAGGCGAGCCCACAACTAGAAAAATATTGTTCCTTCGAAACAATTGTGGGCTCGCTTCAAGCCGGAAAACAATGGCTATAAAAGCACAAAATGTCAAGATCGCAGGCAGTGCTCTCTTTGACGTTACTGACGTCAAAGATTGGTCCATTTTGTTCCAAAAATGTGTTGTGCAAAAGTTGACCCGCTGGTGGCGCTATAACAGGCCAATGTGAGAAGGTTGGTATCTGTTCCTTGACCTATTGGGAATGTGCTTGCAAGATTTCACGCACATCCCAGGCTGTGTTCATGATTTGAGGTGTTTTTGGCTTTGGACACTTTATCGCTGCTTGCAGCTATATTTATTATTATTATTTTATAATTTTTTGTGTGCACTTCATAGGCATGTTAGATAAAGGTCCTTAGATTGCGTGTAGAATGTTTCATGCAAATTGCAAAAAAAATCCTAGAATAAAAACGGGTTTAAGCGTTTTACAAACTGCTCAAAATTATATAGCGCCCCCCTTTGGCCATTTGGGGTAAGATTGGTTTCAGTGATATTTGAACTAACCCTCTACACTATTTTGTCATGAAAATGTGACTTTGCTTGTATGTTTTAGAGGCAGAAGAATAATTTGCATAAAAATGCAATATTGTTTGAATTATTTAAAAAAGCATGTTTCAATGTTAAAGAAATCCGATCTGACAGATCTTTAGATATCGGTCCAAAGTTCATGTAAAAAAATGTTTTGTGCACGTGACGCGAAAATTCCAGAATAAAAGCGGGTTTACGCGTTTTACAAACTGCTCAAAGTGGCGGAAAATCGAAGGGCGGAGCTTACTTAACAACGACACAGATGTCTTCCGCTTGAGTCAAAGCACGCGTGTAACAAGTTGCATGTCTTCAAACGAAACGAGTCATGACTTATGCCCGTTTGAAGTTTGAATTTTCAAACGCTTCGTATAGCGCCCCCCTTTGGCCGATTGGAATAAAATTGGTTTCAGTGATACTTTGACTAACCCTCCACATCTTTGCCAAATGCCATGAACGTGTAACTTTGCATGCATGATTTAGAGGCAGAAGAATAATTTGCATAAAACCGCAATATTTATTGAATTATTAAAAAATTATATTTCACTTTAAAAAAAATCTGGTTGATCAATCTCACCGTATTGGTCCAAAGTTCATGTGAAAAAAGTTTCGTGCGCGTAACAAAAAAAACCCAGGAGGAGATAGATTTTTACTGTTTTTCATATTATTCCGAATTGTGGGAGACCTAAAGGTCAGAGGTCAAAAGTTAGAGGGTAAAAGTTGTTCGGCATGAGGAGACGCATACGTGTATACAGGTTTCATGCCTGTACCTCAAACACAGCATGAGCTATACCTGTTCAAAGATCGCACTTTCGAAGGCTTCCTACAGCGCCACCATTTGGCCGATTGCTGTAAAAAGTAATAGCACACTTCACCACTGTAAACTGAACACATTGATGTTTTTATTTTCATTTTCTCACTAAGTATGTAGGAGTAGAAAGGAACCGAAAATCCCGTCTACTTACTAGATAAATAAATAAATAAACTAGAAAAATATTGTTCCTTCGAAACAATTGTGGGCTCGCTTCAAGCCAGAAAACAATGGCTATAAATGTACAAAATGTCAAGATCGCAGGCAGTGCTCTCTTTGACGTTACTGACGTCAAAGATTGGTCCATTTTGTTCCAAAAATGTGTTGTGCAAAAGTTGACCCGCTGGTGGCGCTATAACAGGCCAATGTAAGAAGGGTGGTATCTGTTCCTTGACCTATTGGGAATGTGCTTGCAAGATTTCACGCACATTGCAGGCTGTGTTCATGATTTGAGGTGTTTTTGGCTTTGGCCACTTTATCGCTGCTTGCAGCTATATTCATTATTATTATTATTTTTTTGTGTGTGTGCACTTCATAGGCATATTAGATAAAGGTCCTTAGATTGTGTGTAGAATGTTTCATGCAAATTGCAAAAAAAAATCCTAACGGGTTTAAGCGTTTCACACACTGCTCAAAATGATATAGCGCCCCCCTTTGGCCAATCGGAGTAAGATTGGTTTTAGTGATATTTGGACTAACACTCTACATCTTTGCCAAATGCCATGAACATGTTACTTTGCATGTATGATTTAGAGGCAGAAGAATAATTTGCATAAAACTGCAATATTCATGGAATTTATTTAAAAAAGCATGTTTCAATTTTAAAGAAATCCGATCCGACAGATCTTTAGATATCGGTCCAAAGTTCACGTAAAAAAAAATTTGTGCACGTGGAGCGAAAATTCCAGAATAAAAGCGGGTTTACGCGTTTTACAAACTGCTCAAAATGGCGGAAAATCGAAGGGCGGAGCTTACTTAACAACGACACAGATGTCTTCCGCTTGAGTCAAAGCACGCGTGTAACAAGTTGCATGTCTTCAAACGAAACGAGTCATGACTTATGCCCGTTTGAAGTTTGAATTTTCAAACGCTTCGTATAGCGCCCCCCTTTGGCCGATTGGAATAAAATTGGTATCAGTGATACTTTGACTAACCCTCCATATCTTTGCCAAATGCCATGAACGTGTAACTTTGCATGTATGATTTAGAGGCCGAAGAATAATTTGCATAAAACCGCAATATTGATTGAATCATTAAAAAATTATATTTCACTTTAAAAAAAATCTGGTTGATCAATCTGACCGTATTGGTCCAAAGTTCATGTGAAAAAAGTTTTGTGCACTTGACGCGAAAATCCCAGGAGGAGATAGATTTTTACTGTTTTTCATATAATTCCGAATTGTGGGAGACCTAAAGGTCAGAGGTCAAAAGTTAGAGGGTAAAAGTTGTTCGGCATGAGGAGACGCATAAGTGTATACAGGTTTCATGGCTGTACCTCAAACACAGCATGAGCTATACCTGTTCAAAGATCGCACTTTCGAAGGCTTCCTACAGCGCCACCATTTGGCCGATTGCTGTAAAAAGTAATAGCACACTTCACCACTGTAAGCTGAACACATTGATGTTTTTATTTTCATTTTCTCACTAAGTATGTAGGAGTAGAACGGAACCGAAGTTTTTTGATACTTGCACTGACTAGTATGACTAGTATAGAAATAATGACAATATCTAAAGTGTGCTCGCCTGTTTACAGGCGAGCCCACAATAATAGCACACTTCGCCACTGTAAACTGAACACATTGATGTTTTTATTTTCATTTTCTCACTAAGTATGTAGGAGTAGAAAGGAACCAAAGTTTTTGATACTTGCACTAGTATATAAACTAGAAAATTTGCAATTTGGGAAATTGCGAGTGTGGTTGCTCGCCCCGCCCGGTATGGACTATCGAAATATCGTTTGAATATGTTTATCGCATGAGTCCATAGATCATGTGTACCGATTTTTGTGACGTTTGGAGAAAATATGTAGGAAAAGGAGCAAAAAGTGTGTTTTGAAGAAAATTCAAAATGGCGGAAAATCTATCCTGACGCAAATGGGCGTGGCCTATATGAGGAGATGCGTCATGACCCAAGGAATCCAGGGAAAAAGGAATTTTAATTTTACGACCTACGGTTCAAGAGTTACAGGCCGAAACGTAAAGTGGACTGTTATAGCGCCACCATGAGGCCAACTGACGAATTTCTTTTTTATTTAATCCTTGATATCATTATAAATCTCCTCTCCAAGTTTTGAAACTGTAGCCCCTATGGTTTGCGAGGAAAAAAATATTGAATGTGAGTTTTTGCGATTCCCATTATAAGTCAATGGGGAAAATTAATTCACTAATAAATTAATATCAATTAAACGATACAACTTTTCTCTTAGAAAAGTAATAGCACACGATTCCCGATGAAGCCGGTCGATTTGACATATGGCGCGAGTGTGTGGTGCAAAAACTGTGGGAGGAGATTGCGGACAAACTTTTGGTTACACTATAATAATAATATTAAAGTTTCCCTAGAACTATAGTGTGTTGCCCTGTTGGGCAACCACACTAATAAAGAAATAATGACAATATCTAAAGTGTGCTCGCCTTATAGGCGAGCCCACAATAATGAAGATAACATACGTGTGCTCGCCTTCCAGGCGAGCCCACAATTAAAGTCATACTACAGACATGCTAAAGCACTCCTTTATCTGTTATGGAGCAAACCCTGTTATATTGAGTTTGATTGAAGTCCCATTCTCATAGCAGAAATGTCTGTGTCGGGTTATTGATCAGCTGTTATGTGATTGATTGACTGATTGTGATTGGAATAAAAGCTTACCATGCTGAAGTGGGGTGAGTCCATCTTCTGGACTTCCTCTGCGGTTGGTCCTCTGGTCTGATACAGAGTCCTGATTGGTTCCCTGTGACTTGACAGATCTATTTCAAGATAAATATTTAATAGCAAACAGGGTTACGTTGGTCATGTTTTAAGATGAGACCATAGTTGGTTAGTTGACTAATGTTGTTTTTAATTTTGTTAGTCAGTAAGTCCCCAGTTCCCAGATCATAAGCTAGCAAAGAAAGATATGAAGCAAGTGATCCGTAGTCAGTGTGATGCGACACAGGTGGTAATGTTTTAATACACAAACTCACCAGTTTAGAATGTAGAAAGTAGCATAGAAATAATGCTCAGGCTGGTTTAGGAAACATTTATAAGGGTGCAGTCACACCAAACTTTAATTCTGAAAATGCAGGTGGATTCTGCCAATGCTTTTCAAAGGGAACTGAGCCTTTTTTCGAATAGCAACAAACAGGTGTGTTTGTTGCGAACTAACCTCGCCTACCAGGCTTTCTCCCGGGAGAGAGCCTGGTGTTCGTTCGCAACAGACCGTTTGGTTTCCGCCTAAAGCGCGGAAACCACTAGAAGAAGCGGCGTCGCTTTGAGTTGGTTCCCCCCGTTTGTTTCCCCAATCCCTTTTAAAATGCTGGAGTAGCCTACGTAGTCTTGCCAGTCGCTACGAGTTGGATTAAAAGATGCACATACCAAACGAATTTTTCGAAAGCAAGACTACGCCTCATCAAGGTGTTTATTAGGTCGGCCCTAAAAGTATGTCCTTGGGTGCAGGGGAATATTTTGGGTTAAAACTGAATCCGGTTGATAGTTCCGGCCAAAGTGTAGTCCGTCTAGGACTACAACATGACGTAAAGTGGTTTCCGCTCCCGACCGGATCAAACCCCGTAAAGTGAAGTGATCCCAGACTAGTTGCGAACACACCAGTTAGCAGTGAACACTGCTAACTGGTGTTAGCAGTGAACACACCAGTTAGCAGTGCCCCTACCACTACTAGGAATTAACTCCTCCATCACCTGTTAGTATGTAGACTATCTGTAGAGAATTGACACTTGAGATTCTTCATATGGGACAGTTCTAGAAACAGAGAGCTGTAGGCTACCTACCTGACACAACATGGATCTGTAATAAAAAATAAATAAAAAAAGAGCAAAATATGTTAGTGTTTTATGCTACAAAGCAGTTTGCAGTTTGCTCTTCTGTGTCACAACATACTTTCTTTTGGGTTTGTTATATCACTCTTTGAGTGGTTCTCACCTTTGGATGTTCTGTATCGACACAGCAGGAGCAGAAGGATGGTCAGTAGAATCACAACCAGAAGTCCCACAATCAGCCCCACTGCAAGTGGAGGAATCTGTTCCACAGGTCCAGGGACTGAAGGTTCAGCAGATCCAGACACCAAAGGTTCAGTAGGTCTTGTCACTGGAGGTTGAGGCACTATGACACAATATTACAGCAATGAAAATAGCATTTAAAGGGATATTTACACACACACACACACACACACACACACACACACACACACACACACACACACACACACACATTTATTTTACAAAGTACTCACCAACTGTGACTATTGTGACTGCGAGGAGCTTGGAGAACTTGGAGGATCCAAGATGGCGGACGCAGCTACTACTGCTCGAGGTGCTCCAAACAAACCTCGATTAAAACCCGATATATACACAACGGTTGATGGAAAAACTATCGTGGAAGATGAACTACTTAACTTCCTCATTGTTAAAATGAAGACTGTGAACCAGGATGACATTGTTCTGATGGCTGTTAATCACTTTGGGTCCGAATGGATTGAAGGCTCAAAGAAAGCACTGTTTGATCTGTGCCCAGGTACACAGCGGAATGTAGACCACAGAGGGCCAAACAAAGATACAAATAACGTCAAGAGTTGTCTGAAACTACTCAACGAGGTTGGTGAAAATGTTCCTCGCTTTGTTTCTCATCATTTAGATGAGTTACCGCCGATGACTTTTAACAGCCTAGATGTCTCCTGCCTGGTGAGCAAAATCGAGCGCTTAAGCGCGGACATATCCTCTATGAAGCAGGCTGTGAGTGTGCAGTCAAATACCTGCGAAGATCTCCGTGTGATAACCACGGATATACACCAACGCTTGTGTGTGATTGAGCAACCTGTTGCCAACAAGAGGAGTGCGCCAGAGGGGGACCCCTATGGGTCCCACCTGCGCCTGTAGCCTCGGTGTTGGCCTTGTATGCACCCGCTGTGGAGGCGGTAGCCTCGAACACCGGCCGGAATAGCTCCTCGTACAACGACGGGAGCAGCGCCTCGAACAACGCCGGGAGCATCGCCTCGAACGACGCCGAGAGCAGCGCCTCGAACAACGCCGAGAGCAGCGCCTCGAACAACGCCGAGAGCAGCGCCTCGAACAACGCCGAGAGCAGCGCCTCGAACGACGCCGAAAGCAGCGCCTCGAACAACGCCGAGAGCAGCGCCTCGAACAACGCCGAGAGCAGCGCCTCGAACAACGCCGGAAGCATCGCCTCGAACAACGCCGAGAGCATCGCCTCGAACAACGCCGAGAGCAGCGCCTCGTACAACGCCGGGAGCAGCGCCTCGAACAACGCCGGGTGCAGAGCCTCGAACAACGCCGGGAATAGCGGTGTATCGAAGTCACCTGAATGGAGCCGTGTGGTGAAGAAGAACGGGAACCGCAAACAAGTCCCGGGAAAGTCTACAGCACCGGCCAAGCCTCGTTTCACTCTTTCCAGAGAAAAGAAGACATACGGCATTGTTGGAACCGGTGCAGGGGGGGACATACGAGCTGTCAAGACGAAGATGGTGAGTGTGTTTGCTACGAAATTCGCACCTGACTTGAACACAGAAACACTGGCAAGTTACCTTGAAGACAAACTGTCTAGAGTTGTTACTTGCTTGAAGATAGACACTGACCAAACCCGGTACAGCTCTTTTAAAATAACAGCTGAATGCAAAGAGATAAGCGAGATGTATGATCCACAGCTTTGGCCAGAAGGAACTTATATACGGCGGTTCTACGAGCCACGTAAGCCTAGGCCTGCTGATACGGGGGTTGGTGTAAAGTTGCCGCCTGTCACAAGGATGCATGAGCCCGAGGCTGGGGCTTTAACGCAACGATAGACTTGTTTATGAACTATGAAAGTTGTGTCATATAACTCGCGTGGACTGCGCCTCGGTCAGGGTGCAGGGGAGAGAGCACAGCGTGTTGTTATTGATAAGCTTCTAGAGAGTGCAGACATCATGTGTGTACAGGAGACGTTTCTAGCTAAACAAGATCTCGATAAACTTAATGCTGTTCATAGTGATTTCCATGGGGCAGGGGAATCTACAACAGATTTAAGTACTAGAATAATACGTGGCCGCATCCCAGGGGGAGTAGCCATTTTATGGCATAAGAAACTTGATCCACTTGTCAGTGTGATTAGACTGGAAGTGGACTGGTGCATAGGCATTCAAATTGTGCATGATAATAATGTTTTTATCATCTTAAATGTTTATACTCCTTACGAATGTCACAAAAACGAGGATGAATACCTTAATAGGCTTGCTTTTATTAGTTCATATATTAAAGAAAATGAATACACATGTATATATGTCCTGGGTGACATGAATGCTGATATCTCAGACAGCAACTCAATGTTTGGTAAGCATTTAGTGCAATTCTGTAAAGAAAACAAGGTTATCTTGTCCAGCAAGGTGCTGCTGCCAGTAGGCAGTTACACATACATCAGTGAAGCATGGCATTCAACATCCTGGTTGGATCACTGTATATCGACAGCTGATGCTCATGACAGCATAGAGAAGGCTGAGATATTGTATAATATGGCCACAGCTGATCACATGCCTTTCAGAATAACTATAAATGTTAAGGGTCTACCCGAGCTGGCCAGTTATGGTAGTCAAAAACAAGGTGACAAGTTGGACTGGGCAATTCTCAATGAAGATGATTTGCAACACTATAAATCACTAACTGATGTGTACTTAAGTAACATTGACATACCAATTGATGCCATTACCTGTGGTAATATTAACTGTAAAGATGATGGCCATTATAGTGAATTGTGTCAGATGTATGACAACATAGTAACATGTTTAATTAATGGGAGCAAACCTTTTAAAAGAAAAAAGATCAAACAACATAATATGAGACCTGGATGGAATGTCCATGTTCATGAGCTACATGTAGAGGCTAAAGAAGCTTTTAAATGTTGGGTGTTAGCAGGTAAACCCAGGCATGGCCCTGAGTGTGAATCTAAGAAGCTTGCAAATGCTAGGTTTAAATATGCTGTACGCTATATTAAGAGAAATGAGCAGGCCATGAGGGCAAATTCTATGGCAAAAAAGCTTCAGAAAAATAATGTTTATGAGTTTTGGAAGGAAGTGAAGGTGGTTAACAACAGTAAGATGCCAATGCCTTCCAGTATTGATGGCACTACTGGGTCCGAAAATATTGCTGAGCTGTGGAGAAGACACTATACAAACATATTTAACTGTGTCAAAAGCGATGTCTTTACTATTGGTGAGGTTACCCACAGTGATGATGTGATCTTGAGACCTAATGAAGTGAGCAGCCTCATTGAGAAATTGTCTGTTAACAAAGCTTGTGGCCAAGATCAGATAACAGCAGAACATCTGAAGCATGCCAGCCATAAAGTTTCAGTGCTGCTTGCTATGTGTTTTTCAGGGTTGTTGATGCATGGTATACTGCCTGAATCTATGTTGTCTGTCCTGCTAGTGCCAGTAGTTAAAAACAAAACTGGGAAGTTAACAAGTATTGATAATTATAGACCTATTGCACTGGCAAGCATCCTATCCAAGGTACTAGAAGGTATCCTTATGGAGAGGCTCAATGAACATATAGCTACTACTGACAACCAGTTTGGTTTTAAGAAAAAGCATGGAACTGATTTATGTATTTATACACTTAAGGAAATTGTCAGTCAGTACAGAAGATGCAACAGTACAATATTTATGTGTTTTCTTGACGCGTCCCAGGCGTTTGATCGCATCAATCATGGTAAACTGTTTTTAAAACTAAAAGAGCGTGGTGTCCCATTATATTTAATAAGGATCCTACAGTTTTGGTATACACACCAAACTATGCAAGCCAAGTGGGGAATGAGTACGTCAACTCCATTTCTGGTGACCAATGGCGTTCGCCAGGGAGGAATTCTGTCTCCGGTACTCTTTAATTTGTACATGGACGATCTGTCTAAACAGTTAAATGAGTGTAAAACTGGCTGCATGGTGGGTGATAACCTTATTAATCATATGATTTACGCAGACGATTTGGTAGTACTGTCTCCATACAGTGCTGGCCTACAGCAGCTACTCAGGGTCTGCTCTAAATATGGAATGAGTTTTGACATAAAGTTTAATTCAAAAAAGAGTGTGGTGATGATCTCTAGAACTAAGGATGATCAGAAGCTCACCTTTCCCTCTTTCTCTTTAGCTGGTGAAGTACTGGAGGTGGTTAAAAAGTTTAAATACCTGGGTCATGTTATCAGAGATGATCTCTGCGATGACGAAGATGTTCAGCGCCAGTGTTGTAAATTGTATGGACAAGCCAACATGCTGGCTCGAAAGTTTCATATGTGCACAGATGATGTAAAAATAGCTCTTTTTAAGACATATTGTACTCCATTATATACAGCCCACTTGTGGTGCCGATATAGCAGTGGAAAAATTAAGAAACTTCAGGTGGCATATAATGATGCTTTTAGAATATTTCTGAAACTCCCAAGATGGACGAGTGCTAGTGAAATGTTTGTGACTAGTAACATACCAACCTTTCATGCGGTACTGAGGAATTTCATGTTTAAATTTATGTGTAGACTCATTGATTCAAAGAATGAATTAATTGTGGTCTTGACGGATATCACACAGAGTGATATAAGATATACATCCTGCTTCTGGAAACACTGGAGGCAATGTTTATATGTTTTTTAAAAAGGAATGTAAACAGTCTGGAACTGTATTTATACGTATTGTTTGTCTGTTTTTTGTATATATGTTTTTATGGACCATGTGTCTGAAATAAAGTTTATCATCATCATCATCATTCGGCTTGATTTTCTTGCAGGTGGGATTTATGGCTCTTTGAAGTGAGCCGAGCCGGATCTCTGCGATCCGTTCCTTTTCAAAGAGCCGTTCAAAATACCGTCTCATTTTAGTTACTTTTAGTTATTTTGTTACTTTCTAGATTTTGATTATAATTACAAATCACTTCAACCCTATAGGCCTGCATTTTGGCCATATACATTTCCGCCATTTGAAAATATTAGCCGATCTACAAGCTCACAATGTGTCACGTTGCGACACATTGTGAGCTTGTAGATCTGCTATTTTCAAATGATTTTTCCAAATGTTATTAATTGGAAAACCTGTGAAATGTGACGTTCTGCATATTGAGTACTTTCTATTCAATATGGGGCTAAATGTACTATAATCATATTTTTGTCTTAGGAATGCTACAAATAGTCTACAACACATTATTGAACTCAAGTCTCCATGGCACGAGTAATCAATAGAAAAAAAGTCATTTTGGGGGGTGAACTACTCCGTGCATTTTGATACCAATACTTTAGTGCTTTTACTCAAGTACATTTTAATTACACTTCTACTTGTGTATTTTGTACATTGTAGTAAAGAATGTTTGTACTTTTTACATGTAGTATTTTGAACGGCTCTTTGAAAAGGAACGGATCACAGAGATCCGGCTCACTTCAAAGAGCCATAAATCCCACCTGCAAGAAACTCAAGCCGAATGAGCTCCTCGCCTTTGGACCACACATTTTTCACAAATCATAAATGCCTTATGGGTAATGAAGTCCTGTTGGGGTGTGTGTTCAAGTCAAGGCCACTTTTGATAGCAAACTTTATTATAGCTATTTTTCATTTTCAGAAACATTCTAGAGAAAATAATTATATAGGCTATCCCCCCAAACATTGAAAGTCGTCATTATTTTTCCTATCAATAGATTGATGAAAGTTCCAGGACCTTAGGATGCTCTGGGAATTGTTCAAGTAGAATGAATCCAAAGTCGAGGACGTTTAAACAACAGTAGGCCTAATGGTCTTTCCCAGCAAGAGAGAGCCAAGGCAAACTCATTGATATTGATCAAGCATTCAAGCTCGTCTCCAATAACAATCAGCCTTTTATGATGGTACCACTCAGGATCTCTCTAGTGGTAAACTGACCCCCAATTTAAACGGTCTCGCTATCTGGTTTTCCATGGTCGATGTTCATCTGTGTGCATTAGTATAACGAATGCGACCTTGTGTGAGAGCTGTAGTATTTGGGGAGTTATTGACAGGAAGAGTCCCATGAAAGAGATAGGCCTTTGCACTTGCTGCAGCAAAGCCTACAGATACTAGTGCATTTATAGCATTTTTCATCCAAAGTGCTTTCCATAGATGGACTAACATGTCCTTTTTGTGTCTGTGTAAAAGCTTTTCCATTTTAAGTAACTTTATTGTTGTTTTTTGTTATCTTTATTATTATCATCATCATAGTAGTAGTAGCCTAGTAATAGTAATATTAGTATTCATGTATGTGAATGGATGGTATTACATTCAGTTATGTACAACATAAGACAGACTTCCAGGTCAAAAAACAAATGAGTCTTGTTTTCCTTTTTATATTTGAATGTAGGCCTATTTTCTTTTTTGGAATTTGTCATATAGCTACACATGCCAAAACAGATAACAAAAGAAGAAATAGCAGCATATATCTTATATGCCATCATAGAATATGGACTTGATAATGGACATGTTTAACATATTTGGCAACTTTCTTTGACACATGAACTTAAAAGCAGAACTTTCTATGCACTGCTTGTGTTTTGTGCTAATGTAATGTGAAACAGGAGATTGTGTAAATGATGTTGTTCATGAAATGAGGTTTATGAACTTCCAAAACATCACTAAAATCCTTAAATAAATATGCAAAATGCATAGATTCACTACTCTTTCAAATGCATTAAGCTAATATATTACCTACTCAACTGTAGTTTCATAGTTTGCAGCCAAGTGGCACTGTTGTGTAGGTTTGTGTCACATGCGAGGGAGTGAGGACTGAGAACAAAAAAGGAGTGAAGATATTCTAGATGTTTAAATGTTTCTTCTAAGTGATACATTACAGGGCCTTTCAGACAGTGAAAAGGTGCATAGAGTGCAAACGATTAGGAACATAGGTATTGGATTTTCCTCAGTGCAAAGTGAGCCAGGCATGATGAGTCACCCAATAGTAGGTTAGCCTACTCTACAAGTGCACTGCACAATGATCTACCAGCAGACATAAATACATTATTTCTGTAGCAGGGGTTGACACTAAGGTCTCAGAGGCACTTACAGGTCATGTTCTACTTGCCCAAAGGTCATGCCCACTTGCCCAAAAAGTAAATTGTCCTTTATAAAAGGTAAAATTTTAATTACCGCTCAATTTAACACAATTTTGGGGGCTGTGCAATAACAAATTTCATACCTATTTTTTTTTACCCAAAAACCTACATAGCTATGATTGAATATATGGGTTCTTGTTCTTTTATATTTTTAAGTGTAGCAACAGTAAAAAACGCACATTATAGGTAAATGGTGCTCTTATTTTACATTCCACAGACCAGAAGACAGAGCACTCTGGCCATGTTCAGGTGTTTAGACAGACATATATGTCGTGTGTGTTTATAGAGGGTTGAGTCCCCTCTCAAATGAGCACTTGCCCGGTCGGGCAACCTGAATGCAAACTTCACCTGCCCAAGAGTTTTATTCACCTGCCGGGGGCAGGTGGGCAAGCCTTAGTGTCAATGCCTGTGTAGAATAAAATAGATCGTTATTTTAAATAACTATACATATAAATATATTTATCTGACAAAACATATCTTTGTGGGTCCATGGAGCCTGGGAAATACGTCAGAATTAAGAGACGATTAAACACATCCATGTGGGCCTAAATGAGTAGACTAGGGTGCAATAACATTTGGAAATTGGTGTGCTGGTAGACGACCATCTGGAGACCTGTACTGCCCATCAATGACAGAAATGAGTGAGGCCTCCTTAGATTTTGTGATCCCATGAGGATCTCACAGAATCCCTGGCCATTACTCCAAGCTTCATAGGCCCCATTTACACTGGCAGCCAAATCCAGCCTGAATCAGATCTGAGCCACATCCAGATAGGAATCTGATTTGTTAAAATGAGTCTAAAAAGCCACGACTCATTTAAACAAATCAGATTCCAATCTGGATGTGGCTCAGATCTGATTCAGGCTGGATTTGGCTGCCAGTGTAAATGTGGCCATCAGGACTGCAGACTTGATCCCACATTTCTACCAGTCTGAACACTCACCTCTTCAGACTCTACTTTAAGTACAGTATGTTATTTAGATGCATGTTGTTTAGACTGATGCCAGGTTTGATATTTACAAAACTTACTTTGTAGGAGTTTGTGCTCTATTTACTGGCCCATGTTCCTTGTTTGATTATAGTTCATGTTCAACATAAATTCAGCAAATTGGTTACAGATTTGGAGAGGATAAGATAGCATAATCTGTAATAAGCTTTTATGTGTCCAATATTAATGCCATATTTCATTACCATTGAGTCCAGGACAAAAAACAATATCAAAGAGGGATTTTTATCACACTTTAACAAGACAACTTGAACACAATCATCCTGATGCAGGAACATATGAACAAGTACCAAACAATTGTCATTATGTAGACAACAAGGACCACAGATTCGGTCAATTCCTATGATGAGCCATACAGTATATCAGAGTTGGAGGTCTTACAGGTCTGACATTCACTGCTGGCTCAGGCCTACTGCACCGCAACAGTAACAGCCGGAGGTCCATCTGACTGCGAGCTCTGTCCCTGTGTTTGTGGAGCTGTGCTACTGTCGCCTGGTGGTGGCGTGGGCTTGCTGGCCAGTCCCTTATCTTCCTCCAGACCCACTAGTCTGGCACTTGCTTCCCACAGCCTCCGAGCCGCCTCCTGGTCAAGGGCCTGGGGTGCTGGTTCTTTTTCAGTCATCACGTCATAGTAGCGTCCCGTGAGCCCCTCAAGCTCCTCAGCAACGGCTAGGTAGACACTGGGCTGCGCTCCCAGCTCTGGCCCTTTCACCAGTAGAGAGAAGAATGGACCTAAGGAGAGGGAATATTATTATATAAAAAAAGTACAGAAAACTCATCATCACCACCATCATCGCAATTACAAAACGACCACTTTTGTTCAAGAAGGGCCAGAGAGAAGCAAACGCTTATTTTGTCCGGCCCCCAGATTTTGTCAAATAACCATATTGTATAACGAGATGTTGTGATACAAAAAGTGATATAATACCCTAAAAACAATTACATAAATGTAAATCGACCATAAAAGTCATAAAAGGTACATATAAAGTAAAGCAAAAAAAAAACTCTAACAATAATCAAAAAACATCTTATAAAGTAAATAATCATAGTAAATCAATATAAAATCAACTGACCATAATGTTGAAGCAGTCACTCAGACTGCTTATAGCAGCGCTTGAACCGTTTAATATTATTACATATTTTTTATAAATGTCACTGAAATGTCACTGATAGGTTTGAAATGACTACTCACAACAGATGGGACAATGTTCAATATTGAGTCCTATGAGATTAGGTTTTAATGAGTAGCTGGCTTAGCGCAGCATATGGTCAATTCATTTTCCCAGAGGCGACGAGAATGTGGATTCTCCTCAAAACCCAACAGCTAGTGACAAAGTCAGGTTACTCACCAAGTACCGAGCTCGAGAACTGGGATTGATGGAGGCCAGTGTGTCTCCCCAAATCTGTGGAAACCACCCCAGGGTGCACTGCATTCACAGTGACTCCAGAACCTATTATTAACAAACACACACATACAGTACATCTCCATGAGTAATATTTATGAAGAGACTTCCAATTCGCGATTATAAAACAGGAGCATATACTTTAGGCCAAACTCCTACGCGCACACGCCCACGTGGGTGAGAGTCACTATAGACTTGCCTTCTAACCGCCTGGCCAACTCTCTGGTGAAGAGAACGTTTGCGAGCTTGCTTTGGCAGTACGCCTTCTTTGTTTCAAACTTCTTCTTCTCCCAGTTCAGGTCGCTGAAGTCGATCTCTCCAACGATGTGGGCGAGCGAGGCCAGGTTGATCACTCGACTGGGGGCGGAGTCCTTCAACTTATCCAGCAGGAGATTTGTCAACAAGAAATGTCCTGAAATAAAGTCATACAAAAAATGATTTTACTCTACTAGTACTGTATGTATGTCATTAGGGCTTTCCGGTGTTGTACAGGGAGGGAGTCAGGGATATACCGTATAAGTCTGTTTATTTATGAACACATTCATATAAAAAAGGGATACTTTACCATAACACAAATAGGAAATTATGTTTCACAGAAAATGAAGTAGCCATTGTTCACGAAAACAGAATAAACCGTGCTTCATTCTTCCTCTTTCTGGTGCTGAATAAGTCTTAATTAAAGTTTAATTTGTTCTATTAATTTTATTTTCTATTCATTTTATTTATCAAAGTGTCTACACACTCAGTCACACAGGAGGGCCATTCAAGCCGCAAGTGGAGCCTGCCGCACCACCTTTCCCCAAGTGGAGCTTGCAGTTCTACTGCGGAGTGCGGACCCTGCTTCAGCTGAATGAAAATATGTTTGGATTGGGTGGGAGCAGGAGAAGACCTGGTGAAACATAGGAGGAGCCTGGCCAGGAGTCAACCCATAAGCTGCGTCTCAAGCAAAGATATTTAAAGGTGATACACCATGAAATTTCACTTTTCCTATTTTAAAACCTTTTTTTGGGGTCCCACTAGCACCTTCTATCCTCACAAAGTCCCATTTCTGACCGTTGTGTCTTTCTCTGGTTTTGAGAAGGTGAAGGTTAAAAGTATCCCACGGGTTCTCAAAACAGGCTGTTCAGATTTGCTGCCGATTGTGACGTCATCTGCCGATTGTGACGTCATCACAAAAAAAAAAAAGTGGCGCAGTTCAGGCCAAAGGTGGTACTGCAGCTGAAATGCTCTGAGAGCCATTCAAAAATGAGAGAGGCTCTCTATTCAGGAGTGGTAATTTAGCCTCAAACCTTTTGAAAAACGTTTTTGGGACATAAACAATATGACATAAATACTTTTTAAATGCATGGTGTATCACCTTTAATTTATGAAGATAGATCAACATCATTGGATGGCGACATGGTACACAAATCCTACAAAAAGCCTCCTAAGTGGGCGCCGGCTCTGAAGGCAAATCTCGCGCACGTCCCGTTTAATGGTGCTATAGATCCCGCGAGAGTGTGTTGCTGGGACAGCTAAAGGGCAATAATAAAGTTGATTCTCTCCTTTGTTGTGTCGCTGAAAAAAGACACTTTAGTATGACAATTCTGTTACGATAATATTATGTGGCTTGTGATGATCGGGTCCAATATTTCGTTCAGTGACCATAGCTTCTGGACTATTATTTTGCTCTGTGTTCACGTTAGCTCTCCCATTGTAAATGAATAGACTCCAAACACGCTTCTGCCTCCTAAAAAGGTATCCACCTACGTCATGCAGAAACGGGAAGTAGGGGTCTGTTCCACCCTCTTGCTATCGCCCTCTTGGTCTCAAGTCCTTAAATCAAATCCTATTTCCTTGCTTGTATGTTAGTCCCTCCCATTGAGGAAATAGAGAAGAGGAGAAGTCCCTTTTCTGATGACAACATCGCAGGTGATAGGGCCAACTCCCTTGCAGGGGCGTTCTATTGTTAGTGGGCGGGACTAACATACAAGGAAACAGGAAAGAAGTGTAGGAAATAGGATCTAATTTAAGGACTTGAGACGCAGCTCTAGAGCCTAGATTCCACGTGCCAGAGTGGTTTATCCCCCAGTCCCGGCAGAGTAGTTCCGGTGCAGCGGATTGAGTGACCCTATCTTCCCCTAATAGCACCAATCATGGATAGCTAATGCGACGTAAGTCAGGACTTGATCACCCCGGCTGGGTCACCTGGGCGAGCGTGTATGATGTTGGACCCGAAACACCCGTCGACCTCAGGCTACGTCACTGATGATGCGTCCCAGTTGCATCCTCGTGATGTTTTTTTTTCATCACAGTAAAAACTCAGTGTTCATCTTCCAATTTGTAACTCGGGTTAGGGTTAGAAAATAAAAATGTAACCAAAATACATCCTTACAAGTCAATTTTGGTTAGACTTATACCTAGGGCTGTCACAATTATCACATAATCGTCTAATCGTGATTTTTTGACATAATCGTGACAATTTTTCATAATCGTCATAATCGTTTCCATGTTGAAAAATGTTCATATATTTTAAAAAAAAGGTCAAAAATTGTGGAAATAGCAGATCTACAAGCTCACAACGCGTCGCATTGCGACACGTTGTGAGCTTGTAGATCGGCTATTTCCACTATCAATGTTATTTTTTAAGTAGTAAGTTGTCAAATATGTCAGTAATGTATTTGCATATTTAGGTTATATGTCATATCTACCATGTGCAACTTCAAAGCCTAAAAGCCAAACAGAAATGTAATTGTCAACGACAAATACACAATTAAATCGTTAATCGCCAATTATTTGAGTGACAATTAATCGTCATATAAAATGTCATATCGTGACAGCCCTACTTATACCTCTTTGGTTCCCGACTCTAATAATGATTTGGAAAAGCATACCTAAATGGTTCACACCAAACTGCATGTCGAAGCCATCCTCCGTTTTCCATGCGGGACATCGCATCACCCCTGCATTGTTTATTAGTATATCCACCCGTTGCTCTTCTACAATAGAGAGAAATAAACAAATAATGCATTTTATGCAATGATGTGAGCATCATTGCATAAAATGTTCTCTGTGCGGTTCCACAGTGTTCTTCACCTGCAGTAGGGTTGTTGTTATTGTTGTTGTTCTTTTTTGCATTGAACATCAGAACATATAAATAGAAATGGCATTTCTGTTTAGCTTTTAGGCTTTGTAAATATACATTTCACAGGGTAGATATGACAAATAACTTAAATATACACAGACATGACTGACAATGACCGGTACCAATAATCCAAATAAATAATGTACTAGAGCCAACATAAGCCACATTTAACAATTTGATATTTAAAAAAATATTTGATAATGTATGAACATAATGTATTGTATGAACATTTTACAACAGGGAAACGATAATGCAAAAACAATTGCGATCATCTCGAACAACTGTGACTAGGCGATGATGTAATAATTGTGACAGGCCTATTTAGAATTATTGAATGCTTTAGCTATTGAAAAATAGCAGATATACAAGCTCACAGCGCGGCACCGAGTGCCGCGCTGCGAGCTTGTAGATCTGCTATTTTTGAACACTCAGTGCCGCGCTGTGAGCTTGTATATCTGCTATTTTTCAATAGTTAAAGCATAAAATAATGATACAAAATAATGTGTACCCTTTCTAAATGGGTTAAATCTTCACCTCGGTTGACTCTCTCTGCAAACTGACGAATGGATTTCATGGAAGCCAGATCGATGTGACACGCATATACGTGGGGGTTGAGGGTTTTCCCGCGTATCTCTTTGGCCGCGGCTTCACATTTCTCCATGTCCCGACATCCCATAATGATCCGACCTCCTGTTGGTGTGACAATAGCAATCAGGCGTGTTAGTTAGGGTGAGGAAATCATTCATCATCATGTGTTTTAGTGGTTCCCAAACTTTTTTGCCCGGGCCGGGACCCAAAATAGTGAGAAAAAAAAAGTGTCCACGACCCACACATGGGTCCCGAACCAGTCCCACTGAGCACGCCGTCTAAAAGTGGTCTAATAGTCGTATAGATTTGAACGTTTTTTAGTTGTCTAAACTTAGACTAGACGACTAATAGACGTCTAATAGTCATCTAAATATAGACGGTCTACATTTAGACGACTATTAGACATCTATTAGTCATCTAGTCTAAGTTTAGACAACTAAAAAACTTTCAAATCTATACGACTATTAGACCACTTTTAGACGGCGTGCTCAGTGGGAGTGTTTGGGAACAAGTGTTTTAACCCATTAAAACCCGGGAAAGCATCTCTGTCAGGGGACATCGCCATGCTGACTTGTGGTGGACATTTTTGTTAAAATATATTATTATATTATATCTCTGCTGTCGGGCCGAAACCTCCTAACTCCAAAATGTAAAATTTTCGGGAAAACGAGCTCAAGTGGAGTTAGGAGGTTTTGACCGAAGGGCTTTTTACTACTTTTCATTGGTTCAATATTATTTTAACCAACACACACACACGTAAAGCGTGTTCAATAGCACATATTTATCAAAAAAGAGAGGGCCAATTGGGTGGAGTTAGCTGGTTTGACAGAAAGTGTGGAGTTAGGAGGTTTTGTCCCAAGCACTTTTTACTACTTTCCATTGGTTCAATATTATTTTAACCAACACTCAGATGTAAAAGGGTGTTCAATAGCCCTGATTTCGAAAACCTAAAAAATGGAGTTAAGAGGTTTTGGCCAGACAGTGACGATATTATTATATAATATATTGTTTGCCACAGTCAGACATACACATGAGCAGACAATAATATTACCAGAAACACATAAAGATACATGGGTCAAGGTAGCTCTGGTCCATAGCGTTAGTGGAGTTCTCCCTAACGCTATGTTCCTCTACATCCGTATTCCTTGGCAAAACCGGAAAACCCCGCCGTCTGGTCCGAAAATAACAAAAACTGTTTCGCCCCTCATCAAACCAAAGGTATCAGTGGACAGTTGAAAGCTTACTCTACTTAGTGGAAGCGGCCTGAGCCCCCCACCACACGATTAAAATACATTTCTAGGGCAAAATGAAAAATATTCCACCGGATGGAGACTCCATTTCTTCTCGTTTTTCACTATTTGTCGTCGCCATCAAGGTGCCAACTCACTACTGCCGCGCAGGTCAGAGGACCGAATTACACAGAGCATTAGTCTCACTGGGTGTTATTCAACTCTGTGACGTTGGAAGCGCTGTTTCGTAAAAACCAGGACGAGCGTCTCCATCCGGTGGAATATTTTTCATTTTGCCCTAGAAATGTATTTTAATCGTGTGGTGGGGGGCTCAGACCTCTTCCACTAAGTAGAGTAAGCTTTCAACTGTCCACTGATACCTTTGGTTTGATGAGGGGCGAAACAGTTTTTGTTATTTTTGGACCAGACGGCGGGGTTTTCCGGTTTTGCCAAGGAATACGGATGTAGAGGAACATAGCGTTAAGGAGAACTCCACTAACGCTATGGACCAGAACTAGGGTCAAGGGACCTTGATCACTGGCACACTGGGTGTGTGGCGTCACAGGCATAATGGCACACTGGGTAAAACCTGGCTCGCCATGCAGATAGCCCCCAGGGGGTCCCCAGCGAAAGTAGCTAATATAGCGTCACAATAGTCTTTATACTTGAGCGCTTGAGTAAAATTGTTTTAAGTGTGTCAAAATGTAATGAAAGTACCATAAGTAAAAGTACAACATGTTTGGAAATAGCAGATCTACCATCTCACGGCCCGTCGCAGCCTAGGTATAAAATAGGGCTGAAGTGGTTAATGTATGTTTATAATATCATAATTTATATCTGCAAAGTAATTACTAACGCTTTCAAATAATTGTAGTGGAGTAAAAGTAAAATATTTGCCTCTGAGATTTAGTGGAGTAGAAGTAAAAGTATTGGAAATTGGAAAAAGTAAAGTACAAATAAATACCTAAAAATTGTACTGAAGTAAAATGTACTTAGTTACTTTACACCACTGGGTGTCATAATTAAATGTAATGTTGGTATGTATGGCACACTCTGACTATCAGAAAATAAGAAAAGAAAAAAAAACATAGCATTTATGTCAAAAAGGTTGCCAGCCAACCCCTGCCCTATTGTGACATTATTAACATATTTCCATACCTCTGCGTGCCAGTTCTCTGGCTGTCTCTTTTCCAATGCCTGTGTTGGCCCCTGTTATTATCACAGTCTTCCCTTTAATAGTGGACTTGCTGGGAGAAATACCTCCAGTGACATGGTTCCTACAACGTAAAGTTAGATTGTATGAAGTTAGATTGTATGAATCCTGGGCATGCTGTATTTAACACAGTAGCATAGCCTACATACTTTCAATCAGCCTAATCAAAGGGACAAAGCAGCCCCCAGTCAAATGTTTAAGCAACTGTACACAACAGTCCTTTTTCTTTTTCTTACTGTCCTGTAACCTTAACTGCTGTGCCGCCTCTGGGTGACTTAATTTCCCCTGCCCCTTCTTTGTATATACTTACTGTTTGTTTAGACTTACTGTTTTCTCTTTTTTTTTCTCTCTCTCATTTTCTTTTCTTTACATATCTACTGCATAGTACTGTGTTCTATTCGTCTGTCATTCAATGTTATATGAGATACTTTAATGGTTTCCTGTTGAAATAAGCTTAGTCTTTTCCTGATCTCCTTTTAGTAGACCTTGTACCAGTGAACTGTACCGTCATGAAACTGTACCTTTTCCTATGCAAACTTCTAATAAAGCCTTCAATCAATCAAACTATCTAGAGTAGATATGCGGTTATACAGTACATACTCACTTCAATAAAACAGCGCCCCCAAACACTGAACAGAAAACAGAAACTGGGAAAATGTATTTGCTCATTATTTCCGATTAATGTTAGCAAGAAAGTATCATTGGAATGGTTATTTTGTAGCCAGGGACAAGATCATAGGACAAGACAGCTAAAAGAAATGAACAAGGTTATGTATCGTGCGCATGTTTTTAGTGTCACCACTCACATTGACCAATCACTAGCAGAGCCAGAACATTGCATTATGGGAAATGCAGTTCCACCTGCAACGAACCCAAACCTGATTTAGTAGTCATCATGATGACATAATCCAGGCTGTCTCACAGAAATACAGGCATATTTCTGTGATCATATTATATATTGGCTTATATTATTTGCTAGTAGGCTATTAATTAAATAGTGTAAGGATTGAACAGGGTTTATCTTTGTCAATCAATAAGCTTTCTAGTCTAGAACAGTGACTTTCAAAGAGGGGTCTGTCTGGGGACACCCTTGGGTCCTTGAAAGGGTTCCAGGGGGTCCCTGGCAAAAGTACTATTAGTATTATTAGTAGACCTACTATTATTACTTCCCTGGCATCTTTCCATCTTTCCGAATAAACTATTTGCAGAATGATGTCTAAAAGAAAGAAAGAAAGAAAGAAGTAAGGAAGGAAAAAGGGTCCTACTTGAAAATGTCTGAGAACCACTGGCCTTCTATGTTGGTATGTGACATCTGGCATGCCATGGACTGTGCTAACAATTCACAATAACAATAGGCATAATAGTGGGAGCGTTTCAGGCAAAGATTGTGCACTTTATGAAAGAAGCATGAAATTTGGCACACAGTTAGAACATGCCATATGGAACATTTTTGGCTATAGGGGCATCGCAGATTTGTCTTGGGAAACTTGTGGGAGCCAATCAAAGTTGGGCTCTCATAGACTACAATAGAGTAAAATAATACAAAAAATAAATATGCTTTAAGTAGCATGTGAGGGGTCAAACTAGGTGTTTTTCGGGATTCTGAATCCAATGCAAGCATTTGTTTTGCACGAAAAACAACCCTAAAACTGTGAAAAGTGATGACTCATCACTAAACCATAGTTTGTATGGGGTCCGATTTTAGCCCAAGGAATGTTTTTCCTGCAAAACAAATGTTTGCATTGGATTCAGAATCCCTAAAAACACCTAGTTTGACCCCTCACATGCTACTTAAAGCATATTTATGTATTATTTTATTCTAGAGTAAAGTCTATGAGAGCCCAACTTTGATTGGCTCCCACAAGTTTCCCAAGACAAATCTGCGATGCCCCTATAGCCAAAAATGTTCCATATGGCATGTTCTAACTGTGTGCCAAATTTCATGCTTCTTTCATAAAGTGCACGATTCCATCAAAATACTGCCCGAAACGCCTGGACTATAACAAGCTAGGCCTAATAATAATTTACAAAATCGCATTACTATTGCTACTTTTGTCTGACGCTGTAGTATGACGACAGAGAGACTACATTTACGAAGAAAAAACATTAAAAGTTTAAATATAGAGATAAGAGGTTTCTGCCCGACAGTAACTTTATGCAGCAAAAGTAGGGCATATACAGTGCAAGTACAATATGTGCAAAGTAGCGCGTACAGGGGGTTAAGTCCCCAAAAAAGGAGAATGACAGTGTATGCTCTACTTGTGAGCAAAAAGCTAGGGGAGTTTACAGATTGAAGACAGTACTTTCTGTCCTTGTTCAGGCCTCAGGGGGTGGGGAAGGGGGGGGCAGCTTGCCTGACCTGACCGCATTGCCACAAACTGCCAACTGCTGGGATGACATTTGTCCAGGTTTGTCGGAATCCTTTTTGCCCTGCTCAAACACCTGTTATCATAATGCATCTTACAGAGATGGGAGGGAAGTTCACTCTATAGTCGCGGGTCCTGGGAGGAGCGAGTCCCGTATCCCTCTGTGATGGCCCCTCAGAATCTCAGAAAGCTCTGAGTGGTAGCTAAGTAAAAGGATGTCAGAACCTTTTCAGCTGGCTGAGGTGATACAGGCATAGCATTATTTGCCACAGTCACTGTATTTCAATGTCAAACATTCTTGTGCAACTACAGAAGTATAGATTCGTTCATCTCTGTCTGCAAGTGAAACTGTAACCTTCTACCATCCTATGACATGTGTGCCTTGATTTCATAATCATCCAAGCATTATACAATTTTTGGGTAGGCCTATAGGTATATCAGGGAATATTTTCACAGAACTCTTCCTATGTGTTTCACTTTAAATATACGAGAAACATATAGGCTATACAAGTATTACACTTAAGGATACTTACTTAATAAAAATAATTCAAGTTAGTGCTATATAGTATAACAATGTTTTTTTTTCTTTTGTGAAAAGGTTAACGCTCTACAGTCTACAGGTATATTCAGATAGTAATCATTGCTATAGAAAGCATTTGTTCAATAACAGTTTTGTCTGTCTTCATGTCTTATCTCCAGCTCTTTAACCCATTCAGAACGTGTACACATTATTGTGTATCATTATTTTATGCTTTAACTATTGAAAAATAGCAGATATACAAGCTCACAGCGCGGCACCGAGTGCCGCACTGCGAGCTTGTAGATCTGCTATTTTTAAAAAATCGTGAAAATTTGAATTTTGACCCGATTCTATAAGTGTCTTTTGAATCCTTCTAAGATTTTTTGAAAAAACTATGTCTCTATGTCAGCAATCTCAATCTGACTAGCCATCGTCAAAGAAAAGGTCCTTTTCACTTAAATGGAGCAATTAGTCTGTTCTTGAGAGACTACTATGTCAGTGGTGCTCAAACCTTTTCATGTGAAGGACCCCCAAAATGATATTTATTTGGCCACGGACCCCCATCTCAAAATATCTAGTTCCAGGGACCACCCAGAAGCAAAATTTGAGTTACAAACGTTGGCTTTGAAAATACATATATTCAAAGATTTGCACACATTTTCACGACTTTTTCAAAAATAGCAGATCTACAAGTATATCTGCTATTTTTCACTGGTTAAAGCATTCAATAATTCTAGGCCTAAGATACCAACACATTCTCACCCTCCCTGCGTCAGGGCAAAGATACAGATAAAAATTGGGTTGACAATTTAATCCAATCAGGAGAGAGTACCAGCTTAAATTTGATAGTGTTCCAGTTACAATCTTGTCTGCTCTATTTCAATTGTTTATCCTGTATCCTGAGCCATGCATTGGTTTAGCGCAAGTTTATATTTTGGTTATGTTTGTTTGTTTACACCATGAAAAAACATGGACAATCACTGGTGATCAACTGGGTCTCAGGCATATTGGCAGACACATCATTATCTTAAAGTGATAGTTCACCTATTTATGACATGAAGCTGTGTGAAATACTTGCCATTAAAATAGTGGTTACAAATGTATTAATCCATTACCAGAGTCCCGTGGTCAGAGTTCTGGTCATTTTTAGATGAATATAAAGTAGTTCCGGTGATTTGGCAGGGGCTCATGGCCCAATCCTTAAAAATAGATGAATCCACAAAACTAGCTTCATTTGTATTGTTGACCTATTTCTACCAAATAGACCAACTTTCGTTCAACTTTGACCCCTCTGTCACATGGTACTATTTTTTGTGTCCAGTATCACTACGCCGCTGCAACGTATTTCCCCAAAACAAGGTGCTTTGCAGGCAGCTGATCAGAACGAAACCTCGCTCTATATGGTAGAAATAGGTCAACAATACAAATGACGCTAGTTTTGTGTATTAATCTATTTTCAATAATTGGGCCACGCCAAATGGCCCCCACCCCATTGGAACTACTTAATATTCATTAGAAACTGACCAGAACTCTGACCACGGGACTCTGGTAATCAATTAATACATTTTTAACCACTGTTTTAATGGCAAGTATTTCACACAGCTTTGTGTCAAAAATAGGTGAACTATCACTTTAAGTGACTTCTTCACAGGGAGGTGTGGACAAAGGTATGTGTAGAGTAGCCTACCAACAGAAGCTGCCATGTAGGTAGACCAGTGTAAAATAAAACCTTTTCATCCTTGTCTAGAAAATAACTTTGGTCATAATAAGAGGACAAATGTTCCACATCAGAACGCAACTGAATATTTTCTCTTCTCATATTTTGAAGTTCACTGTTCATTGAATCAATCAAATCTCCAGTAATTTCAGTTTGGGTCTCTACACTGCACACATTGTTGCTGATATGATCATTTGTGGTAGCATCTTCAACTGCAGCAGAGGCAGCATCAGCATCATCAGCAGCAGCAGCATCATCATCATCATCATCATCATCATCATCAGCAGCAGCAGCAGCCGCCATAAGCTGGAGACCTCTCTGGGTTCTATTCAAACAGCGTTGGTAGCGTGATGACCCTGGTCTTTTGGTGGCTGAAGAGAAGGTTCCAGTGGTCCTGTCATACCAACTGATGGAACCCAATCTGGGTCATCTTTGTAGACAGTACAGCTCTGCCCTTTTACCTGCATGTGATGAGATACAGTATGGCACATTCTTAAATCTAATATTAGATGTCTTCATACTGTACTGTCTCACAAAGCCAAAGTGAAATAATAAGTTCTCAGTTAGTTGGCCAAATGGGTGATAAGTATATATTGACTACGTGATATTTCAATAATTGTTCAATATGTTCACAAGGTATGAAGGTAATAGTTTTTTTTGTTTTTTTTTTATTTAGTTTTACCGTTGAGACCAAAAACAGTGATAGTGTACTAATGGAACCAAATGGACCCGTACAGGTCTTTAACACTGAATCTCTGAACCAAATGGACCCTTGCAGGTCTGTAACTCTCTTTTCGACTGCAGCTTTAGCACCACACCACACCACACCACACCGCACCACATAAAAATATCTACATTTTCACTAAAGTACCCCTATCGGTAAGAAACAAATTGACCCTTTTAACTGTGATTATAATACATAATACATTTGTATTACAACTATATCCTGGTGGTCTAAATGAAAAGCCAGTGAGTGATCAGTCATTATGATGTGTTTGGCCCTGTTTGGCCTAGCTCAGACCTACTCTAGAGTGGATACTTTTTAGTACCCCGTTTAGTACCACTTTCACACCACTCTACCCATGACCTTGTAGTGGAAAACCTGTCACAAGTGGGCGGTGTGGTGTGGAGTGGTGTGGTGTTGGGCCAGTGGAAAAGGGGCTTAGTGTACACAAATGGAATCAAATGAACCCTTACAGGTATGTAACTCGTTTCTGTCCAAAAGCTTTATTGCATTTTGACTTTGTAGGGCAGTGTATTAGGCTATGAAATTAGATAATGCACAGATATTAAGCTATAACGCTGTATACAGTACAGTCTATACTGTACATTTCTTATATTATTATTATTACTACATACACCAGTATTATTATGATTATTATTACCACCCTTATTAGAGTAACCAACAATAACCAGAAACACTCAAAAGGCTCAAAAGTGGAGGATCCCAACATAAAGGAAGGATGCCAGAGGAGGAAAACAATTTTACGTGTTTTTATTGTTTTACCCACACCAGAAAATCATGTCAATCCCAACAAGAGAAGAATTGAATTAATCAAAGAACAAAAAAGGCCTGAAGACGCTGGCCAAACTGAATATTAAGGAGGGGGAGCTAGGCCAGCCCCTATAGGGCCGTTGGAGCTAGCCCCCCTCCCTAACTAGAAAACATTCATCTCTAAACTACAATCTAACAAGTTTAACAAAACTACCGTTCATCTCCAGGCCAAACTAACAAACATCTGTTCCCCCAGATGATTAGCATAATGTGAAACATTATTTTCTCACCCAACAGTAAACAAACAAACACACAAACAAACAAACAAACAAACAAACAAACAAACAAACAAACAAACAGAATAAGTGTATACAGGGTAGGCCTATTTGCATGATGTTTAAGACCGAAATGACAAATTGTCACTGATGGATAAGGATTGATTGATATCAATATGAAATTACATTTTAGTGTTAGACAACACTTTCAGTTTTAAAAGTGTCAAGGTTATTTTGTTTTGATCTGATAACTAATCCATTGTGACGAGATGTCTCCACTCCAGGTCTGTACAAAGATGTTGACCAGGGAAATGATATCTCAATAAATGTCAGACTGCCCAGGACACAGGATAACAAAATGATATTGTCAAGCCATGATATCTGGCCTGGCTACTGGGCCAATAACACGAAAACATCTGATATCCATTGTCATGCTTAATTGTCCAATCAGAATGTGACTAATGTATTCTGTAACTCCATATATCTGTGAAATCATTATGCTTTGTACTCAGAGAGCTACGATGGGTGATTTTGCTCTACTGTACTTACTGTACTTGCTACAATTTGAACTCTGAACTATATTTTCAATACATCTAATAGAAAAACGGACTTGTACACTGTGTGGGCTCCTTTTATTGTGTGAGACTCTAACTGTGATTTTATTCTGTGGAGAGAAGCTGAGTCTTCTTGTGAAAGGATAACATTCTGAAGGAATTACAAATATGGGAATAAACCAAAACCCATCAAATGGTCACTTCTTGCGGATTTCTACTGAGTTGACGTTTATGGATTCGATCGAACTACTGGACAGTTTGTTTGAGTCCCACTGCGTTCATCTCTGCTAGGGAACAACCAGCCCGAGGATATTATCAGATGTTTCCCTTGACTCCCACGGAGTATCACTGAAATGATTCTCTCCCACACGCTCGATGCCGGATCAGCTCAGAGGAGATATTGGGGACTCAACTCGGACAGTTGGACAGTTTTTCTTTTTAACCTCATCCTCCCTGCTGCTGGAACCATGCAGGAGTTTCGGCCCCAGCCGGACACAGACAGTCTCTCTCCGCACAGAGACTTGAGAGGCATGCATGCTGCATTCTCACACACTAAGTCCTAATTCAACAGAACCCAGGTCATACGTTTATACCTGCTGTCTTAGAGTCTAGCTAGCTCTTAACACAGCTGCGTTTTTATTGTTTAATGTTTTTTAGTCTATTGTTTTGTCGCTTTTTGTTACATGTTTTGAGGACATAGCAGCCGTTTGGCCACGGAGATTGCTTGTCTAAGGTTGGTGTATCAGTACAGACTTCAGTATAGATTTCATTTTATGCTCCAGAACAGCTGTTTCAAGACGTTCTGATGGAAATCCTTTTTTTTGGTGACCAGAACATATTTTGTTCTGAAGGAATGTCTTTTGGCCAGTACGGTACCCAATACGGCTGATTAGAGCCACTTAATCACATAAGAAATAGCGTGGTTATTTTAATTGGTAGATTTCCTTTATGTTCCAGAACAGAACGTTCTGACGGAAATCTTCATGCTTTACGCTTACATGTCTTCGTTTTCGTCTCAGTCTTATTTTATTTTATTTTTAAATTTCTGTCTCAGGCCACTCTGAGATGTTGAATACAGGAGCTTTTTATCTCAGCGCTCCCAAGAACATTTTTAAGAAACATGACCATTCAAGCTAAAGAAGCCCCCTGCTCCGAGAAGCAGTGTTTTTATCGTGTAAAACCTGGACCCACACGGATGAGATGTTACAGTCTAAACCCAGAACCTCTTTTTAACCCGGACCTCAAGTCATTCTGGAAGATCATCGGGGACTCCCAGTTATCAACACTGCCTAAAACTTTTCCTGGAACATTTCAATGGATATGTGCGGAGCTGCGGAGAAACCGGACATTATTGCCACTGGATGTGTTGCTGGATGCCACTCAAACCTCATTAGGAAGGAACAGAGAACGCAAACAATGTTTTCAGATGCTGAAGGGCTTGACAATGCCCCCCCCCCCCCAGCCGAACCTGGCTGGCACTGCCCTTTCACTCACAATGCGATGGGACGCGTTGTGAGCTTGTAGATCTGCTACGTGACTTTCTGGATTACAATGTCCCGAAAAGAACAAACACTCTTTTGACCTTGGGGACGTCCAGATGGTACTATATATTTTGTTTACTTTTGACTAAGTACGACTTCTGAAAAGAAAAAAAAAATCAAGTTCTGACTGACAAACCCATGTGTTAAATGTTTTTGATATATTGTCTGTCTAATCATCTCTAATCCCATTTTCCTCCCCTGGTTATATTTTGGTTTGTCTATTATGAAAGCAGGAAAATCAAACCAAGTATTAAGTGAGCGGTGCTACTTCTGTGTACAATACTGTACAATATGTGCTTGGCTTATATTGCTGGCTTGCTGGCGCTTATATGCTTGCCCGCGCTCGCTTGACCGATGCTTACAGTTGGTTTATAAATGTTTTATTTTGAAAAAACTATGAGGGGATTGCTGGGATGGCTCGATAATCTATGTTTTTATCTCATTTTCCTGATTTTATTTTGAGAGGCCACAAGTCGCTTCTCTGCATTTCTACTCTGTGTTTGACCTCGCTCTCTCTCGAAAAAGGGGTCTCACTTTCTTTTTGTTTTTGTTCTAACCCACTTGCCTGGTTTGCAAAACTAGGAATTATTTACACATATGACCTTTGGTCTTGGTGTCTCTTCTCTCTCTCTCTCTCTCTCAAAAGGGATCTCATTCGCTCTTGTTATGACTACACTCGTACTGATAACAACCAACACTTGGGTTTATTTGAATGTTTCTATGTGATGCCCCTAACGTCTTAATAATTTTTTTTCCCATCAATGACAGGTGGGCTTTATTTTATTTTAGGGGACAGGACGGACTAATGACATGGCAGAACAGGTATAGGTGAAAACCTCACCAACTCGCTACCAACTTGACTAACTGACTGACTGTTTTATTTCAATTTTATTTTTAACAGGTTTTCTTCTGTCCTTCTGTTTTGTCGTGAAAGACACTATTTCCTGTAACAACTGAACGCTGGCTGACTTGTTGAGATTGTTTTCATTCCTTTCAGAACACAACAAAAAACAACTGATAGTGTGCCTGTCTGCTGGAAGACAGGCCTTTAAGGTTAGAGGGTCTGTGTGTGTGAGATTTATTATTAATGTCAACATCCCCCAACCAACTCAAAATAGATCCTCAATTATTTAGTAATCCTTTTCTTTTAAACCACATTTTAGGGACATGTACCAAAAACGTTACTTTCACCAATATTTGCCAAAATCCATCTTTAACACGTAAACTGCAGTATGGGTTAAAGATGGAAGAGGCCTATCAGCCCTGTTTTACTCAACTTTTAATTTCTCCCGTTGGTTTATTTTGGGTAATCCTTCATTCTCTTTACTCGAGTAAAGGTACTTAAGTTACTTACTCCCCAGCTGCCGACTGCAGGCGGGGACCTTGTTCAGAATATATAACAAAAAAAAACAACTAGTCAAATCCCACAATTATTACGACTCTATTGACAGCTTATACAGTATTACACATATGAAAAAAAGAAAAAAAAAGAAAAAAAAGAATGACATTATGATTATGTTATGTGTTTCTATTTCATTTTTCTTATTTTATTTCTTTAAGTTTCATTCATTTTCTGGTTTTCTAACCATTTTAATAGTTTGGTAAATGCTTATTGCGACCGTCAGGGAGCAGTTTACTATGAAAACCTCCACCGGCCGTCCGTCCGTCCGTCCGTCCGTCCGTCACACGTCACACGTCACACCTTTGTTTGTGTACGGTGTGATGTCATATATCTTCAGTATGACATCACACCACATGTGTACACAAACCTTTGTGTACGTTGCTGTGGCAACAGTCTGTTGTTGCTGGTCTGTTAGTGTACGTTAGCAACCACCTTAGCAACCATGGTTTTACCCTAGCAACCAACTGTTTACCCTAGCAACCAACTGTTTACCATAGCAACCATGTTTTTTTACCCTAGCAACCAACTGGGCATAAAAGGGATTCTGTTAGGGATCTCCATATATGGGCATAAAAGGGATTCTGTTAGGGATCTCCATATATGGGCATAAAAGGGATTCTGTTAGGGATCTCCATATATGGGCATAAAAGGGATTCTGTTAGCTGTTAGTGATCTCCATATATGGGCATAAAAGGGATGCTGTTAGGGATCTCCATATATGGGCATAAAAGGGATTCTGTTAGGGATCTCCATATATGGGCATGAAAGGGATTATGTTAGGGATCTCCATATATGGGCATAAAAGGGATTGTATCCCAGATGATGCCCTGTACTTGGGATTTGTTGATGTAAATGTTCACATAGAGTGTAATAATTGGTAAAACAAACTTTTGGCCTATTTGTGGAGATAAGCGACCAACGGTCGCTTATCTCCCGATTAGGGAGTCTTACTGGTCTTGTTATGGTACACTTCCCCCCTCACAGGCTTGGAAGCTCACTCTAACTCTGACAGTGAGCAGAATCACTGTACGTCTGTACACTTGACAATCTGTTTCCCATTTGACCATATTTTACAATTTTTGTCACACCCAATTTTTGTCTGTGCCAAACGGGAGGGAATGTGTTTGGAGAATGAAGGAGAATTTAATATTTTTTCATTTTTAATTTATTTTAATACCTTTCAATTTTAATTTCTTTCATATTTTCAGTTTCTGAACTCATGTTTCATTTTCTGAATTCATATTTCAGTTTCTGATTTCATATTTCAGTTTCTGATTTCATATTTTCATATTTCATTTTGTTTTCATTTCATCCCATTTAAATATATTTCATTTTGTGAAGTTGATTCCAATCCTCAACAGGTTTAATCTGTTTCCCCTAACAGAACAAACTGACACAACTTGTGTCCCCTTTTGGTGATGTATTTGAACATTTCAATTTATTTTTTATATATAAATACCATATTGCCTTACAGTATGGATTGATTTGTCCCTGTCTTTTCCCTTGTCCTACAGATAAAGATATTTTGAGATGATAATTGAGAATGATTCGACAGACACATACTTCACTGTCTGTCCAAAATGGAAATGTCAAAAAGATGATTGGAAAGTCCATGTATTTCGTGAGTATGAAACTGCATCACACACGTTTTTCCCACTGTAAAGTGTTTTCTTTCAGACCTTGACTCGGACAAAAGCCAGTAAAAGAAAAATCATTTGAATAGACAGTTGGCTTTAAGGGGGCTCCGGTTTGACATCTCCCTATAATGACAATTAACCACTCATTACCTAAAGGTAACCTCGGAGGTGTACGAATTATGACCGCCAAACGGCTGATCTTCGGATGCTGTCTAAATATATTTTGAATGCTTTTGTCTTTAACCTAAATTATGGTAAAGAGTCAAGTTCGTCTTGTTTTGACTAGAATCGGCCCAAATTGCAATAACCACCCGGGAGCGTGATGTTGATGTGTTTTTATCTTGCTTTGATTGATTGATTGAAGGCTTTATTAGAAGTTTGCATAGGAAAATGTACAGATTCATGACGGTACAGTTCACTGGTACAAGGTCTACTAAAAGGAGATCCATGAAAAGACTAAGCTTATTTCAACAGGAAACCATTTAAGTATCTCATATAACATTGAATGACAGACAAATAGAACACAGTACTATGCAGTAGACATGTAAAGAAAAAAAGAAAGAAAAAGAAAACAGTAGGTCTATACAATCAGTAAGTACAGTATATACAATATATACAAGGAAGGGGCAGGTAACAGTAAGTCTAAACAATCAGTATGTACAGTATATACAAGGAAGGGGCAGGGAGGGTAGGGTTGGGCTAGGTTTTTACCAGTTGTGAACGGCTGCTGCCTGTAAGTGGTTTTTTAGGGCAATTTTAAAGGATGCTAGTGATCCACACTCCTTTATGGCCTTCGGTAAGGCATTCCACATTTTTGTGGTATAGCAGAAGAACGAGTTCGACCCTTTCTTTGAGTTGACTCTGGGTTGAACGTGATCTGTGGCACTGCCTCTGGTGTTGTAATTATGGACATCCTTAACGTTTATAAAGTATTTTGACAGGTACTTGGGTATCATAGTGGTGTAGTGTATCTTGTACACCAGTCCCATTGCAAGTTGCTGTACTCTGTCATCTACTCTGAGCCACCCCACTCTTAACTGGTGAGTAGCGGTGAGGTGAGTCTGATTGGGAAGGTTAAGCAGGACCCTAATTAGTTTATTTTGGGCTGTTTGGAGTTTAGTTTTTAGGGCTTGTGGGGCGTCACGATACCATACGTGGACTCCATAGTCAAAGAGGGGCTGGATTATTGCACCAGCTATGGTCTTCAGTGTGTTGAAGTTGACCATTGGGGCGATCCTCTGTAGGAAACGAGTTCGTTGGTTGATTTTTTGTATTACTTTTGAAGTCATCTTTTCGCTGGAAAGATTAGCTTCAAGGATACATCCTAAGTAAGAGATTTCGTTTTTTCGTGTTATGACCTTGTCACCCACTTTGATTGTGAAGTTCTCTACCTTTTTGAGGTTATGATTTGATCCAAAGAGGATGGACTCGGTTTTGCCCAGGTGAATTGATAATTTGTTGTCGTTAAGCCATGTGCAGATCTTACTCAGTTCAGAGTTAAGTGTCTTTTCAACCTGCAAGTGGTCCTTGCCCGAGACTAGGAGAGCCGAGTCATCCGCGAACAGGAACAGGTTGCAGTCGCAAGCAGATGCCATGTCGTTCACGTATATTAGGAACAACAGAGGTCCCAGTATGCTACCTTGAGGAACTCCACAGCTTACTGGGAGGGGGGGGGACAGGGTACCGTTAATCTCCACCACCTGTTCCCTCCCCACCAGGTAAGATTGCATCCAGCTCACTGCTGCGCTGTCAAGACCGATGGCTTTTAGTTTCTCAATCAGAATAGCATGATCCACGGTGTCAAATGCCTTCTGGAGGTCCATCATGACCATGCCACTATATTTGCCCTGATCCGCTTCGCGTTTGATTTGGTCAGTCAAATAGAGAAGGCATGTGTCAGTGGAATGGGATTTTCTGAATCCAGATTGGAACTCGTAAATCAGATTATTCTCATCGAGATATCTTGCAATCTGTTCGTAGACTATTTTCTCCATGACTTTGGATATGGAGCTAAGAATGGAAACGGGGCGGTAGTTTCCAGGGTCTAGTTTGCTACCTTTTTTGTGCAGGGGGGTTACTTTTGCTAGTTTGAAGTCCTGGGGGACATGACCCTGTTCGATGGAAAGGTTAATTATGTGGGTAATGATTGGAGCAATGGTGGCGGCTGAATCTCTGAGAAATCTAGCTGGGATTTTATCAAGGCCAGTGGCCTTGTGTTGAGGTAGGGCGCTCAATTTTTTAAACACTTCATCAGTTGTCACTGTGGAAAGTTTAAAGCTGTCTTTACTGACGCCCAGTTTTTTGTAGAATGTATTAACAAATTCTTCACCATACCGCCCAGATGGGGCGACCAGTCTTTTGACCAGTGAACGGGCTGTGGTGGTAAAGGTTTTGTTAAGATGGGTAGCCACTTCACCTTTGTCAGAAATGAGAGCGGCGTCCGTTTTGATGTTTATGTTGTGGCATATGGTTTTTGATTTTAAGCCTAATTGGTTGTTAAGCAACTTCCATAGGTCTCGTGGTTTGTTTTTGTATTCATCGATTTTGTCGTCGATGTAGTTTTTTTTGGCGGATCTAACTAGGGCGGTTGTCTGGTTTCTAAGTCTCTTGCATTGAGCAGTAAGATGCTCAACGTGGATTTTGAGGCCAGGGTTGAATTTTTTCCTGAGCTTTTTGCAGCACTTTCGTTTTTCATCGTATTTTTTGTCTCTGAGTTTAGCTGATTCTGCAATATCTGAGTTATACCATGGCTCTTGGCGGGCTTTAACCCTGGTGGTATTCAAGGGGGCCACGTCGTCTAGAGCATTGGTCAATTTGGTTTTAAAACCGCGCCATGCTTCTTCGACATCTGTACACTGCAGCTCTGGGGAAAAGTCTACACCCGCTAGTTTGAGATTAAAAGCCTCACTGGAGTAGTTCTTCAGGCTTCTAGCAACGACAGTTCTGTGGCCACTAGCCTTGGGTTTGTGTATTTTTCGGGTAGAGTAGATCATATAATGATCACTAAGACCGCATACAATAGCCCCGCTAGCGGTGACTTTGGACTTGTCAGTGGTTACGACGAGATCTATGAGGGTTTGAGAGTGCTCTGTCACCCTGGTGGGTACTGTGACAAGCTGAGTGAGGCTGTATTGATTGCATAACCCATCAAAGGACTTGAACATGGGTGCGTCTTTACGCAAAATGTCCACATTCCAGTCGCCCAAAATGTGATACTCAGTACCGTCCACCTTTGCTAAGCTCTCATCAAACAGCTCAAAGAAATCATTCTGATCAGGTGGTCTATAGACAGCGCATACTAGTATGTTTTTTGCATGTTCAAAGATTACCTCAATCCATACAGTTTCAAGAGAACTGTGGTGTAAGTCTGGACGGGGGATAAAATTGACATCATTATGTACATACATGCAAACTCCGCCTCCCCACCTGTTTCTATCATTCCTGATTACAGTGTAGTTGGCAATTTCAATGCTAGCATCTGTAAACGAGTCATCAAGTTTAGTTTCAGAGAAGGATAAAATCTTTGCCTTACCGCCATGAAACATTCCCTTAATTAGCTCCAGTTTTTTGGGATTCAAGCTATTGATGTTTAAATGGACTAGATGAAGTCCTGGTTTCGCAAAAACAACAGAGTGCATGTTCTCTGTAGTGATCGAGCCAACGTCGGAGCTGGGGGGCTCTTTGTCTTCGACCGAGACAGGAAAGTTTGTCGTGGGGGGGAGGTGGTCATCATAGTCCGGTTGTAGTTGAGACTGAAGTGGGGGAGCGGTGGGGGTGGGGGTGGGGGGGAGGCCAGGTTCCTTTGTTGACTGGGAGCTCAAACAGGAGGAGATCCATGCCTTTTCGACCGCACAGGGTGTTGGTGTGGCGGCGCCGACAGCTTCAAAGCCAAGATATGCCGCCAGCCACGACTGATCTCGATCCCTGGGGGGTGGCGGGACCAGCGGGGGGGCATCCGGCTCGACGGTCATCTCCGGCGATCTAGCGGCTGCGAACTGGGCACCAGCATCCTCGGTGACGGGGGGGGGGGGCGGCAGGGGGACATCCAGGTCAACGTCGGCGCTGTTTTTATCGGGCGGCGGCTCGAACACCACGGCCGCGAGCTGGTCACGAGTAGCCTCGATGTTGGAGCTTTGCTGTAGAGAGCCGGGTGGGCATCCATAGCACTCGTCACCAGTAGAACCCGTGTCGATGTTTCCTCCGCTGGGGTTCTTTGTCTCGGAAAGCAGCTGTAGTTCCCTCGTGAGACGGGCGGCTTGCCGAGTGACTACGGGACCTGGATTAACCTCAATATCACCAGAAAGAAGCAGGATAAAGTAAATGATGGACCGCCTGTCCATTCTGCCTATCTGGGGTTTGTTCTTAGTCAACAGCAGCGTCCCAAGGACCGTCAGTTTACCGAAGCCGAGATGTTTTGGCTCCGATCCAATGTGGAGGAAAAAAAACACTGCGTGATTCCTCTCCATCCCGCACATAAATCTCCGTATATAGGCTACAATTATGAGCGTTCCATGGTGAACTGAGATACGAGTCGGCAAACCAAACAAGAAACAATAGGAAAAAAAGAAGAAAAAGTATCCCTCCTTTCCATTGTCCCTGGACGGAGCGAACGAAAAGATGCGACCGTTCACGTCGACTGCTGCTGCTGAACCAAATCAATCTTGGACACATTGAACCTTTGTAAATATAATAATTAATAATTAAGATAATAAAAATACAGTCTTTTACCTCTACTTTTAAAAAGTTATCAGAATATTTTTACTTATTGTTGTTCAATTTTTATATTGTGATTTAAATACCTTTGGAAATATACAGTTCTTTGACTCTCCTATCGAAAAGTTTTAATGAAAATATTTGGCTGATAGAACCATTAATTCAAGTTCAAGTCTGCCCCTTTTGACAGCATTCCTTTGACACTTTAACTCCTTCAAGTCTTGTCTAGGGGGGATTTGATGGATAAGGATTGATTGATATCAATATGAAATTACATTTTAGTGTTAGACAACACTTTCATTTTTAAAAGTGTCAAGGTTATTTTGTTTTGATCTGATAACTAATCCATTGTGACGAGATGTCTCCACTCCAGGTCTGTACAAAGATGTTGACCAGGGAAATGATATCTCAATAAATGTCAGACTGCCCAGGACACAGGATAACAAAATGATATTGTCAAGCCATGATATCTGGCCTGGCTACTGGGCCAATAACACGAAAACATCTGATATCCATTGTCATGCTTAATTGTCCAATCAGAATGTGACTAATGTATTCTGTAATTCCATATATCTGTGAAATCATTATGCTTTGTACTCAGAGAGCTACGATGGGTGATTTTGCTCTACTGTACTTGCTGTACTTGCTACAATTTGAACTCTGAACTATATTTTCAATACATCTAATAGAAAAACGGACTTGTACACTGTGTGGGCTCCTTTTATTGTGTGAGACTCTAACTGTGATTTTATTCTGTGGAGAGAAGCTGAGTCTTCTTGTGAAAGGATAACATTCTGAAGGAATTGCAAATATGGGAATAAACCAAAACCCATCAGTCACATAGTAGCCTACTTAAGAGGCAGACATTGTGAAAATATCTGATCAACCTCCCTCTTCCACTGAGGTCACAGGCCTTTATAAAAAAGGGTCAGGAACAGTATGATCCTTTTCAATTAGGAGATAGGAGATTTTACCAGAGGTGACCACAGTGTCATGAGGAGCTGACTACATATAAACATATACAAACATATACACTTTCCTCATAAAATAACTTATAGGCACATGACACGTGACATAGTTTAATAATGTGACAATGTTAATTTGTTAAACATAAACACACATGGATGTATATATTTCACCTATTATTTTAAGTAAAATGAATCATGTGTACACACACACACACGCGCGCACACACACACACACACACACACACACACACACACACACACACACACACACACACACACACACACACACACACACACACACACACACACACACACACACGCACAGTCCGTGGAGCATCCTTGTGTCGCCAAAATGCAAATCTGTCTGCGTGTTTGACTCTTGCTTTGAATCGTACCTCCTCTGTTGGCGCTAACCAGTCAGTTGGTTCATTGTAAGTGAGCGTGCCTCATAGTCACCACCTTCTGGCAATTATATGGTTGCACATGTACTGGGTCCTAGTGCCTATACAGTATATGCCCCCCTCCCCAAGCACACTGTAAAAAGGCCACTTAAATGTTTGCTTTTATTTCATTAGATGGAGTGTGTGGAAAATGAACTGAACATTATTTCATCATCTAGATCAAGTGGTTCAGAACCTGTGGGTCTGGACCCCCAGCAGTCCCCACATGATATTTGGGGTGTCCCCAGAAGACAGTGAAGTGACAATTTAAGGACCTTCTAATATTCAACTAGTACTATAAAATGTGTGAAACAATGGCCACATTGTCCAGAGGCATTTTATTTTAAATAGCCGATCTACAAGCTCACATTGCCTCGTTGCGTTATCTGTGGTACAGAGTCAAACAAAATTGATTGATTGATTGAAGACTTTATTAGAAGTTTGCATAGGAAAAGGTACAGTTTCATGACGGTACAGTTCACTACAAGGTCTACTAAAAGGAGATCCATGAAAAGACTAAGCTTATTTCCACAGGAAACCATTTAACTATCTCATATAACATTGAATGACAGACGAATAGAACACAGTACTATGCAGTAGATATGTAAATAAAAGAAAAATTAGAGAACATTACAAAAAAATGTAACGCTTTAACTCCCACAATTCCAAGTGAGGGTTCAAAGATTATTCTTTTGGGTTTGGTCATCACAATCTTATGATCCAACTGTACCCAGTGGCACTGTTTGTCATCAGTCACATCCCAAAAAAATAAGGATAAAGGATTCAAGATTTTGAAATTTGTTTAATCATTATGTATTGAAACGATTTTGAGGCATCACAAATCATTGGTTTGGATGGGTCTGTAAGAAACATGCAATAAAGGAAAGGATTTGTTATTTATTTCTTAATCTTCAAGCACAAGTGATTGGAACTCAAAAATCATCTAGAATTCCTGTTGTGATGTTCCTGTTGTTGGCAACATGGATGATACTGATGTGCTTCCCATTATTCAGGCCAATCGCAGCACTTGCAACCATCTCGAAAAACTAAACCTTCAGGACAGTTTTGGATGTGTGTAAGGCCATCAGCCCCACAGTTGTAAAACGAGGCTGGGGCATCTGGCTTGGGATGCTGTCCATACGCCTTGCCTACACAGAAGGCAGGTGCAGTAGTCGGTGCTGTTGTAGTTGTTGTAGTAGTTGGTGCTGTTGTAGTTGCTGTACATTGGGGGAAGAGAAGAAAAAACTCAGGCCTTCAACAATCAACACTAGCAAACAAACCACTGTAATTACAGTAGGATGTGAACTGACAGTATGAAAGAAAGCACCTCTGTAACATTGCCCGCCCCACACACATATGTGTGAATATGGGCATCACTTCCTGTTGTCATTCAGTGAATTTGAATCAGCCTTGTGCAGGGAGATCAGCCGTGTGCAGGGAGATCTTATACGGTACAAGGGATAATAATATGACCTTTCTTAATTTGTCAAGTTGTGTTCCCACGTTGTTGACTGACACAGATCACTCAAATGAATTTAATGACCAACAGGAAGTGATGGCCATAGTTCATGCAGTCTCGTTTCCCCAGTAAGCTCCCTATAAGAAACGTGTGGATATACACAGCAAGGCCTGATCCAAGCAGGCAGTGCCATTCTTCATTAGCCAGATCCCAAAACTCTTAATGTCTGCCTCTTCACCTCCTGCTGTGTTTATTAACAACCTAGTGGTATGTGAAGTCCACAAGATGGTCATACATTTCAGCAGGTCACCAATTTCACCACAACACCACCATTCTGGAGGACACAGCATTTTAGGATGCAAGGAGGTAGATCATCAAGTACAGGATATGGACTACAACTAAGTATAGGACTAGTGACTACAAAAATACCCTACCCCCCCCCCCCCCCCCCCCCCCCACACACACACACACACACACACACACACAATAGGGCTTTTGAAATAGGCTCACCTTTACAGATGCCGTCCTTCAAAGTTTTTGTGATTTCATGAAGAGCTCCAAATTCGGTCACTGCAAACACGTGTGAGTGTGGAGTGGTAGCAATGGTGTCCAACTCTCCTCTTGTACCGAGATCATTAAAAGCGCTTCCAACCTAAGGACACATTAAAAATATCATGGTAATTAATCCTATAGGTAGAGGTCAAGGCGTCTTTATTTTAAATCTCGTACACAAGAGTACAATTATTTAGTTGGACACATAAGAAAAACATGCATGCGCCAAAACAGCTGCTTCAGTGTACAGTATTTTATTTTTCCTCATTTTTCAAAAGGATGAGTGAGTCTGACAACTTACCCCAATGGCAAATCGAATAATGCCCTTCGTTGCAGCTAGGGAAGCAGCATCAGGCAAGTAATCTCGGTCAACAGACGGTCCATCACTGATGACTATCAGGAACTTGTTCACGTTTGGTCTCGATCCTTTATTTCCATCAAAAATGTATTTGCTGTCGAAAACAATAAAAACTGTACTTGCAAACTCTTGTCATAAAATATTTGACATTTGTGGTATTTTGTCACGATAAGGCACTTACACAACATGACGAATTGCTTCAGCTGTATAAGTACCCCCCTGTAGTTGATTAATACTATCAATTTGAGATTCCCAAGATCCAGAGGTGGCAAAATTATCAAGATAATAGTGGATGGTGGTGTCCCCCGAGTATTGGGCAACGGCGAACTGTAAAAAAAAAAAAGAAAAAGGAAAAAAAAAAACACTGATCTCACTGAAATACAGTATTGTGCAGTTACCGGTACATTCAAGCAAATTAAGTGGTTGACAATCAAGCTGGCAGATCAGTCATCAATTCACTTAAATGTTCACAGTCTCCCTCAAACTGGGCCATTTACAAGTTTGTTTAGCAAACGTCTGCATGAGCATAGCATTGAAATTAGGCCAAGTATTGTAGGCCTATGGTAAACTGCATTTACAGTGGCAGCTAAGCAGTAGTCTCAGTCTGACAGAAGATCAATTGGCTAAAAAGGTTATCAAGTCAATTCCTCAGTTATAAGCTAAAGGATTTTTCTTCCCCAGGTAATATGGATGGTTATCCCATCATTGATGGCACATTGTCACATCATAATATGTATGTTCTATATGTGCAGCTCTACAGTGTTTGAACTTTTTATCTGATCAGCATGTTGCAACAGCATAGAACATGTCCCAGTTTGGAATAAATCCTATCCTTAAGTTATAATTTGACATGACTATTTATGCCAGACCCACCTGTGTATTTCCCTGGTCCATTAGTGAGCGAATCATAGTCTTAACAAAAGTCTTCATCTCGGTGAAATCACCGGAGGAAACACTGCCTGAGCCATCCAGTAAGAATGCAATATCTGCTGCCGCCCCAGGACACTCTGACTCTGTTAAAAGATTTAGAAGAAAAAAAGAATAATTTACATATTTTGTTGTATGCTGTTGTTTATTACGTTTTACACACGTCTTATATTTGTAAGCTAATGTATAAATACAACATATTAATGAGCTATTCAGCACTAAAGTGTCAAAATGTCCCTCAGTGTAACTGTACATCATGTTATGAACATGAGTGGAGTGTACTGTAACTAATTATATTTACTCAAGTACTGTACTTCTCAAGAGGCATATATTGTACTTTCTACTGCAATTATTTGCGAAAAGTTACTTTGTAGATTTGAATTATAACAAAATGTACTTCAACCACTTATTTAAAATTTGGCTAAGTTGGATCTGTGGAAGCAATTAGTCATTCAACACATCAGGCTATTGTTAACATAATTATATTTAAGAAAAGTGTTCACACAAGCACACTTTCCACTAACTTTCTGTATGAACAGAACCAATATTAATGTTAATAATTAGACATTAGAGTCAGCTTACCTGGACTGTTTCCAGTAACATTCTGTATGAACAGAACCAACAGAACAGCTGACGCTCTCACCATGGTCCACATCCTGGAGATCTGACAGGAACCTGGTGATAATGCCTATCAATGGTGCACACTTTCTACCTAGTTAAACTGCAGACACAACCAAACTTTAAAGTTATTTATTCAAGGAAGAATCAACAAACAGGTCACACAATCATCTCTCTCACTGTAACTCTGATGGGGTGGAATTCTTTTTATAGGTTTGCCAGGGAACACACCTGTAGCCAAACTCTCACCGCCCACAGTTTTTGGTGGTGTTCAAGAACTTCAATCAAGTCTATAATGTTTGTTTATACGGGTTGGTTGTTGACCGTGTGTGCATTCCTTAATTCCCATGGCTTAACCTGCAGTGAACAATGTTGAAAGATCAACAAACAGCTTGGCATGATTTTGAATAAAATATCACGCAAGGTGATTGTAGCGCCTTGTCAGAGATGACAGCTCAAGTCTTTAAATATCTACGTAACACAAATTGATATGAATCCAAAATACACTGATGATTGTGCTGTCAAATGATGAAAATATGAAAAGGTTGTGGGGGTCCCTGCTTCATCTCTCTCTCAACTAAGGGGTCCTTAGCCTGAAAATGTTGAAGACCCCTGCTTTAGGCTATAGAAATAGACTGTCTTTATTGACAACATCCTTACAAATTAACCATCTAGTCAAAATCAACATTTGTTGGGCAAAGGTTCACCAGAGCACAACAGTTGTCTATGGTAAAATAACCATCACTATCCTTGCAGGATAAGAATTCAATTGGCAATATCCCCCCCACAGAACCTATCACATGCTCAACATGAATCCTAACTTTAGCAATTTTCCTTGTGGTCTCCAAGTCAACAGGAGCTAACTGTGACTTCCCCAAGTAAATGCTGGAATTTGTAACTGAGCCATCATGCAACCTAATGTGGCATGAATATTAAAGTCCCGGTCAGCTAATCACCAGGAAGAATCTTGTCCAAAAAGCCACACTATAACTATCCTCCCCATGCATTTGTTATGTAAGAGACTGCCCTGTGGTGTAATTCCAATCAAAAATGTTACTGTGTTATGATGCTTGTAGGAAGACCATGTTTGTGCTCTGGCTATAAGGTTAGATGGACGGTCAATGAAAACAGTTCGGAAACAGGGCGACAACGCACCAAGTGCACCGGATAAACGAACGACAACATGGCACACCAGTGTGTTGAGTGCGCATTTCCGAATGCACCCAATAATAACAACCCATGTTTTTACCAAAATGTTTCCTGAACTGCATTGGCATGGTTTTTCGCAAATCTTCTCTTTCTGGCTACATAATGAGTGGTTTCATGCGAATAAACATGACATCTGTAACATCAGTGAATACCCTAGAAGCAGTGGATAATGACACATTGAAAAGATAAGCCAGGGAGGTTGTAGAAACATTAAGCCTGTCGCATTAATGTCAGCATTAGCTGTTGGAATTTACCAAGTGACTTCTTCACAGAGAGGTGTGGACAAAGGTATGAGTCTACACTGCACACATTGTTGCTGATATGATCACTTGTGGTAGCATCTTCAACTGCAGCAGAGGCAGCATCATCATCATCATCATCATCAGCATCATCATCATCATCAGCAGCAGCAGCAGCAGCCGCCATAAGCTGGAGACCTCTCTGGGTTCTATTCAAACAGCGTTGGTAGCGTGATGACCCTGGTCTTTTGGTGGCTGAAGAGAAGGTTCCAGTGGTCCTGTCATACCAACTGATGGAACCCAATCTGGGTCATCTTTGTAGACAGTACAGCTCTGCCCTTTTACCTGCATGTGATGAGATACAGTATGGCACATTCTTAAATCTAATATTAGATGTCTTCATACTGTACTGTCTCACAAAGCCAAAGTGAAATAATAAGTTCTCAGTTAGTTGGCCAAATGGGTGATAAGTATATATTGACTACGTGATATTTCAATAATTGTTCAATATGTTCACAAGGTATGAAGGTAATGGAACCAAATGGACCCGTACAGGTCTTTAACACTGAATTTCTGAACCAAATGGACCCTTGCAGGTCTGTAACTCTCTTTTCGACTGCAGCTTTAGCACCACACCACACCACACCGCACCACATAAAAATATCTACATTTTCCATTACACTAAAGTACCCCTATCGGTAAGAAACACATTGACCCTTTTAACTGTGATTATAATACATAATACATTTGTATTACAACTATATCCTGGTGGTCTAAATGAAAAGCCAGTGAGTGATCAGTCATTATGATGTGTTTGGCCCTGTTTGGCCTAGCTCAGACCTACTCTAGAGTGGATACTTTTTAGTACCCCATTTAGTACCACTTTCACACCACTCTACCCATGACCTTGTAGTGGAAAACCTGTCACAAGTGGGCGGTGTGGTGTGGAGTGGTGTGGTGTTGGGCCAGTGGAAAAGGGGCTTAGTGTACACAAATGGAATCAAATGAACCCTTACAGGTATGTAACTCGTTTCTGTCCAAAGACTTTATTGCATTTTGACTTTGTAGGGCAGTGTATTAGGCTATGAAATGAGATAATGCACAGATATTAAGCTATAACGCTGTATACAGTACAGTCTATACTGTACATTTCTTATATTATTATTATTACTACATACACCAGTATTATTATGATTATTATTACCACCCTTATTAGAGTAACCAACAATAACCAGAAACACTCAAAAGGCCCAAAAGTGGAGGATCCCAACATAAAGGAAGGATGCCAGAGGAGGAAAACTATTTGACGTGTTTTTATTGTTTTACCCACACCAGAAAATCATGTCAATCCCAACAAGAGAAGAATTGAATTAATCAAAGAACAAACAAGGCCTGAAGACGCCGGCCAAACTGAATATTAAGGATGGGGAGCTAGGCCAGCCCCTATAGGGCCGTTGGAGCTAGCCCCCCTCCCTAACTAGAAAACATTCATCTCTAAACTACAATCTAACAAGTTTAACAAAACTACCGTTCATCTCCAGGCCAAACTAACAAACATCTGTTCCCCCAGATGATTAGCATAATGTGTAACATTATTTTCTCACCCAACAGTAAACAAACAAACACACACACAAACAAACAAACAAACAAACAAACAAACAGAATAAGTGTATACAGGGTAGGCCTATTTGCATGATGTTTAAGACCGAAATGACAAATTGTCACATAGTACTTAAAGGAGTAGTTCACCCCCAAAATGACTTTTTTTCTATTGATTAGTCACGCCATGGAGACTAGAGTTCAATAATATTTTTTGGTTTTTGTCACATTCCTAAGACAAAAATTTGATTTGAGTAAATTTACCCCCATTGATTCCGGATGCAAGTTCTCCTCAAAACGTTGGCACCTTTCTACTCCTACATATTTACACCAAAAATGTATATTCAAACATCAATGTGCTCAGCTTACTGTGGCGACATGTGCTATTACTTTTTACAACAATTGGCCAAAGGGTGGCGCTGTAGGAAGCCTTCGAAAGTGCAAACTTTGAACAGGTATAGCTCATGCTCTGTTTGACATACAGCCATGAAACCTGGACACACATATGCATCTCCTCATGTCGAACAACTTTGACACTCTGACTTTTGACCTCTGATCTTTAGATCCCCTGCCATTTTGAATTATATGAAAAACAGTAAAAATCTATCTTCTCCTGGGATTTTCGCGTTACACGCACAAAACTTTTTTCACATGGAATTTTGAACGTTAAATCATTATTTTTTATTGCGGTTTTATGCAAATTATTATTCTGCCTCTAAATCATACATGCAAAGTAACACGTTCATGGCATTTGGCAAAGATGTAGAGGGTTAGTCCAAATATCACTGAAACCAATCTTATTCTAATTGGCCAAAGGGGGGTGCTATATGAAGCGTTTGAAAATTCAAACTTTAAACGGGCATAAGTCATGCCTCGTTTCGTTTGTTCATTTTAAAATTCACTATCAAAGCAAGACTTTCCACACAAACTAGTTCAAATTCAAGTTCAAAGCTTCTAAATGAACTAGGTCATTTCATACTTCATAATTCCACATTTGAACTAGTTCATGGTTCCCCAAAATGAACTAACTTAGTTATTTTTAGTAAAATTTTGTAACCATAATTTTTAATACTTTTGGCTATTCAAATGTATATATTTGTGTATATATTTATGTATATTTATGTATAAATGTATTTTTTTTAGATGTTGCTGCAAGCTATTATTTGTCAAAGTTTATTGACACAGCTCATATAACCACGGAGAGCAATTATTTCATCCAACTTAACATTGAGGTGCCCACAATACCGGTATTTAGGTGCCCACTCTTCCTGCATCCTTATTTTGAAGGCAGAAGTTTCTAACCTAATCTAATCGCGCACATCCTGCATGTTTCTGCATGGTTAAAATAGCTGATCTACAAGCTCACACTGTCTTGTGGATGCGACGCGTTGTGAGCTTGCAGATCAGCTGGCACGTGTGTTGGCATGCAACACACGTCATATGACAAAGTATTGTATAGAATGCAAAGAAAGATGTTTGCCATCTAGTGCAGCAATAAACATAAACATAAACATTCAAGAGTGTTACCGGATTGGTTTGGTTGTGCTTGTGATCTATTTGCTACTTGATTCTCAAGGGTAGGTCATTGTTACTCTGTGTGTTTTGGGGGCTTCGAGGAGGGCCTTCTCAGAGGATCTCAGGCTACGGGGTGGATTATTCATGGGTTGCATTTGTAGTCCTAAACCGGACATATTGAGGACCAACACAGGTGTTCAATTTGTCTGATTGGCATAGCACCAATGTTCTACGTTAATCAAAACACCTGTGTTGGTCCTCAAAATGGCTGGTGTAGGACTACAAATGCAACCCATGAATAGGGAGGCACCAGGTCCGTAATGTACTAGGGGCGAGAACATTTTAGGCCTTAAAAGCTAGTAAAAGTAAAATCAATTCTAAAAACAACGCCAGTGGAGAGTTGCCCTGACAGGAGTGATATGGGCACTTTTTTGTGTTGGTCAGAAGCTCTGCAGCTGCATTTTGTACCGAGAAACAGACTTGTGGGTACAAACCAGATTTTAAGATACCGCTAAGGACCTACAGTAGACATAGTTCTGACGGTTTTGCAGTGATATCCACCTGCCCATAAGAGGCTTTCTCTCCCCACTGAGCCCATCTTCCCCATACACCTGAATCAACTACTCACCTATCGAGTGGTGACACATAGTGCGTCTATGCGCATGTTATGCAACTTTGGGAGAGTTGAAACGGCTTTGGTGGTGTTCAAGAAATTCAATCAAGTCTATGTTTGTTTATATGGGTTGGTTGTTGACCGTGCGTGCATTCCTTAATTCCCATGGCTTAACCTGCAGTGAACAATGTTGAAAGATCAACAAACAGCTTGGCATGATCAGACTTCCCTCTATAGGATTTTAAATTGCCAGTCACCATGACCAGCAGTTTAACATTTTCCGGACATCTGATAAAAATACCGGACATAATCATTTTAATGCATGAATTACAAGCAGGTGCACAAACGTATACCCGATAGCAACAGTTAAAGTATTAGGCCTACTGCATAGTTGGGACTGAAAACTAATTGATTGTAAAGGAGTAGCAGGCTATAACAAATGTAAAGCTTCATCTTGCATAAGGGAATTCATTATATTGGACTATAATCGCTCAGGCTGTGTCTGCATGTGTGCATATTGCTTTCACAACAAGGTGTTTCTGTTGCATCATGTTTCATGCCAACACATGTCTTTTTTTATAATTGATTTGGGGCTTTTATGCCTTTATATAGTCTACAAGTCAGGTCTGAGCAATCATTTCATAAGGTTGATAGATTCATTTGGCCAGCCATGAATCAACTACTCACTGGTCGAGTGGTGACACATAGTGCATCCATGCGCATGTTATGCAACTTTGGGAGAGTTGAAAAGGCTTTGGTGGTGTTCAAGAACTTCAATCAAGTCTATAATGTTTGTTTATATGGGTTGGTTGTTGACCGTGTGTGCATTCCTTAATTCCCATGGCTTAACCTGCAGTGAACAATGTTGAAAGATCAACAAACAGCTTGGCATGATTTTGAATAAAATATCACGCAAGGTGATTGTAGCGCCTTGTCAGAGATGACAGCTCAAGTGGTTAAATATCTACGTAACACAAATTGATATGAATCCAAAATACACTGATGATTGTGCTGTCAAATGATGAAACTATGAAAAGGTTGTGGGGGTCCCTGCTTCATCTCTCTCTCAACTAAGGGGTCCTTAGCCTGAAAACGTTGAAGACCCCTGCTTGGCTATAGGGGCATCGCAGATTTGTCTTGGGAAACTTGTGGGAGCCAATCAAAGTTGGGCTCTCATAGACTACAATAGAGTAAAATAATACAAAAAATAAATATGCTTTAAGTAGCATGTGAGGGGTCAAACTAGGTGTTTTTCGGGATTCTGAATCCAATGCAAGCATTTGTTTTGCACGAAAAACAACCCTAAAACTGTGAAAAGTGATGACTCATCACTAAACCATAGTTTGTATGGGGTCCGATTTTAGCCCAAGGAATGTTTTTCCTGCTAAACAAATGTTTGCATTGGATTCAGAATCCCGAAAAACACCTAGTTTGACCCCTCACATGCTACTTAAAGCATATTTATGTATTATTTTATTCTAGAGTAAAGTCTATGAGAGCCCAACTTTGATTGGCTCCCACAAGTTTCCCAAGACAAATCTGCGATGCCCCTATAGCCAAAAATGTTCCATATGGCATGTTCTAACTGTGTGCCAAATGTCATGCTTCTTTCATAAAGTGCACGATTCCATCAAAATACTGCCCGAAAAGCCTGGACTATAACAAGCTAGGCCTAATAATAATTTACAAAATCGCATATTGCTACTTTTGTCTGACACTGTAGTATGACGACAGAGAGACTACATTTACGAAGAAAAAACATTAAAAGTTTAAATATAGAGATAAGAGGTTTCTGCCCGACAGCAACTTTATGCAGCAAAAGTAGGGCATATACAGTGCAAGTACAATATGTGCAAAGTAGCGCGTACAGGGGGTTAAGTCCCCAAAAAAGGAGAATGACAGTGTATGCTCTACTTGTGAGCAAAAAGCTAGGGGAGTTTACAGATTGAAGACAGTACTTTCTGTCCTTGTTCAGGCCTCAGGGGGTGGGGAAGGGGGGGGGCAGCTTGCCTGACCTGACCGCATTGCCACAAACTGCCAACTGCTGGGATGACATTTGTCCAGGTTTGTCGGAATCCTTTTTGCCCTGCTCAAACACCTGTTATCACAATGCATCTTACAGAGATGGGAGGAGCAGGGACGTCACAAGGGGTAGGAAAGTGGGACTGAGTTACTGGGGCCCCAGGTGGAGGGGCCACCTAATAACTTTATCTATTGAAAAATAGCAGATATACAAGCTCACAGCGCGGCACCGAGTGCCGCGCTGTGAGCTTGTAGATCTGCTATTTTTGAAAAGTTGTGAAAATGTGTGAAAATCTTTGAATATATGTATTTTTTCAATTCCAATTCAAATTTTGCTTCTGGGGTGTCCCTGGAACTAAATATTTTGAGATGGGGGTCCGTGGCTAAATATAAATACATATAATTTTGGGGGTCCTTCACATGAAAAAGTTTGAGCATCACTGACATGGAAACATAGGTTTCTTGCACACATTTTCAAAAATTTTCAAAAATAGCAGATCTACAAGCTCGCAGCGCGGCACCGAGTGCCGCGCTGTGAGCTGTGAGCTTGTATATCTGCTATTTTTCAATAGTTAACATTCATGGGGGGCCCGCAATGAATCCTTGTACCCAGGGCCCAGAATTTGGTGTGACGCCCCTGGATGGGAGGGAAGTTCACCTATAGTCGCGGGTCCTGGGAGGAGCGAGTCCCGTATCCCTCTGTGATGGCCCCTCAGAAGCTCAGAAAGCTCTGAGTGGTAGCTAAGTAAAAGGATGTCAGAACCTTTTCAGCCGGCTGAGGTGATACAGGCATAGCATTATTTGCCACAGTCACTGTATTTCAATGTCAAACATTCTTGTGCAAGAAGTAGATTGATTCATCTCTGTCTGCAAGTGAAACTGTAACCTTCTACCATCCTATGACATGTGTGCCTTGATTTCATAATCATCCAAGCATTATACAATTTTTGTGTAGGCCTATCAGGGAATATTTTCACAGAACTCTTCCTATGTGTTTCACTTTAAATATACGAGAAACATATAGGCTATACAAGTATTACACTTAAGGATACTTACTTAATAAAAATAATTCAAGTTAGTGCTATATAGTATAACAATGTTTTTTTTTCTTTTGTGAAAAGGTTAACGCTCTACAGTCTACAGGTATATTCAGATAGTAATCATTGCTATAGAAAGCATTTGTTCAATAACAGTTTTGTCTGTCTTCATGTCTTATCTCCAGCTCTTTAACCCATTCAGAACGTGTACACATTATTGTGTATCATTATTTTATGCTTTAACTATTGAAAAATAGCAGATATACAAGCTCACAGCGCGGCACCGAGTGCCGCGCTGCGAGCTTGTAGATCTGCTATTTTTAAAAAATCGGGAAAATTTGAATTTTGACCCGATTCTATAAGTGTCTTTTGAATCCTTCTAAGATTTTTTGAAAAAAATATGTTTCTATGTCAGCAATCTCAATCTGACTAGCCATCGTCAAAGAAAAGGTCCTTTTCACTTAAATGGAGCAATTAGTCTGTTCTTGAGAGACTACTATGTCAGTGGTGCTCAAACCTTTTCATGTGAAGGACCCCCAAAATGATATTTATTTGGCCACGGACCCCCATCTCAAAATATCTAGCGTTGCGTTATCTGTGGTACAGAGTCAAACAAAATGTAATGCTTTAACTCCCACAATTCCAAGTGAGGGTTCAAAGATTATTCTTTTGGGTTTGGTCATCACAATCTTATGATCCAACTGTACCCAGTGGCACTGTTTGTCATCAGTCACATCCCAAAAAAATAAGGATAAAGGATTCAAGATTTTGAAATTTGTTTAATCATTATGTATTGAAACGATTTTGAGGCATCACAAATCATTGGTTTGGATGGGTCTGTAAGAAACATGCAATAAAGGAAAGGATTTGTTATTTATTTCTTAATCTTCAAGCACAAGTGATTGGAACTCAAAAATCATCTAGAATTCCTGTTGTGATGTTCCTGTTGTTGGCAACATGGATGATACTGATGTGCTTCCCATTATTCAGGCCAATCGCAGCACTTGCAACCATCTCGAAAAACTAAACCTTCAGGACAGTTTTGGATGTGTGTAAGGCCATCAGCCCCACAGTTGTAAAACGAGGCTGGGGCATCTGGCTTGGGATGCTGTCCATACGCCTTGCCTACACAGAAGGCAGGTGCAGTAGTCGGTGCTGTTGTAGTTGTTGTAGTAGTTGGTGCTGTTGTAGTTGCTGTACATTGGGGGAAGAGAAGAAAAAACTCAGGCCTTCAACAATCAACACTAGCAAACAAACCACTGTAATTACAGTAGGATGTGAACGACAGTATGAAAGAAAGCACCTCTGTAACATTGCCCGCCCCACACACACACAAGTCCATCTCTGTGTTCCAATGTCGCATGATATTCCTTGTGTGAATATGGGCATCACTTCCTGTTGTCATTCAGTTAATTTGAATCAGCCTTGTGCAGGGAGATCAGCTGTGTGCAGGGAGATCTTGTACGGTACAAGTAGTGAGAATAATATGACCTTTCTTAATTTGTCAAGTTGTGTTCCCACGTTGTTGACTGACAAGGATGACTCAAATGAATTTAATGGCTAATAGGAAGTGATGGCCATAGTTCATGCAGTCTCGTTTCCCCAGTAAGCTCCCTATAAGAAACGTGTGGATATACACAGCAAGGCCTGATCCACGCAGGCAGTGCCATTCTTCATTAGCCAGATCCCAAAACTCTTAATGTCTGCCTCTTCACCTCCTGCTGTGTTTATTAACAACCTAGTGGTATGTGAAGTCCACAAGATGGTCATACATTTCAGCAGGTCACCAATTTCACCACAACACCACCATTCTGGAGGACACAGCATTTTAGGATGCAAGGAGGTAGAACATCAAGTACAGGATATGGACTACAACCAAGTATAGGACTAGTGACTACAAAAATACCCCCCCCCCCCCACACACACACACACACACACACACACACACACACACACACACACAATAGGGCTTTTGAAATAGGCTCACCTTTACAGATGTCGTCCTTCAAAATCTTTGTGATTTCATGAAGAGCTCCAAATTCGGTCACTGCAAACACGTGTGAGTGTGGAGTGGTAGCAATGGTGTCCAACTCTCCTCTTGTACCGAGATCATTAAAAGCGCTTCCAACCTAAGGACACATTAAAAATATCATGGTAATTAATCCTATAGGTAGAGGTCAAGGCGTCTTTATTTTAAATCTCGTACACAAGAGTACAATTATTTAGTTGGACACATAAGAAAAACATGCATGCGCCAAAACAGCTGCTTCAGTGTACAGTATTTTATTTTTCCTCATTTTTCAAAAGGATGAGTGAGTCTGACAACTTACCCCAATGGCAAATCGAATAATGCCCTTCGTTGCAGCTAGGGAAGCAGCATCAGGCAAGTAATCTCGGTCAACAGACGGTCCATCACTAATGACTATCAGGAACTTGTTCACGTTTGGTCTCGATCCTTTATTTCCATCAAAAATGTATTTGCTGTCGAAAACAATAAAAACTGTACTTGCAAACTCTTGTCATAAAATATTTTACATTTGTGTTATTTTGTCAAGAAAAGGCACTTACACAACATGACGAATTGCTTCAGCTGTATAAGTATCCCCCTGTAGTTGATTAATACCATCAATTTGAGATTCCCAAGATCCGGAGGTGGCAAAACTATCAAGATAATAGTGGATGGTGGTGTCCCCCGAGTATTGGGCAACGGCGAACTGTAAAAAAAAGAAAAAGAAAAAAAAAAAAACACTGATCTCACTGAAATACAGTATTGTGCAGTTACCGGTACATTCAAGCAAATTAAGTGGTTGACAATCAAGCTGGCAGATCAGTCATCAATTCACTTAAATGTTCACAGTCTCCCTCAAACTGGGCCATTTACAAGTTTGTTTAGCAAACGTCTGCATGAGCATAGCATTGAAATTAGGCCAAGTATTGTAGGCCTATGGTAAACTGCATTTACAGTCACAGCTAAGCAGTAGTCTCAGTCTGACAGAAGATCAATTGGCTAAAAAGGTTATCAAGTCAATTCCTCAGTTATAAGCTAAAGGATTTTTCTTCCCCAGGTAATATGGATGGTTATCCCATCATTGATGGCACATTGTCACATCATAATATGTATGTTCTATATGTGCAGCTCTACAGTGTTTGAACTTTTTATCTGATCAGCATGTTGCAACAGCATAGAACATGTCCCAGTTTGGAATAAATCCTATCCTTAAGTTATAATTTGACATGACTATTTATGCCAGACCCACCTGTGTATTTCCCTGGTCCAGTAGTGAGCGAATCATAGTCTTAACAAAAGTCTTCATCTCGGTGAAATCACCGGAGGAAACACTGCCTGAGCCATCCAGTAAGAATGCAATATCTGCTGCTGCCCCAGAACACTCTGACTCTGTTAAAAGATTTAGAAGAAAAAAAGAATAATTTACATATTTTGTTGTATGCTGTTGTTTATTACGTTTTACACACGTCTTATATTTGTAAGCTAATGTATAAATACAACATATTAATGAGCTATTCAGCACTAAAGTGTCAAAATGTCCCTCAGTGTAACTGTACATCATGTTATGAACATGAGTGGAGTGTAACTAATTATATTTACTCAAGTACTGTACTTCTCAAGAGGCATATATTGTACTTTCTACTGCAATTATTTGCGAAAAGTTACTTTGTAGATTTGAATTATAGCAAAATGTACTTCAACCACTTATTTAAAATTTGGCTAAGTTGGATCTGTGGAAGCAATTAGTCATTCAACACATCAGGCTATTGTTAACATAATTATATTTAAGAGAAGTGTTCACACAAGCACACTTTCCACTAACTTTCTGTATGAACAGAACCAATATTAATGTTAATAATTAGACATTAGAGTCAGCTTACCTGGACTGTTTCCAGTAACATTCTGTATGAACAGAACCAACAGAACAGCTGACGCTCTCACCATGGTCCACATCCTGGAGATCTGACAGGAACCTGGTGATAATGCCTATCAATGGTGCACACTTTCTACCTAGTTAAACTGCAGACACAACCAAACTGTAAAGTTATCAAGAATCAACAAACAGGTCACACAATCATCTCTCTCACTGAAGCTCTGATGGGGTGGAATTCTTTTTATAGGCATGCCAGGGAACCCACCTGTAGCCAAACTCTCACCGCCCACAGTTTTTGGTGGTGTTCAAGAACTTCAATCAAGTCTATAATGTTTGTTTATACGGGTTGGTTGTTGACCGTGTGTGCATTCCTTAATTCCCATGGCTTAACCTGCAGTGAACAATGTTGAAAGATCAACAAACAGCTTGGCATGATTTTGAATAAAATATCACGCAAGGTGATTGTAGCGCCTTGTCAGAGATGACAGCTCAAGTCGTTAAATATCTACGTAACACAAATTGATATGAATCCAAAATACACTGATGATTGTGCTGTCAAATGATGAAAATATGAAAAGGTTTTGGGGGTCCCTGCTTCATCTCTCTCTCAACTAAGGGGTCCTTAGCCTGAAAATGTTGAAGACCCCTGCTTTAGGCTATAGAAATAGACTGTCTTTATTGACAACATCCTTACAAATTAACCATCTAGTCAAAATCAACAATTATTGGGCAAAGGTTCACCAGAGCACAACAGACCAGCGCAATCTTGTCTATGGTAAAATAACCATCAATATCCTTGCAGGATAAGAATTCAATTGGCAATATCCCCCCCACAGAACCTATCACATGCTCAACATGAATCCTAACTTTAGCAATTTTCCTTGTGGTCTCCAAGTCAACAGGAGCTAACTGTGACTTCCCCAAGTAAATGCTGGAATTTGTAACTGAGCCATCATGCAACCTAATGTGGCATGAATATTAAAGTCCCGGTCAGCTAATCACCAGGAAGAATCTTGTCCAAAAAGCCACACTATAACTATCCTCCCCATGCATTTGTTATGTAAGAGACTGCCCTGTGGTGTAATTCCAATCAAAAATGTTACCGTGGTATGATGCTTGTAGGAAGACCATGTTTGTGCTCTGGCTATAAGGTTAGATGGACGGTCAATGAAAACAGTTCGGAAACAGGGCGACAACGCACCAAGTGCACCGGATAAACGAACGACACCATGGCACACCAGTGTGTTGAGTGCGCATTTCCGAACGCACCCAATAATAACAACCCATGTTTTTACCAAAATGTTTCCTGAACTGCATTGGCATGGTTTTTCGCAAATCTTCTCTTTCTGGCTACATAATGAGTGGTTTCATGCGAATAAACATGACATCTGTAACATCAGTGAATACCCTAGAAGCAGTGGATAATGACACATTGAAAAGATAAGCCAGGGAGGTTGTAGAAACATTAAGCCTTAGTCGCATTAATGTCAGCATTAGCTGTTGGAATTTACCAAGTGACTTCTTCACAGAGAGGTGTGGACAAAGGTATGAGTCTACACTGCACACATTGTTGCTGATATGATCACTTGTGGTAGCATCTTCAACTGCAGCAGAGGCAGCATCATCATCATCATCATCATCAGCATCATCATCATCATCATCATCATCATCAGCATCATCATCATCAGCAGCAGCAGCCGCCGCCATAAGCTGGAGACCTCTCTGGGTTCTATTCAAACAGCGTTGGTAGCGTGATGACCCCGGTCTTTTGGTGGCTGAAGAGAAGGTTCCAGTGGTCCTGTCATACCAACTGATGGAACCCAATCTGGGTCATCTTTGTAGACAGACAGTACAGCTCTGCCCTTTTACCTGCATGTGATGAGATATAGTATGGCACATTCTTAAATCTAATATTAGATGTCTTCATACTGTACTGTCTCACAAAGCCATAGTGAAATAATAAGTTCTCAGTTAGCTAGCCAAATGGGTGATAAGTATATATTGACTACTTGATATTTCAATAATTGTTCAATATGTTCACAAGGTATGAAGGTAATAGTTTTTTTTGTTTTTGTTTTATTTAGTTTTACCGTTGAGACCAAAAACAGTGATAGTGTACTAATGGAACCAAATGGACCCGTACAGGTCTTTAACACTGAATCTCTGAACCAAATGGACCCTTGCAGGTCTGTAACTCTCTTTTCGACTGCAGCTTTAGCACCACACCACACCACACCGCACCACATAAAAATATCTACATTTTCCATTACACTAAAGTACCCCTATCGGTAAGAAACAAATTGACCCTTTTAACTGTGATTATAATACATAATACATTTGTATTACAACTATATCCTGGTGGTCTAAATGAAAAGCCAGTGAGTGATCAGTCATTATGATGTGTTTGGCCCTGTTTGGCCTAGCTCAGACCTACTCTAGAGTGGATACTTTTTAGTACCCCGTTTAGTACCACTTTCACACCACTCTACCCATGACCTTGTAGTGGAAAACCTGTCACAAGTGGGCGGTGTGGTGTGGAGTGGTGTGGTGTTGGGCCAGTGGAAAAGGGGCTTAGTGTACACAAATGGAACCAAATGAACCCTTACAGGTATGTAACTCGTTTCTGTCCAAAGACTTTATTGCATTTTGACTTTGTAGGGCAGTGTATTAGGCTATGAAATTAGATAATGCACAGATATTAAGCTATAACGCTGTATACAGTACAGTCTATACTGTACATTTCTTATATTATTATTATTACTACATACACCAGTATTATTATGATTATTATCACCACCCTTATTAGAGTAACCAACAATAACCAGAAACACTCAAAAGGCCCAAAAGTGGAGGATCCCAACATAAAGGAAGGATGCCAGAGGAGGAAAACTATTTGACCTGTTTTTATTGTTTTACCCACACCAGAAAATCATGTCAATCCCAACAAGAGAAGAATTGAATTAATCAAAGAACAAACAAGGCCTGAAGACGCTGGCCAAACTGAATATTAAGGAGGGGGAGCTAGGCCAGCCCCTATAGTATGACGACAGAGAGACTACATTTACGAAGAAAAAACATTAAAAGTTTAAATATAGAGATAAGAGGTTTCTGCCCGACAGCAACTTGATGCAGCAAAAGTAGGGCATATATATATACAGTGCAAGTACAATATGTGCAAAGTAGCGCGTACAGGGGGTTAAGTCCCCAAAAAAGGAGAATGACAGTGTATGCTCTACTTGTGAGCAAAAAGCTAGGGGAGTTTACAGATTGAAGACAGTACTTTCTGTCCTTGTTCAGGCCTCAGGGGGTGGGGAAGGGGGGGGGGGGGCAGCTTGCCTGACCTGACCGCATTGCCACAAACTGCCAACTGCTGGGATGACATTTGTCCAGGTTTGTCGGAATCCTTTTTGCCCTGCTCAAACACCTGTTATCACAATGCATCTTACAGAGATGGGAGCAGGGACGTCACAAGGGGTAGGAAAGTGGGACTGAGTTACTGGGGCCCAAGGTGGAGGGGCCACCTAATAACTTTATCTATTGAAAAATAGCAGATCTACAAGCTCGTAGATCTGCTATTTTTGAAAAGTTGTGAAAATGTGTGAAAATCTTTGAATATATGTATTTTTTCAATTCCAATTCAAATTTTGCTTCTGGGGTGTCCCTGGAACTAAATATTTTGAGATGGGGGTCCGTGGCTAAATACATATAATTTTGGGGGTCCTTCACATGAAAAAGTTTGAGCATCACTGACATGGAAACATAGGTTTCTTGCACACATTTTCAAAAACTTTCAAAAATAGCAGATCTACAAGCTCGCAGCGCGGCACTCGGTGCCGCGCTGTGAGCTTGTATATCTGCTATTTTTCAATAGTTAACATTCATGGGGGGCCCGCAATGAATCCTTGTACCCAGGGCCCAGAATTTGGTGTGACGCCCCTGGATGGGAGGGAAGTTCACCTATAGTCGCGGGTCCTGGGAGGAGCGAGTCCCGTATCCCTCTGTGATGGCCCCTCAGAATCTCAGAAAGCTCTGAGTGGTAGCTAAGTAAAAGGATGTCAGAACCTTTTCAGCCGTCTGAGGTGATACAGGCATAGCATTATTTGCCACAGTCACTGTATTTCAATGTCAAACCTTCTTGTGCAACTACAGAAGTAGATTCGTTCATCTCTGTCTGCAAGTGAAACTGTAACCTTCTACCAATCAGGGCATATTTTCACAGAACTCTTCCTATGTGTTTCACTTTAAATATACGAGAAACCTATAGGCTACAAGTATTACACTTACTTAATACAAATAATTCAAGTTAGTGCTATAGTGTAACAACGTTTTTTTTTTCTTTTTTGAAAAGGTTAACGCTCTACAGTCTACAGGTATATTCAGATAGTAATCATTGCTATAGAAGGCATTTGTTCAATAACAGTTTTGTCTGTCTTCCTGTCTTATCTCCAGCTCTTTAATACAGATACAAATTGGGTTGACAATTTAATCCAATCAGGAGAGAGTACCAGCTTAAATTTGATAGTGTTCCAGTTCCAATCTTGTCTGCTCTATTTCAATTGTTTATCCTGTATCCTGAGCCATGCATTGGTTTAGTGCAAGTTTATATTTTGGTTATGTTTGTTTGTTTACACCATGAAAAAACATGGACAATCACTGGTGATCAACTGGGTCTCAGGCACATTGGCAGACACATCATTATCTTAAGTGAAGCACCTATTCACCTGCTGATGTAACAGAGAGAGTCGGTGTGAGTGGGACAGCTTTATTGCTTTATTGTTTTGATCGCTGTGATTGTTTTTGTTATTATAAGCGGTTTAGGAGTTAGTGGTTCAGGAGGTAGAGCAGCCGCTTGAGAACCGGAAGGTTCCCTGTTCGATCCTGGGCTCCCATAGAGTTAGTGACAAAATGTCCTTGAGCATGATACTGAACCCCTAATTGCTGCTGATGAACAGACTGGGACCTTGCATTGCATGGTTTCCTCGGCCATTGTAAAACGCCATGGATAAAGGCCCTATAGCACCATTTAGTTTGCGCAAACCACTCCAATAGAATATACATAGAGATTAACCCATTCAGAATGGGTACGCAGCATTGTGTATTATTATTTTATGCTTTAACTATTGAAAAATAGCAGATATACAAGCTCACAGCGCGGCACCGAGTGCCGCGCTGCGAGCTTGTAGATCTGCTATTTTTGAAAAATCGTGAAAATTCTATAAGTGTCTTTTGAATCATTCTAAGGTTTTTTGAAAAATATGTGTTTCTATGTCAGCAATGTGGCTGGCCATCATCAAAGAAAAGGTCCTTTTCACTTAACTGGAGCTCAGTTAGTCTGTTCTTGAGAGACTACTATGTCAGTGGTGCTCAAACCTTTTCATGTGAAGGACCCCCAAAATGATATTTGGCCACGGACCCCCATCTCAAAATATTTAGTTCCAGGGACCCCCCAGAAGCAAAATTTGAGTTACAAACGTTCGCTTTGAAAATACATAATACACTCAGAATATACACAGACACAGCCTATAGATACTGTGTATAGGTCATTACATTTTTCTCAAAAGGATTTTTGTTTTTACATTGTGAAATGATTTAAAAAAAATGATTTAAAAAATGTTGGCAAAAAGAGAGGGGAAAAAAATGCTGACATTGACGTGACTCCTTTCTAAATAATAGGACTTGTTATTGCATTGGGTTCCGCCCTCTGTTCAACTCAGTGAGTTGAGAATGGAAACACTGCCCTCATGTGGATTCTTTCATATCACACTGTAACACTGTTAGTGAACAAAGACTCGGTGGGAACGATTCCTGTCACAATATAGAGCCGTTTAACACTGTTACTGAACAAGCACTCTATAGCAATGATTACTGTGACAACGTGGAGCAGTTTCACCCTGTTAGTGAACACACATACTGTATATAGATGATTGATTCCTACCTCGACATGCATGTTGCCTCTCCAACACAGACTGGTGCACTGCACTTCCAAGTTCCTGGTGTGTCAGGTGAGTGACTGGGGGAGAATTCCTTGGCTACAGCGCCGTCTATGGATGGGGACCTACTGATAGGTTCTAGAGGCATGCAGTCTACCGCACTTCCAGGGGGTTGGGGGGGCAGCGGCCTTTGGCCGCTGCCTGGGCTCGCAAGTCCGGCTTGGTGCCGTCCCCCCACCTCGGCGCCTGACTCTGGCTGGAGCTTTACAAAAAAAACAAAAAAACAAAAAAGCCAGCTGCTGAGCTGACCTGCGCAGCGTGCGTGCGTGCGTTCGTTCAGTGCAATGTGAATGCATGTGACTTAGGAAGATAGATAGATACGTAATAAACATGATTTGGTACAAGCTCAACTAAAAGGAGATCCTAGTAATGTTTTTGGCTTATTTCCACAGGGAAGTGATTCACGAATGAACTAATTATTGATATAGGACTGTCATAGGTATACAGTGTCATTGACAGTACAGTTCACTGGTACAAGCTCAACTAAAAGGTGATCCTAGAAAAGACTAAGTCAGGGGGAAAAAAGGGGGAAACAATTTAAAAACTAAAACAATAAAAACAGCCGATCTACAAGGCTGCATGTGGGCTTGTGGATCAGCTGTTTTGGGTAAATGTGGGTTATTTATCTAATGCAGTATTGATCCCTTTATCGAGTGATTGATTGAAGACTTTATGACAAGTTTCATGACAGTACACCAGGCCCAACTGCGCCGCCACTGACTGATAAATTGCGACCGTCAGATCGCAGTTACTATCGAAACCTCGACCAGGTGTCTGTCTGTCCGTCACACTTTTGCCCTGCTCATATCTCCGCAACCGCTGAACCGATCCGTGCCAAATTTTGCACAGACAGTCCTTGCCCTCCACCCATCGATTCTCACACCCACCCATCGATCCCTCCTCTTCTAGCGCCACCATGAGGCCGAAACTCTTTCTGGACACTGCTCCTACAAATCTTGGCCTAAAATCACACAAATCGGTACACACTTGCTCTACACTCATGTCATCAACATGGATCTGTCCCATTTAGCGCCACCTTCAGGCCGATTTTTTAAAACCCATTTTTGGACACTACTCCTACAGATTTTGCCCTAAAATCACGCAAATCGCTACGCAGTCAGTATATATTAGGGAGTCTTACTGGTTTAATTATTTATTTATCTATTTATTTATTTATTTCCCGACTATGTTTCCGAGACTGATTATTTATTTATTTATTTCCCGACTGTTTCCGAGACTGATTATTTATGTAATTAATTATTTATTTATTTCCGCCCCTGGACTCCGCCCCCCCCCCCCCCACGCGTCTGCCTATCGATCGGCTGGGCTTTAAAGAGCCATAACTCCGCTTTGCAGCGTGCTACCGTCTCCAAACTCGCTGTCTGGCTTCTCGTGTTACTGGTATTAAATACCACATACAAGCTCACGGAAGCTCCATCCAACTTCTGCGTAATGCATTATGGGATGTTGGAAAGTTGTGGATACTAGCAACAGAGTATTTATTTAAATAAATAAATAAATAAATAAATAAATAAATATATAATGAATGAACGAACACATGAATAAATAAATAAATAAATGCATAAAAAAAGAAAGTGTGTGTGCATGCATGCATGCATGCATGCGTGCGTAATTACTGCCTCCTCGTTAAGAACCCCACACATTTAGGCAAATTCTTTCTTTCTTTCTTTCTTTCTTTCTTTCTTTCTTTCTTTCTTCCTTCCTTCCTTCCTTCCTTCCTTCCTGTAAATGAGGCCGCATGACAAGCGTTCTCGTCACCGCGCTGACGTGGTAATTACACGCAAATACAAGGGGTGGAGTCGAACTTAACGAGTGGGCGTGGTTTCAACTACAAGCTCACAACGCGTCGCATCAAGACGCGTTGTTAGCTTGTAGATCTGCTATTAACGAGTGGGCGTGGTTTCAACAAGAGGGAGGAGTCTGACTTAACAAGTGGGCCTAACGTAATGAGTTTTGTGGGCGTCGCACACATTAATTATGTAAATTAAGCCGACTTATGCAAATGGGGGGGGCAGGGCATGGTTTGGAAATGCGTGTGGGCGTGTGGGCGTGTGGGCGTGGTGTGTGCGTGCGTGCGTGCGTGCCTCAATTAATTAATTAATTAATTAATTAATTAATTGCCTCCTCGTTAAGAACCCCGTAAATTTAGGCAAATTCTTTCTTTCTTTCTTTCTTTCTTTCTTTCTTTCTTTCTTTCTTTCTTTCCTTCCTTCCTTCCTTCCTTCCTTCCTTCCTTCCTTCCTTCCTTAAATAAAAAAATAATTATGTTAATGAGGTTGGGGGCGTGGTCTGCATTAATTATGCAAATGAGGTTGGGGCGTGGTCTGCATTAATTATGTAAATGAGACGCACGCGTCTCATTTACATATTATTATGTAAATGAGGCTGTTAAGTGGCGTTTCCCAGCGCGTAAAAAATGCAGACGGCCGTATGTAAATGAAGGGGAGGAGCTTAGTCGAAGTATGCAAATTGGGGGCGGGCATGGTTTGGAAATGCGTTTGGGTGTGGTTCGCATACATTATGCTCGCATACATTATGCTAATGAGGGTGTTAAGGTAGGTTTCCCAGCGCGTAAAAAATGCAGACGGCCGTATGTAAATGAAGGGGAGGAGCTTAGTCGAAGTATGCAAATTGGGGGCGGGCATGGTTTGGAAATGCGTTTGGGTGTGGTTCGCATACATTATGCTCGCACACATTATGCTAATGAGGGCGTTAAGGTGGGTTTCCGAGCGCGTAAAAAATGCAGACGACCGTATGTAAATGAAGGGGAGGAGCTTAGTCGATGTATGAAAATTGGGGGCGGTGCATGGTTTGGAAATGTGTGTGGGTGTGGTTCGCATAAATTATGCTAATGAGGCTGTTAAGTGGCGTTTCCCAGCGCGTAAAAAATGCAGGCGGCCGTATGTAAATGAAGGGGAGGAGCTTAGTCGACGTATGCAAATTGGGGGCGGGGCATGGTTTGGAAATGCGTGTGGGCGTGGTTTGCATACATTATGCTCGCATACATTATGCTAATGAGGGCGTTAAGGTAGGTTTCCCAGCGCGTAAAAAAAGCAGACGACCGTATGTAAATGAAGGGGAGGAGTTTAGTCGACTTAAAAAAATTGGGGGCGGGGCATGGTTTGGAAATGCGTGTGGGTGTGGTCCGCATAAATTATGCTAATGAGGCTGTTAAGTGGCGTTTCCCAGCGCGTAAAAAATGCAGGCGGCCGTATGTAAATGAAGGGGAGGAGCTTAGTCGACATATGCAAATTGGGGGCGGGCGTGGTTTGGAAATGCGTGTGGGCGTGGTGCGCATACATTATGCTCGCATACATTATGCTAATGAGGGCGTTAAGGTAGGTTTCCCAGCGCGTAAAAAAAGCAGACGACCGTATGTAAATGAAGGGGAGGAGTTTAGTCGACTTAAAAAAATTGGGGGCGGGGCATGGTTTGGAAATGCGTGTGGGTGTGGTCCGCATAAATTATGCTAATGAGGCTGTTAAGTGGCGTTTCCCAGCGCGTAAAAAATGCAGGCGGCCGTATGTAAATGAAGGGGAGGAGCTTAGTCGACATATGCAAATTGGGGGCGGGGCGTGGTTTGGAAATGCGTGTGGGCGTGGTGCGCATACATTATGCTCGCATACATTATGCTAATGAGGGCGTTAAGGTAGGTTTCCCAGCGCGTAAAAAAAGCAGACGACCGTATGTAAACGAAGGGGAGGAGTTTAGTCGACTTAAAAAAATTGGGGGCGGGGCATGGTTTGGAAATGCGTGTGGGTGTGGTCCGCATAAATTATGCTAATGAGGCTGTTAAGTGGCGTTTCCCAGCGCGTAAAAAATGCAGGCGGCCGTATGTAAATGAAGGGGAGGAGCTTAGTCGACATATGCAAATTGGGGGCGGGGCGTGGTTTGGAAATGCGTGTGGGCGTGGTGCGCATACATTATGCTCGCATACATTATGCTAATGAGGGCGTTAAGGTAGGTTTCCCAGCGCGTAAAAAAAGCAGACGACCGTATGTAAATGAAGGGGAGGAGTTTAGTCGACTTAAAAAAATTGGGGGCGGGGCATGGTTTGGAAATGCGTGTGGGTGTGGTCCGCATAAATTATGCTAATGAGGCTGTTAAGTGGCGTTTCCCAGCGCCTAAAAAATGCAGGCGGCCGTATGTAAATGAAGGGGAGGAGCTTAGTCGACATATGCAAATTGGGGGCGGGGCGTGGTTTGGAAATGCGTGTGGGCGTGGTGCGCATACATTATGCTCGCATACATTATGCTAATGAGGGCGTTAAGGTAGGTTTCCCAGCGCGTAAAAAATGCAGACGACCGTATGTTAATGAAGGGGAGGGGCTTAGTCGATGTATGCAAAAAAGTTTCGTCACCAACGCACGCACGCACGCACGCACGCACACACGCACACACACACACACTTGAGGGTTCAAAGATTATTCTTTTGGGTTTGGTCATCACAATCTTATGATCCAACTGTACCCAGTGGCACTGTTTGTCATCAGTCACATCCAAAAAAAAATAAGGATAAAGGATTCAAGATTTTGAAATTTGTTTAATCATTATGTATTGAAACGATTTTGAGGCATCACAAATCATTGGTTTGGATGGGTCTGTAAGAAACATGCAAAAAAGGAAAGGATTTGTTATTTATTTCTTAATCTTCAAGCACAAGTGATTGGCACTCAAACATCATCTAGAATTCCTGTTGTGATGTTCCTGTTGTTGGCAACATGGATGATACTGATGTGCTTCCCATTATTCAGGCCAATCGCAGCACTTGCAACCATCTCGAAAAACTAAACCTTCAGGACAGTTTTGGACGTGTGTAAGGCCATCAGCCCCACAGTTGTAAAACGAGGCTGGGGCATCTGGCTTGGGATGCTGTCCATACGCCTTGCCTACACAGAAGGCAGCTGCAGTAGTCGGTGCTGTTGTAGTTGCTGTACATTGGGGGAAGAGAAGAAAAAACTCAGGCCTTCAACAATCAACACTAGCAAACAAACCACTGTAATTACAGTAGGATGTGAACGACAGTATGAAAGAAAGCACCTCTGTAACATTGCCCGCCCCACACACACACAAGTCCATCTCTGTGTTCCAATGTCGCATGATTCCTTGTGTGAATATGGGCATCACTTCCTGTTGTCATTCAGTTAATTTGAATCAGCCTTGTGCAGGGAGATCAGCTGTGTGCAGGGAGATCTTGTACGGTACAAGTAGGGAGAATAATATGACCTTTCTTAATTTGTCAAGTTGTGTTCCCACGTTGTTGACTGACACGGATCATTCAAATGAATTTAATGACCAACAGGAAGTGATGGCCATAGTTCATGCAGTCTCGTTTCCCCAGTAAGCTCCCTATAAGAAACGTGTGGATATACACAGCAAGGCCTGATCCAAGCAGGCAGTGCCATTCTTCATTAGCCAGATCCCAAAACTCTTAATGTCTGCCTCTTCACCTCCTGCTGTGTTTATTAACAACCTAGTGGTATGTATGTGAAGTCCACAAGATGGTCATACATTTCAGCAGGTCACCAATTTCACCACAACACCACCATTCTGGAGGACACAGCATTTTAGGATGCAAGGATATGGACTACAACCAAGTATAGGACTAGTGACTACACACACACACACACACACACACACACACACACACACACACACACACACACACACACACACACACAATAGGGCTTTTGAAATAGGCTCACCTTTACAGATGCCGTCCTTCAAAGGTTTTGTGATTTCATGAAGAGCTCCAAATTTGGTCACTGTAAACACGTGTGAGTGTGGAGTGGTAGCAATGGTGTCCAACTCTCCTCTTGAACCGAGATCATTAAAAGCACTTCCAACCTAAGGACACATTAAAAATATATATAGTCATGGTAATTAATCCTATAGGTAGAGGTCAATGCGTCTTTATTTTAAATCTCGTACACAAGAGTACAATTATTTAGTTGGACACATAAGAAAAACATGCATGCGCCAACAGCTGCTTCAGTGTACAGTATTTTATTTTTCCTCATTTTTCAAAAGGATGAGTGAGTCTGACAACTTACCCCAATGGCAAATCGAATAATGCCCTTCGTTGCAGCTAGGGAAGCAGCATCAGGCAAGTCATCTCGGTCAACAGACGGTCCATCACTATTCACTAATGACTATCAGGAACTTGTTCACGTTTGGTCTCGATCCTTTATTTCCATCAAAAATGTATTTGCTGTCGAAAACAATAAAAACTGTACTTGCAAACTCTTGTCATAAAATATTTTACATTTGTGGTATTTTGTCAAGATAAGGCACTTACACAACATGACGAATTGCTTCAGCTGTATTAGTACCCCCCTGTAGTTGATTAATACTATCAATTTGAGATTCCCAAAATCCGGAGGTGGCAAAATTATCAAGATAATAGTGGATGGTGGTGTCCCCCGAGTATTGGGCAACGGCGAACTGTAAAAAAAAAAAGGAAAAAAAGTTAAAAGAAAACACTGATCTCACTGAAATACAGTATTGTGCAGTTACCGGTACATTCAAGCTAATTAAGTGGTTGACAATCAAACTGGCAGATCAGTCATCAATCATTCATCATATCACTTAAATGTTCACAGTCTCCCTCAAACTGGGCCATTTACAAGTTTGTTTAGCAAACGTCTGCATGAGCATAGCATTGAAATTAGGCCAAGTATTGTAGGCCTATGGTAAACTGCATTTACAGTGGCAGCTAAGCAGTAGTCTCAGTCTGACAGAAGATCAATTGGCTAAAAAGGTTATCAAGTCAATTCCTCAGTTATAAGTTAAGGATTTTTCTTCCCCAGGTAATATGGATGGTTATCCCATCATTGATGGCACATTGTCACATCATAATATGTATGTTCTATATGTGCAGCTCTACAGTGTTTGAACTTTTTATCTGATCAGCATGTTGCAACAGCATAGAACATGTCCCAGTTTGGAATAAATCCTATCCTTAAGTTATAATTTGACATGACTATTTATGCCAGACCCACCTGTGTATTTCCCTGGTCCAGTAGTGAGCGAATCATAGTCTTAACAAAAGTCTTCATCTCGGTGAAATCCCTGGAGGAAACACTGCCTGAGCCATCCAGTAAGAATGCAATATCTGCTGCTGCCCCAGGACACTCTGACTCTGTTAAAAGATTTAGAAGAAAAAAAGAATAATTTACATATTTTGTTGTATGCTGTTGTTTATTACGTTTTACACACGTCTTGATCATCTTGTTCACATAAATGATTTATATTTGTAAGCTGATGTATAAATACAAAATATTAAAGAGCTATTCAGCACTAAACTGTCAAAATGTCCCTCAGTGTAACTGTACATCATGTTATGAACATGAGTGGAGTGTAACTAATTATATTTACTCAAGTACTGTACTTCTCAAGAGGCATATATTGTACTTTCTACTGCAATTATTTGCGAAAAGTTACTTTGTAGATTTGAATTATAACAAAATGTACTTCAACCACTTATTTAAAATTTGGCTAAGTTGGACCTGTGGAAGCAATTAGTCATTTCAACACATCAGGCTATTGTTAACATAATTATATTTAAGAGAAGTGTTCACACAAGCACACTTTCCACTAACTTTCTGTATGAACAGAACCAATATTAATGTTAATAATTAGACATTAGAGTCAGCTTACCTGGACTGTTTCCAGTAACATTCTGTATGAACAGAACCAACAGAACAGCTGACGCTCTCACCATGGTCCACATCCTGGAGATCTGACAGGAACCTGGTGATAATGCTTATTATCAATGGTGCACACTTTCTACTAGTTAAACTGCAGACACAACCAAACTTTAAAGTTATTTATTCAAGGAAGAATCAACAAACAGGTCACACAATCATCTCTCTCACTGTAGCTCTGATGGGGTGGAATTCTTTTTATAGGTTTGCCAGGGAACACACCTGTAGCCAAACTCTCACCGCCCACAGTTTTTGGTGGTGTTCAAGAACTTCAATCAAGTCTATAATGTTTGTTTATACGGGTTGGTTGTTGACCGTGTGTGCATTTCTTAATTCCCATGGCTTAACCTGCAGTGAACAATGTTGAAAGATCAACAAACAGCTTGGCATGATTTTGAATAAAATATCACGCAAGGTGATTGTAGCGCCTTGTCAGAGATGACAGCTCAAGTCGTTAAATATCTACGTAACACAAATTGATATGAATCCAAAATACACTGATGATTGTGCTGTCAAATGATGAAAATATGAAAAGGTTGTGGGGGGCCCCGTTTCATCTCTCTCTCAACTAAGGGGTCCTTAGCCTGAAAATGTTGAAGACCCCTGCTTTAGGCTATAGAAATAGACTGTCTTTATTGACAACATCCTTACAAATTAACCATCTAGTCAAAATCAACATTTGTTGGGCAAAGGTTCACCAGAGCACAACAGTTGTCTATGGTAAAATAACCATCAATATCCTTGCAGGATAAGAATTCAATTGGCAATATCCCCCCCCCCACAGAACCTATCACATGCTCAACATGAATCCTAACTTTAGCAATTTTCCTTGTGGTCTCCAAGTCAACAGGAGCTAACTGTGACTTCCCCAAGTAAATGCTGGAATTTGTAACTGAGCCATCATGCAACCTAATGTGGCATGAATATTAAAGTCCCGGTCAGCTAAAACCAAATCACCAGGAAGAATCTTGTCCAAAAAGCCACACTATAACTATCCTCCCCATGCATTTGTTATGTAAGAGACTGCCCTGTGGTGTAATTCCAATCAAAAATGTTACAGTGTTATGATGCTTGTAGGAAGACCATGTTTGTGCTCTGGCTATAAGGTTAGATGGACGGTCAATGAAAACAGTTCGGAAACAGGGCGACAACGCACCAAGTGCACCGGATAAACAAACGACAACATGGCACACCAGTGTGTTGAGTGCGCATTTCCGAACGCACCCAATAATAACAACCCATGTTTTTACCAAAATGTTTCCTGAACTGCATTGGCATGGTTTTTCGCAAATCTTCTCTTTCTGGCTACATAATGAGTGGTTTCATGCGAATAAACATGACATCTGTAACATCAGTGAATACCCTAGAAGCAGTGGATAATGACACATTGAAAAGATAAGCCAGGGAGGTTGTAGAAACATTAAGCCTTAGTCGCATTAATGTCAGCATTAGCTGTTGGAATTTACCAAGTGACTTCTTCACAGAGAGGTGTGGACAAAGGTATGAGTCTACACTGCACACATTGTTGCTGATATGATCACTTGTGGTAGCATCTTCAACTGCAGCAGAGGCAGCATCATCATCATCATCATCATCATCAGCATCATCATCATCAGCAGCAGCAGCAGCAGCCGCCATAAGCTGGAGACCTCTCTGGGTTCTATTCAAACAGCGTTGGTAGCGTGATGACCCTGGTCTTTTGGTGGCTGAAGAGAAGGTTCCAGTGGTCCTGTCATACCAACTGATGGAACCCAATCTGGGTCATCTTTGTAGACAGTACAGCTCTGCCCTTTTACCTGCATGTGATGAGATACAGTATGGCACATTCTTAAATCTAATATTAGATGTCTTCATACTGTACTGTCTCACAAAGCCAAAGTGAAATAATAAGTTCTCAGTTAGTTGGCCAAATGGGTGATAAGTATATATTGACTACGTGATATTTCAATAATTGTTCAATATGTTCACAAGGTATGAAGGTAATAGTTTTTTTATTTTTTATTTTTTATTTAGTTTTACCGTTGAGACCAAAAACAGTGATAATAATGGAACCAAATGGACCCGTACAGGTCTTTAACACTGAATTTCTGAACCAAATGGACCCTTGCAGGTCTGTAACTCTCTTTTCGACTGCAGCTTTAGCACCACACCACACCACACCGCACCACATAAAAATATCTACATTTTCCATTACACTAAAGTACCCCTATCGGTAAGAAACAAATTGACCCTTTTAACTGTGATTATAATACATAATACATTTGTATTACAACTATATCCTGGTGGTCTAAATGAAAAGCCAGTGAGTGATCAGTCATTATGATGTGTTTGGCCCTGTTTGGCCTAGCTCAGACCTACTCTAGAGTGGATACTTTTTAGTACCCCGTTTAGTACCACTTTCATACCACTCTACCCATGACCTTGTAGTGGAAAACCTGTCACAAGTGGGCGGTGTGGTGTGGAGTGGTGTGGTGTTGGGCCAGTGGAAAAGGGGCTTAGTGTACACAAATGGAATCAAATGAACCCTTACAGGTATGTAACTCGTTTCTGTCCAAAGACTTTATTGCATTTTGACTTTGTAGGGCAGTGTATTAGGCTATGAAATTAGATAATGCACAGATATTAAGCTATAACGCTGTATACAGTACAGTCTATACTGTACATTTCTTATTGCGACCGTCAGGGAGCAGTTTACTATGAAAACCTCCACTGGCCGTCCGTCCGTCCGTCCGTCCGTCGGTCACACGTCACACGTCACACCTTTGCCCTGCTCATATCTCCGCATCAGTATGACATCACACCACATGTGTACACAAACCTTTGTGTACGTTGCTGTGGCAACAGTCTGTTGTTGCTGGTTTGTTAGTGTACGTTAGCAACCACCTTAGCAACCATGGTTTTACCCTAGCAACCAACTGTTTACCCTAGCAACCAACTGTTTACCATAGCAACCATGTTTTTTTTACCCTAGCAACCAACTGTTTACCATAGCAACCAGATACGCAGAGCAGGGATCTCCATATATGGGCATAAACAGGTGACATCACACTGATGTCAGATACTCAGAGCAGGGATTTCTCCATAATATATGGGCATAAAAGGGATTCTGTTAGGGATCTCCATATATGGGCATAAAAGGGATTCTGTTAGGGATCTTTTGTACATAAATATGGCGGCGGCGGCGGCAGCAGCGTCGGCTGCAGCTGCAACTTTGAGATCTAAACCTTTGAAATATACGGATGCTGATGGCAACATCATTGTGGAAGATGAGTTTCTGAACTTTTTAGTCATCAAAATGAAAACGATGGGCCAGGATGAGCTAATATTGTTGACTACAAGCCATTTCTCGTCTGAGTGAATTGCAAGTTCTAAGAAAGCCTTGTTTGAACTCTGACCAGAAACCAGCCAGCGCTGTGTACAGCACAGAGGAGAGCAAAAGGACGCGAATAACGTTAAAAGTTGCATCGGACTAATTAACGAGCTTGGGGACAAAATCCCTCGCTTTGTGTCACACAATATTGACGAACTGCCACCTGTGTCCTTTAACAGTATTGATGTTTCATGTCTGCTGGCAAAGATTGAGAAGCTGGCTGCAGATGTTGCTATAATGAAGCAAGGTATGGCCATGCAGGTTACAGCTTCTGATGAGCTTCGTACTATGTCCGTGGATCTAAACCAGCGGCTATGTGTCGCGGAGAAACTTGGTTTGGTGAAGGGGAACGTGTTGGTCTCTACTCAGACAGAGAAGGAGACTCCTAAACAACAGGACAAAGGCAATGGAAGAGGAGCTGGGCCGTTGCTCAAACCACCGGCTCAACGTCAACGACAGATGAGCTGGAATACGCTGGCCTGCGATGAGCGCCCTGTGCCTGAGGCTGAGAAGGATACAGCGGAGGGGGGCGGGGACGCTACTGCTGCTGCTGCGGTGACGGAAACATGGAGCTACGTGGCTAAGCGGGGGAGCCGCGGCGTACAGGCTGCTGGAGTACCTGTGCGACCCAAAGCCAGGCTGGAGCCTCGGCGTGACAAGAAAGTTGTTGTCGTCGGGACTGGCTCGGGAGGTAACATCCAGACGGTAAAGACAAAGCTGGTGAGTGTATTTGCCACAAAGTTCGTGCCAGAGCTGGATGTACGCATTCTGACAAAGTACTTGAAAGACAAACTTCGTCGCGATGTAACCTGCGTTAAAATAGCAACCGCACAGAGCAGATGCAGTTCATTCAAAGTTACTGCTGAATGTCTTGATGTGAAGGACATGTACGATGCGGCTCTGTGGCCGGACGGTGCTATGGTGCGGCGCTACTATGAGGCATGACCACTAGTCATGACCTCAATTCATCCTCTGAGAGCCTGGCCCACTGGAGTTTGCCACCACGCTTGCTTGTATCACTACTAGTGGTCAACTAGTTGTCTCTTGTATTGTTGATTGTTGATATATGGACCTGTAGAGTCTGAAATAAAGATTGATTGATCTCCATATATGGGCATACAAGGGATTCTGTTAGGGATCTCCATATATGGGCATAAAAGGGATTCTGTTAGGGATCTCCATATATGGGCATAAAAGGGATTCTGTTAGGGATCTCCATATATGGGCATACAAGGGATTCTGTTAGGGATCTCCATATATGGGCATAAAAGGGATTCTGTTAGGGATCTCCATATATGGGCATAAAAGGGATTCTGTTAGGGATCTCCATATATGGGCATAAAAGGGATTCTGTTAGGGATCTCCATATATGGGCATAAAAGGGATTCTGTTAGGGATCTCCATATATGGGCATAAAAGGGATTCTGTTAGGGATCTCCATATATGGGCATAAAAGGGATTCTGTTAGCTGTTAGTGATCTCCATATATGGGCATAAAAGGGATGCTGTTAGGGATCTCCATATATGGGCATAAAAGGGATTCTGTTAGGGATCTCCATATATGGGCATGAAAGGGATTCTGTTAGGGATCTCCATATATGGGCATAAAAGGGATTGTATCCCAGATGATGCCCTGTTAGGAGATCCACACTAACAGAATCCATATATGGTCCTACCGACAGCTGCTATAAGCCAACCCTGGCGATAAGGTCTGAGTCGAAGAAATGCTTCTTTCCTGGCAAGAATTGCCCCTTTATACTGTAGGGCTCGTTTGTGTATTGTATGACATCACGACACATCATCGGCTGAGGACTGTGTGATGTCATCATATCTCCATATATGGAGACATAAGTTGCTCATGCCCAAATATGGGCTGGTGAGGTCAGACTTAGTGTGATGCGTAGGTTATCTCCATATATGGAGATTCAACTTCAATGAGTAACCATGGCAAACTGTCAACTGCCCGTATGTCTTGATAATTGGTAAAACAAACTTTTGGCCTATTTGTGGAGATAAGCGACCAACAGTCTTACTGGTATTATTATTATTACTACATACACCAGTATTATTATGATTATTATTACCACCCTTATTAGAGTAACCAACAATAACCAGAAACACTCAAAAGGCTCAAAAGTGGAGGATCCCAACATAAAGGAAGGATGCCAGAGGAGGAAAACTATTTGACCTGTTTTTATTGTTTTACCCACACCAGAAAATCATGTCAATCCCAACAAGAGAAGAATTGAATTAATCAAAGAACAAAAAAGGCCTGAAGACGCTGGCCAAACTGAATATTAAGGAGGGGGAGCTAGGCCAGCCCCTATAGGGCCGTTGGAGCTAGCCCCCCTCCCTAACTAGAAAACATTCATCTCTAAACTACAATCTAACAAGTTTAACAAAACTACCGTTCATCTCCAGGCCAAACTAACAAACATCTGTTCCCCCAGATGATTAGCATAATGTGAAACATTATTTTCTCACCCAACAGTAAACAAACAAACACACAAACAAACAAACAAACAAACAAACAAACAAACAAACAAACAAACAAACAAACAAACAAACAAACAGAATAAGTGTATACAGGGTAGGCCTATTTGCATGATGTTTAAGACCGAAATGACAAATTGTCACATAGTACTTAAAGGAGTAGTTCACCCCAAAATGACTTTTTTTCTATTGATTAGTCACGCCATGGAGACTAGAGTTCAATAATATTTTTTGGTTTTTGTCACATTCCTAAGACAAAAATTTGATTTGAGTAAATTTACCCCCATTGATTCCGGATGCAACTTCTCCTCAAAACGTTGGCACCTTTCTACTCCTTCATACTTACACCAAAAATTGATATTCAAACATCAATGTGCTCAGCTTACTGTGGCGACATGTGCTATTACTTTTTACAACAATTGGCCAAAGGGTGGCGCTGTAGGAAGCCTTCGAAAGTGCAAACTTTGAACAGGTATAGCTCATGCTCTGTTTGACATACAGCCATGAAACCTGGACACACATATGCATCTCCTCATGTCGAACAACTTTGACACTCTGACTTTTGACCTCTGATCTTTAGATCCCCTGCCATTTTGAATTATATGAAAAACAGTAAAAATCTATCTTCTCCTGGGATTTTCGCGTTATACGCACAAAACTTTTTTCACATGGAATTTTGAACGTTAAATCATTATTTTTTATTGCGGTTTTATGCAAATTATTATTCTGCCTCTAAATCATACATGCAAAGTAACACGTTCATGGCATTTGGCAAAGATGTAGAGGGTTAGTCCAAATATCACTGAAACCAATCTTATTCCAATTGGCCAAAGGGGGGTGCTATATGAAGCGTTTGAAAATTCAAACTTTAAATGGGCATAAGTCATGCCTCGTTTCGTTTGTTTATTTTAAAATGCACTATCAAAGCAAGACTTTCCACACAAACTAGTTAAAATTCAAGTTCAAAGCTTCTAAATGAACTAGGTCATTTCATACTTCATAATTCCACATTTGAACTAGTTCATAGTTCCCCAAAATGAACTAACTTAGTTATTTTTAGTAACATTTTGTAACCATAATTTTTAATACTTTTGGCTATTCAAATGTATATATTTGTGTATATATTTATGTATATGTATGTATAAATGTATTTATTTTTTTTAGATGTTGCTGCAAGCTATTATTTGTCAAAGTTTAATGACACAGCTCAAATAACCACGGAGAGCAATTATTTCATCCAACTTAACATTGAGGTGCCCACAATACCGGTATTTAGGTGCCCACTCTTCCTGCACCCTTATTTTGAAGGCAGAAGTTTCTAACCTAATCTAATCGCGCACATCCTGCATGTTTCTGCATGGTTAAAATAGCTGATCTACAAGCTCACACTGTCTTGTGGATGCGACACGTTGTGAGCTTGCAGATCAGCTGGCACTATGACAAAGTACTGTATAGAATGCAAAGAAAGATGTTTGCCATCTAGTGCAGCAATAAACATAAACATAAACATTCAAGAGTGTTACCGGATTGGTTTGGTTGTGCTTGTGATCTATTTGCTACTTGATTCTCAAGGGTAGGTCATTGTTACTCTGTGTGTTTTGGGGGCTTCGAGGAGGGCCTTCTCAGAGGATCTCAGGCTACGGGGTGGATTATTCATGGGTTGCATTTGTAGTCCTAAACCGGACATATTGAGGACCAACACATTTGTCTGATTGGCATAGCACCAATGTTCTACATTAATCAAAACACCTGTGTTGGTCCTCAAAATGGCTGGTGTAGGACTACAAATGCAACCCATGAATAGGGAGGCACCAGGTCCGTAATGTACTAGGGGCAAGAACATTTTAGGCCTTAAAAGCTAGTAAAAGTAAAATCAATTCTAAAAACAACGCCAGTGGAGAGTTGCCCTGACAGGAGTGATATGGGCACTTTTTTGTGTTGGTCAGAAGCTCTGCAGCTGCATTTTGTACCGAGAAACAGACTTGTGGGTACAAACCAGATTTTAAGATACCGCTAAGGACCTACAGTAGACATAGTTCTGACGGTTTTGCAGTGATATCCACCTGCCCATAAGAGGCTTTCTCTCCCCACTGAGCCCATCTTCCCCATACACCTGAATCAACTACTTACCTATCGAGTGGTGACACATAGTGCATCTATGCGCATGTTATGCAACTTTGGGAGAGTTGAAACGGCTTTGGTGGTGTTCAAGAAATTCAATCAAGTCTATGTTTGTTTGTATGGGTTTTGGTTGTTGACCGTGCGTGCATTCCTTAATTCTAGGGGTGTAACGATACATTTTAATAGCGATTCGATACATATCACGATACATGGTTGACGATACGATACATGGACGATATTGGTTCATTCATGCCGATACGATACGATTCGATTCAATGATTTAAAATCGATATAGTAACTATTTATCAAAGAAATTAAATCTGTGTGAAAGGTGTGGATAGTGCAGGTTTTTAAGGGAAACATAAATTATTATGGATATAAATAAGTAAACACAGTGATTATCTGTCAAATACATGGACATTGTATATTGACAAACCCGCATCTTGACATGAACCCAGAGATTACACACATTTATCTATAGACCAGTGTAGCTATAAGGAAAGGAAAAGTAATTAAACCCCTCCTTTTAATTTTTTCTTCTTAAAAATGCTAAATACAATGGACAAGTAGGTAGTATCGATACAATCGATTCGTTGCACTGCCGATTCGATACGATACAAAATAAAACGATACGATTCGATTTTAGCTGTTTTCATTTCGATATACTTCGATTTTTTAAGTTAAAAACGATATTTCGATACAGTTACTATATCGTTACACCCCTACTTAATTCCCATGGCTTAACCTGCAGTGAACAATGTTGAAAGATCAACAAACAGCTTGGCATGATCAGACTTCCCTCTAGGATTTTAAATTGCCAGATCACCATGACCAGCAGTTTAACATTTTCCGGAAATCTGATAAAAATACCGGACATAATCATTTTAATGCATGAATTACAAGCAGGTGCACAAACGTATAGCAGATAGCAACAGTTAAAGTATTAGGCCTACTGCATAGTTGGGACTGAAAACGAATTGATTGTAAAGGAGTAGCAGGCTATAACAAATGTAAGCTTCATCTTGCATAAGGGAATTCAATTCATTATATTGGACTATAATCGCTCAGGCTCCAGTAGGGGCGAGATCATTTAGCGACCTACAACTGGGTTGCAACCTGGTCGGTAGTTTTCACCGACTGGGTCGCTAAATCTACCGACTGGGTCGCTAAATCTACCGACTGGGTCGCTAAATCTACCGACTGGGTTGCTAAATCTACTGACTGGGTCGCTAAATCTACCGACTGGGTTGCTAAATCTACCGACTGGGTCGCTAAATCTACCGACTGGGTTGCTAAATCTACCGACTGGGTCGCTAAATCTACTGACTGGGTTGCTAAATCTACCGACCAGGTCGCGGGTTAGGGTTAGGGTTTGGGTTTGGGTTTGGGTTAGGGTTAGGGTTAGCAGCCCGGTCGGTAGATTTAGCGACCCGGTCGGTAGATTTAGCGACCCAGTCCGTAGATTTAGCGACCCAGTCTGTAGATTTAGCGACCCAGTCGGTAGATTTAGCGACCCAGTCTGTAAATTTAGCGACCCAGTCGGTAGATTTAGCGACCCAGTCGGTAGATTTAGCGACCCAGTCGGTAAATTTAGCCACCCAGTCGGTAGATTTAGAGACCCAGTCGGTAGATTTAGCGACCCAGTCGGTAGATTTAGCAACCCAGTCGGTGAAAACTACCGACCAGGTTGCAACCCAGTTGTAGGTCGCTAAATGATCTCGCCCTCTCTCCAACAATTGTTGATTTTGACTAGATGGTTAATTTGTAAGGATGTTGTCAATAAAGACAGTCTATTTCTATAGCCTAAAGCAGGGGTCTTCAACATTTTCAGGCTAAGGACACCTTAGTTGAGAGAGAGATGAAGCAGGGACCCCCACAACCTTTTCATAGTTTCATCATTTGACAGCACAATCATCAGTGTATTTTGGATTATATCAATTTGTGTTACGTAGATATTTAACCACTTGAGCTGTCATCTCTGACAAGGCGCTACAATCACCTTGCGTGATATTTTATTCAAAATCATGCCAAGCTGTTTGTTGATCTTTCAACATTGTTCACTGCAGGTTAAGCCATGGGAATTAAGGAATGCACACACGGTCAACAACCAACCCATATAAACAAACATTATAGACTTGATTGAAGTTCTTGAACACCACCAAAGCCTTTTCAACTCTCCCAAAGTTGCATAACATGCGCATGGATGCACTATGTGTCACCACTCGACCAGTGAGTAGTTGATTCATGGCTGGCCAAATGAATCTATCAACCTTATGAAATGATTGCTCAGACCTGACTTGTAGACTATATAAAGGCATAAAAGCCCCAAATCAATTATAAAAAAAGACATGTGTTGGCATGAAACATGATGCAACAGAAACACCTTGTTGTGAAAGCAATATGCACACATGCAGACACAGCCTGAGCGATTATAGTCCAATATAATGAATTCCCTTATGCAAGATGAAGCTTTACATTTGTTATAGCCTGCTACTCCTTTACAATCAATTCGTTTTCAGTCCCAACTATGCAGTAGGCCTAATACTTTAACTGTTGCTATCGGGTATACGTTTGTGCACCTGCTTGTAATTCATGCATTAAAATGATTATGTCCGGTATTTTTATCAGATGTCCGGAAAATGTTAAACTGCTGGTCATGGTGACTGGCAATTTAAAATCCTATAGAGGGAAGTCTGATCATGCCAAGCTGTTTGTTGATCTTTCAACATTGTTCACTGCAGGTTAAGCCATGGGAATTAAGGAATGCACGCACGGTCAACAACCAAAACCCATATAAACAAACATAGACTTGATTGAATTTCTTGAACACCACCAAAGCCTTTTCAACTCTCCCAAAGTTGCATAACATGCGCATAGACGCACTAGGTGTCACCACTCGATAGGTGAGTAGTTGATTCAGGTGTATGGGGAAGATGGGCTCAGTGGGGAGAGAAAGCCTCTTATGGGCAGGTGGATATCACTGCAAAACCGTCAGAACCATGTCTACTGTAGGTCCTTAGCGGTATCTTAAAATCTGGTTTGTACCCACAAGTCTGTTTCTCGGTACAAAATGCAGCTGCAGAGCTTCTGACCAACACAAAAAAGTGCCCATATCACTCCTGTCAGGGCAACTCTCCACTGGCGTTGTTTTTAGAATTGATTTTACTTTTACTAGCTTTTAAGGCCTAAAATGTTCTTGCCCCTAGTACATTACGGACGTGGTGCCTCCCTATTCATGGGTTGCATTTGTAGTCCTACACCAGCCATTTTGAGGACCAACACAGGTGTTTTGATTAACGTAGAACATTGGTGCTATGCCAATCAGACAAATGTGTTGGTCCTCAATATGTCCGGTTTAGGACTACAAATGCAACCCATGAATAATCCACCCCGTAGCCTGAGATCCTCTGAGAAGGCCCTCCTCGAAGCCCCCAAAACACACAGAGTAACAATGACCTACCCTTGAGAATCAAGTAGCAAATAGATCACAAGCACAACCAAACCAATCCGGTAACACTCTTGAATGTTTATGTTTATGTTTATGTTTATTGCTGCACTAGATGGCAAACATCTTTCTTTGCATTCTATACAATACTTTGTCATATGACGTGTGTTGCATGCCAACACACGTGCCAGCTGATCTGCAAGCTCACAACGCGTCGCATCCACAAGACAGTGTGAGCTTGTAGATCAGCTATTTTAACCATGCAGAAACATGCAGGATGTGCACGATTAGATTAGGTTAGAAACTTCTGCCTTCAAAATAAGGATGCAGGAAGAGTGGGCACCTAAATACCGGTATTGTGGGCACCTCAATGTTAAGTTGGATGAAATAATTGCTCTCTGTGGTTATATGAGCTGTGTCAATAAACTTTGACAAATAATAGCTTGCAGCAACATCTAAAAAAAATACATTTATACATAAATATACATAAATATATACACAAATATATACATTTGAATAGCCAAAAGTATTAAAAATTATGGTTACAAAATTTTACTAAAAATAACTAAGTTAGTTCATTTTGGGGAACCATGAACTAGTTCAAATGTGGAATTATGAAGTATGAAATGACCTAGTTCATTTAGAAGCTTTGAACTTGAATTTGAACTAGTTCGTGTGGAAAGTCTTGCTTTGATAGTGAATTTTAAAATGAACAAACGAAACGAGGCATGACTTATGCCCGTTTAAAGTTTAAATTTTCAAACGCTTCATATAGCACCCCCCTTTGGCCAATTAGAATAAGATTGGTTTCAGTGATATTTGGACTAACCCTCTACATCTTTGCCAAATGCCATGAACGTGTTACTTTGCATGTATGATTTAGAGGCAGAATAATAATTTGCATAAAACCGCAATAAAAAATAATGATTTAACGTTCAAAATTCCATGTGAAAAAAGTTTTGTGCGTGTAACGCGAAAATCCCAGGAGAAGATAGATTTTTACTGTTTTTCATATAATTCAAAATGGCAGGGGATCTAAAGATCAGAGGTCAAAAGTCAGAGTGTCAAAGTTGTTCGACATGAGGAGATGCATATGTGTGTCCACTGTCCAGGTTTCATGGCTGTATGTCAAACAGAGCATGAGCTATACCTGTTCAAAGTTTGCACTTTCGAAGGCTTCCTACAGCGCCACCCTTTGGCCAATTGTAATAGTAATAGCACATGTCGCCACAGTAAGCTGAGCACATTGATGTTTGAATATCAATTTTTGGTGTAAGTATGTAGGAGTAGAAAGGTGCCAACGTTTTGAGGAGAACTTGCATCCGGAATCAATGGGGGTAAATTTACTCAAATCAAATTTTTGTCTTAGGAATGTGACAAAAACCAAAAAATATTATTGAACTCTAGTCTCCATGGCGTGACTAATCAATAGAAAAAAAGTCATTTTGGGGGTGAACTACTCCTTTAAGTACTATGTGACAATTTGTCATTTCGGTCTTAAACATCATGCAAATAGGCCTACCCTGTATACACTTATTCTGTTTGTTTGTTTGTTTGTTTGTTTGTTTGTTTGTTTGTTTGTTTGTTTGTGTGTGTGTTTGTTTGTTTACTGTTGGGTGAGAAAATAAGGTTTCACATTATGCTAATCATCTGGGGGAACAGATGTTTGTTAGTTTGGCCTGGAGATGAACGGTAGTTTTGTTAAACTTGTTAGATTGTAGTTTAGAGATGATTGTTTTCTAGTTAGGGAGGGGGGCTAGCTCCAACGGCCCTATAGGGGCTGGCCTAGCTCCCCCTCCTTAATATTCAGTTTGGCCGGCGTCTTCAGGCCTTGTTTGTTCTTTGATTAATTCAATTCTTCTCTTGTTGGGATTGACATGATTTTCTGGTGTGGGTAAAACAATAAAAACAGGTAAAATAGTTTTCCTCCTCTGGCATCCTTCCTTTATGTTGGGATCCTCCACTTTTGAGCCTTTTGAGTGTTTCTGGTTATTGTTGGTTACTCTAATAAGGGTGGTAATAATAATCATAATAATACTGGTGTATGTAGTAATAATAATAATATAAGAAATGTACAGTATAGACTGTACTGTATACAGCGTTATAGCTTAATATCTGTGCATTATCTAATTTCATAGCCTAATACACTGCCCTACAAAGTCAAAATGCAATAACGTTTTTGGACAGAAACGAGTTACATACCTGTAAGGGTTCATTTGGTTCCATTTGTGTACACTAAGCCCCTTTTCCACTGGCCCAACACCACACCACTCCACACCACACCGCCCACTTGTGACAGGTTTTCCACTACAAGGTCATGGGTAGAGTGGTGTGAAAGTGGTACTAAACGGGGTACTAAAAAGTATCCACTCTAGAGTAGGTCTGAGCTAGGCCAAACAGGGCAAACACATCATAATGACTGATCACTCACTGGCTTTTCATTTAGACCACCAGGATATAGTTGTAATACAAATGTATTATGTATTATAATCACAGTTAAAAGGGTCAATGTGTTTCTTACCGATAGGGGTACTTTAGTGTAATGGAAAATGTAGATATTTTTATGTGGTGCGGTGTGGTGTGGTGTGGTGTGGTGCTAAAGCTGCAGTCGAAAAGAGAGTTACAGACCTGCAAGGGTCCATTTGGTTCAGAGATTCAGTGTTAAAGACCTGTACGGGTCCATTTGGTTCCATTAGTACACTATCACTGTTTTTGGTCTCAACGGTAAAACTAAATAAAAAAAAAACAAAAAAAACTATTACCTTCATACCTTGTGAACATATTGAACAATTATTGAAATATCAAGTAGTCAATATATACTTATCACCCATTTGGCCAACTAACTGAGAGCTTATTATTTCACTTTGGCTTTGTGAGACAGTACAGTATGAACACATGTAATATTAGATTTAAGAATGTGCCATACTGTATCTCATCACATGCAGGTAAAAGGGCAGAGCTGTACTGTCTACAAAGATGACCCAGATTGGGTTCCATCAGTTGGTATGACAGGACCACTGGAACCTTCTCTTCAGCCACCAAAAGACCGGGGTCATCACGCTACCAACGCTGTTTGAATAGAACCCAGAGAGGTCTCCAGCTTATGGCGGCTGCTGCTGCTGCTGCTGATGATGATGATGCTGATGATGATGATGATGATGATGATGATGATGCTGCCTCTGCTGCAGTTGAAGATGCTACCACAAGTGATCATATCAGCAACAATGTGTGCAGTGTAGACTCATACCTTTGTCCACACCTCTCTGTGAAGAAGTCACTTGGTAAATTCCAACAGCTAATGCTGACATTAATGCGACTAAGGCTTAATGTTTCTACAACCTCCCTGGCTTATCTTTTCAATGTGTCATTATCCACTGCTTCTAGGGTATTCACTGATGTTACAGATGTCATGTTTATTCGCATGAAACCACTCATTATGTAGCCAGAAAGAGAAGATTTGCGAAAAACCATGCCAATGCAGTTCAGGAAACATTTTGGTAAAAACATGGGTTGTTATTATTGGGTGCATTCGGAAATGCGCACTCAACACACTGGTGTGCCATGTTGTCGTTCGTTTATCCGGTGCACTTGGTGCGTTGTCGCCCTGTTTCCGAACGCATCCATTGACTGCTTTGACATTTTCATTGACCGTCCATCTAACCTTATAGCCAGAGCACAAACATGGTCTTCCTACAAGCATCATAACACAGTAACATTTTTGATTGGAATTACACCACAGGGCAGTCTCTTACATAACAAATGCATGGGGAGGATAGTTATAGTGTGGCTTTTTGGACAAGATTCTTCCTGGTGATTAGCTGACCGGGACTTTAATATTCATGCCACATTAAGTTGCATGATGGCTCAGTTACAAATTCCAGCATTTACTTGGGGAAGTCACAGTTAGCTCCTGTTGACTTGGAGACCACAAGGAAAATTGCTAAAGTTAGGATTCATGTTGAGCATGTTCTGTGGGGGGGGGATATTGCCAATTGAATTCTTATCCTGCAAGGATATTGATGGTTATTTTACCATAGACAAGATTGCGCTGGTCTGTTGTGCTCTGGTGAACCTTTGCCCAACAATTGTTGATTTTGACTAGATGGTTAATTTGTAAGGATGTTGTCAATAAAGACAGTCTATTTCTATAGCCTAAAGCAGGGGTCTTCAACGTTTTCAGGCTAAGGACCCCTTAGTTGAGAGAGAGATGAAGCAGGGACCCCCACAACCTTTTCATAGTTTCATCATTTGACAGCACAATCATCGGTGTATTTTGGATTCATATCAATTTGTGTTACGTAGATATTTAACCACTTGAGCTGTCATCTCTGACAAGGCGCTACAATCACCTTGCGTGATATTTTATTCAAAATCATGCCAAGCTGTTTGTTGATCTTTCAACATTGTTCACTGCAGGTTAAGCCATGGGAATTAAGGAATGCACACACGGTCAACAACCAACCCATATTAACAAACATTATAGACTTGATTGAAGTTCTTGAACACCACCAAAGCCTTTTCAACTCTCCCAAAGTTGCATAACATGCGCATGGATGCACTATGTGTCACCACTCGACCAGTGAGTAGTTGATTCATGGCTGGCCAAATGAATCTATCAACCTTATGAAATGATTGCTCAGACCTGACTTTTAGACTATATAAAGGCATAAAAGCCGCAAATCAATTATAAAAAAAGACATGTGTTGGCATGAAACATGATGCAACAGAAACACCTTGTTGTGAAAGCAATATGCACACATGCAGACACAGCCTGAGCGATTATAGTCCAATATAATGAATTCCCTTATGCAAGATGAAGCTTTACATTTGTTATAGCCTGCTACTCCTTTACAATCAATTCGTTTTCAGTCCCAACTATGCAGTAGGCCTAATACTTTAACTGTTGCTATCGGGTATACGTTTGTGCACCTGCTTGTAATTCATGCATTCAAATGATTATGTCCGGTATTTTTATCAGATGTCCGGAAAATGTTAAACTGCTGGTCATGGTGACTGGCAATTTAAAATCCTATAGAGGGAAGTCTGATCATGCCAAGCTGTTTGTTGATCTTTCAACATTGTTCACTGCAGGTTAAGCCATGGGAATTAAGGAATGCATGCACGGTCAACAACCAACCCATATAAACAAACATAGACTTGATTGAATTTCTTGAACACCACCAAAGCCTTTTCAACTCTCCCAAAGTTGCATAACATGCGCATAGACGCACTATGTGTCACCACTCAATAGGTGAGTAGTTGATTCAGGTGTATGGGGAAGATGGGCTGTTATAGCGCCACCATGAGGCTGACTGATGTAATTATTTTTCGTTTCATTCTTGAAATTATTATGAATCTCCATCTCTAGAGTTTTGAAACTCTAGCCCCGATGGTTTACGAGAGAAAAAATACTTGAATGTGAGTTTTAGCATTTTCCCATTCAAGTCAATGGGGAAAATGTATTCACTAATAAATTAATATCAATTAAACTTTTCCCTTAGCAAAAAAAAAAAAAGCACACGATTCCCAATGAAGCCGGTCGATTTGACGTATGGCGCAAGAACTGTGGGCGGTGACAGTTTGGCTACAGGTGTGTTCCCTGGCAAACCTATAAAAAGAATTCCACCCCATCAGAGCTACAGTGAGAGAGATGATTGTGTGACCTGTTTGTTGATTTTTCCTTGAATAAATAACTTTAAAGTTTGGTTGTGTCTGCAGTTTAACTAGGTAGAAAGTGTGCACCATTGATAGGCATTATCACCAGGTTCCTGTCAGATCTCCAGGATGTGGACCATGGTGAGAGCGTCAGCTGTTCTGTTGGTTCTGTTCATACAGAATGTTACTGGAAACAGTCCAGGTAAGCTGACTCTAATGTCTAATTATTAGTGGCCAAGGGCCACGAAGTGGCCAAAAGGCCACTCATTGATATTGGACTTCATCATTACTATTATTAGTGGGCTCGCCTGAAAGGCGAGCACACTCTAGATATTGTCATTATTGTGGGCTCACCTGTAAGGCGAGCACACTTTAGATATTGTCATTATTGTGGGCTCGCCTGTAAGGCGAGCACACTTTAGATGTTGTCATTGTGGGCTCGCCTGTAAGGCGAGCACACTTTAGATATTGTCATTATTTATTAGTGTGGTTGCCCTTACAGGGCAACACACTATAGTTCTAGGGAAACTTTATTAGTGTGGTTGCCCTAACAGGGCAACACACTATAGTTCTAGGGAAACTTTATTAGTGTGGTTGCCCTTACAGGGCAACACACTATAGTTCTAGGGAAACTTTATTTTTTATTTTTATTATTATTCTAGATAAACCTTTTTTCGGCGCGTTTCACGGCCCACAGTTTTTGCACCACACACTCGCGCCATATGTCAAATCGACCGGCTTCATCGGGAATCGTGTGCTATCATTTTTCTAAGAGAAAGGTTGTATCGTTTAATTGATATTAATTTATTCGTGAATTAATTTCCCCCATTGACTTGAATGGGAAAATGAAAAAACTCACATTCGATTATTTTTCTCTCGCAAACCATAGGAGCTACAGTTTCAAAACTTGGAGAGGTGATTCATAATAATTTTAAGAATTAATCAAAAAATAATTACATCAGTCGGACACATGGTGGCACTATAACACCCCACTTTACGTTTTGCCCTATAACTCTTGAACCGTAGGTCGGAAAATTAAAATTATTTTTTCCCTGGATTTCTTGGGTCATGACGCATCTCCCCATATAGGCCACGCCCATTTGCGTCAGGATAGATTTTCCGCCATTTTGAATTTTCTTCAAAACACACTTTTTGCTCCTTTTCCCACATATTTTCTCCAAATGTCACAAAAATCGGTACAGATGATCTCTGGACCCATGCGATAAACATATTCAAGCGATATTTCGATAGTCCATACCGTTCGTCCGTAACAGCCTTCCAAAGTTAGCGGGAGGGGCCCGTTTCGCAAAAAATAGCCATAAATCCGGAACGAAACATCCAGTCAACACCACATTTTAACCACTAGTCGGGGGTGGTATACTCAACAAATCCCCAAAAGCATTTCCATTTCGACCCATAGGGGGCGCCGGGCAACCACACTCGCAATTTCCCAAATTGCACATTTTCTAGTTTCTTTATTTATTCTTCTAGATAAACTTTTTTTCGGCGCGTTTCACCGCCCACAGTTTTTGCGCCACACACTCGCGCCATATGTCAAATCGACCGGCTTCATCGGGAATCGTGTGCTAACATTTTGCTAAGAGAAAAGTGGTATCGTTTAATTGATATTAATTTATTAGTGAATTAATTTTCCCCATTGACTTATAATGGGAATCGCAAAAACTCACATTCAATTATTTTTCTCTCGCAAACCATAGGGGTTACAGTTTCAAAACTTGGAGAGGAGATTCATAATGATTTCAAGGATTAAATAAAAAATAATATCGTCAGTCGGCCTCATGGTGGCGCTATAAAAGCCCACTTTACGTTTCGGCCTCTAACTCTTGAACCGTAGGTCGGAAAATTAAAATTCCTTTTTCCCTGGATTCCTTGGGTCATGACGCATCTCCCCATATAGGCCACGCCCTTTTGCGTCAGGATAGATTTTCCGCCATTTTGAGCAGTTTGTAGAACGCGTAAACCCGCTTTTATTCTGGTATTTTCGCTCCACGTGCACAAAACTTTTTTTTACGTAAACTTTGGACCGATATCTAAAGATCTGTCAGATCGGATTTCTTTAAAATTGAAACATGCTTTTTTAAATAAATTCAATGAATATTGCAGTTTTATGCAAATTATTCTTCTGCCTCTGAGTCTAAATCATACATGCAAAGTAACATGTTCATGGCATTTGGCAAAGATGTAGAGTGTTAGACCAAATATCACTAAAACCAATCTTACCCCAATTGGCCAAAGGGGGGCGCTATATCATTTTGAGCAGTTTGTGAAACGCTTAAACCTGTTAGGATTTTTTTTTGCAATTTGCACCCTTCTTACATTGGCCTCTTATAGCGCCACCAGCGGGTCAACTTTTGCACAACACATTTTTGGAACAAAATGGACCAATCTTTGACGTCAGTAACGTCAAAGAGAGCACTGCCTGCGATCTTGACATTTTGTACTTTTATAGCCATTGTTTTCTGGCTTGAAGCGAGCCCACAATTGTTTCGAAGGAACAATATTTTTCTAGTTAGTGTGGTTGCCCTTACAGGGCAACACACTATAGTTCTAGGGAAACTTTATTTATTAGTGTGGTTGCCCTTACAGGGCAACACACTATAGTTCTAGGCAAACTTTATTATTCTTTCAATGTAACTTTTTTTCGGCGCGAATCTCCTCCCACAGTTTTTGCGCCACACACTCGCGCCATATGTCAAATCGACCGGCTTGATCGGGAATAGTGTGCTATTACTTTTCTAAGAGAAAAGTTGTATCGTTTAATTGATATTAATTTATTAGTGAATTAATTTTCCCCATTGACTTATAATGGGAATTGCAAAAACTCACATTAGATTATTTTTCTCTCGCAAACAATAGGAGCTACAGTTTCAAAACTTGGAGAGGAGATTCATAATTATTGCAAGAATTAATCAAATTATAAATACATCACTCGGCCTCATGGTGGCGCTATAACAGCTCACTTTACGTTTTGGCTTATAACTCTTGAACCGTAGGTCGGAAAATTAAAATTATTTTTTCCCTGGATTCCTTGGGTCATGACGCATCTCCTCATATAGGCCCCCTTGCGTCAAGATAGATTTTCCGCCATTTTGAATTTTCATCAAAACACACTTTTTGCTCCTTTTCCTACACATTTTCTCCAAATGTCACAAAAATCGGTACACATGATCTATGGACCCATGCGATAAACATACTCAAGCGATATTTCGATAGTCCAAACCGTTCGTCCGTTACAGGCTTCCAAACTTAGCGGAAGGGGCCCGTTTCGCAATAAATAGCCATAAATCACAAATAAAACATTCAGTCAACACCAAATTTTAACCACAAGTCACGGGTGGGATATTCAACAAATCCCCAAAAGCATTTCCACTTCGACCCATAGGGGTCGGCAGGGCAGGCAACCACACTCGCAATTTCCCAAATTGCACATTTTCTAGTTGTGGGCTCGCTGAAGGCGAGTCCAGCTTGTTATACCCCAGTTTATATTTATTTCTAACTTCCAAGGTTCCGTACCCTTTCTTCGTCCGCTTTCAACTCCCTCACACTTTGTGCTACAAACTTTGTTCCAACTTCAACATGTTCAGCTTTCTACAGTGATGTGTGCTTGTATTTTTCTTTTCAAAATATTTCATATTTTTGGAAATATTTAACTTTTAAACTTTAATTTTTCCTCCTTATAATGGGAGTCTATGTAGAAAAGTGCCCACTTTTCTGGTGCAAATTCTTTGTGCTCTTATAGCTCTTTCATACTTTCACATAAAAACCTCGTTCCAACTTTGAAATGTTCAGCGAGGTTTGAAGTTTCATTGTTGTTTTAATAATTTTGAAAAAAAGTTTATACTGTTTGAAATATTTAACTTTATTCATAAATCTTTCATCCCTTAGAGAATGAATGGGATCTGACTTTAACATTTTTACTTTTTCACTAAACTTTATAGCCTCATTACTCTGGCATACATTTACGTAGGAATGCGATTCAAACTTGAAAAACGCTCACACGCTTTTGGACTTCATCGTGGTTCAAACGGTATTCGAAAACGTCATACCGTTCTTCCACAATCGCAGTCCAAAGGTAGAGTGTTTTGGGGTATTTTGGGGATATTTTTGGCGGGAAAACCAGTCCTAGAGTGTAGCTAGAGTGTGGGAGACTTGTTCTTAAAGTAATGAAGTTCTCTGAACGAATCGTCCTCACGGCCAGAATATTTAAAATGTATGCATGTTTTTGGCACGTTTGTAGCCACGCTCGTCGTGTTTCGTAAAGTGCAACTAAAATAAAACAGAGACTTACAGAATTTCATCTATGGCCCTCTGAGTGCCGGGTCGCGCCTCAGACGCCCCATTCACCTCAAGTCATTTCTTTTCTGGTTTTCGGAATTTTTTTATTTTCCCCCAAACATTTCTAGCTTGCTCTCATGCGCACATTATTGATCCTTTTAACATCAGAATCGCAATGTTCGTAGAGCCACTCACCGAGCCACTCCCCGAGCAAAGACTATGTGTTTTCAACTTTTCGTGTTTCCGGGAGAGCGATCAGTTTGTACACTTGCGCTCCCTATTCAAACCAATGGATATGGCCCATATCTTGAACAAACAGTTCTACAGCTCAGAAGCAAAGGTGCTCCTTATTAGTGTGGTTGCCCTAACAGGGCAACACACTATAGTTCTAGGGAAACTTTATTCTTTTTCTAGATAAACTTTTATTTCGCCGCGTTTCACGGGCCACAGTTTTTGCGCCACACACTCGCCCCATATGTCAAATCGACCGGCTTCATCGGGAATCGTGTGCTTGTACTTTGCAAAGAGAAAAGTTGTATCGTTTAATTGATATTAATTTATTAGTGAATTAATTTTCCCCATTGACTTGAATGGGAAAATGCAAAAACTCACATTCAATTATTTTTCTCTCGCAAACCATAGGGGCTACAGTTTCAAAACTTGGAGAGGAGGTTCATAATGCGTACAAGGATTAAATAAAAAATAATTACATCAGTCTGCCTCATGGTGGCGCTATAACAGCTCACTTTACGTTTTTGCTTATAACTCTTGAACCGTAGGTCGGAAAATTAAAATTATTTTTTCCCTGGATTCCTTGGGTCATAACGCATCTCCCAATATAGGCCCCGCCCATTTGCGTCAGGATAGATTTTCCGCCATTTTGAATTTTCTGCAAAACACACTTTTTGCTCCTTTTCCCACATATTTTCTCCAAATGTCACAAAAATCGGTACAGATGATCTCTGGACCCATGCGATAAACATATTCAAGCGATATTTCGATAGTCCATACCGTTCGTCCGTAACAGGCTTCCAAATTTAGCGGGAGGGGCCCGTTTCGCAAAAATCTGCCATAAATCACAAACGAAACATCCAGTCAACACAAAATTTAACCACAAGTTGGGGATGGGATATTCAACAAATCCCCAAAAGCATTTCCACTTCGACCCTTAGGGGGCGCCACAAACGCGCTAAACGTAACCGTTTCGTGCCAAAACGCGTTTTTCAGGGGGAACGACCCTCTCAAAACGAAACACAAACGATCTCGGGAGCGACGCGACAACGTAATCGCCTTGCGGAACTCGTGGGAGGAGCCTATTTCTTAAAAACAAGAAACCATATCCTTACTTCAGGAACGCAGGATCCGACCGGCACCTTTTCTAATCGTGCGTCGCACGGCCCCCGCGCTATCCGTCCCGACGTCGTCTCCCTCGGACCCCCGCGTTTTGCTCAGGGTCCCGGCGGCGCATCCCCACGACTCGCGCCGGGGCAGGGCAGGCAACCACACTCGCAATTTCACAAATTGCACATTTTCTAGTTAACTTTAATTACAGTGCTGAGTCAGTGGTCTCACATGATTTACAAGCTCACAATAAGTTGCACTGTGTAACTTTGTGAGCTTGTAGATCGGCTATTTATCTGGTTCTCAAAGTGTGGTCCAGGGAACACATGGACGCACGCACGCATGTATGCACACATACACATGCATACTCACACGCACACACACACACACACACACACACACACACACACACACACACACACACACACACACACACACACACACACACACACAGTCACTTCCACATGATTGGTAGATCTAATTCTAAAACCAGTCCCATCCCAATGATTTTTAAATCTAATTCCATCGGCAGTTCCAAACCATAATTTGTAGCTCTAAATCCATCACCTGTCACATCCACATGATGTGTAGATCTAAATCTAAAACCAGTCACATCCACATGATTTGTAGATCTAATTCTAAAACCAGTCCCATCCCCATGATTTGTAGATCTATTTCAATCGGCAGTTCCATACCATAATTTGTAGCTCTAAATCCATCACCTGTCTCATCCACATGATTTGTAGATCTAATTCTAAAACCAGTCACATCCACATGATTTGTAGATCTAATTCTAAAACCAGTCCCATACCCATGATTTGTAGATCTAATTCCATCGGCAGTTCCATACCATAATTTTTAGCTCTTAATCCATCACCTGTCACATCCACATGATTTGTAGATCTAATTCTAAAACCAGTCCCATCCCCATGATTTGTAGATCTAATTTGTAGATCTAATTCCATCGGCAGTTCCATACCATAATTTGTAGCTCATCCGCATGATTTGTAGATCTAATTCTAAAACCAGTCACATCCACATGATTTGTAGATCTAATTCTAAAACCAGTCCCATCCCCATGATTTGTAGATCTAATTCAATCGGCAGTTCCATACCATAATTTGTAGCTCTAAATCCATCACCTGTCTCATCCACATGATTTGTAGATCTAATTCTAAAACCAGTCACATCCACATGATTTGTAGATCTAATTCTAGAACCAGTCCCATCCCCATGATTTGTAGATCTAATTCCATCGGCAGTTCCATACCATAATTTTTAGCTCTTAATCCATCACCTGTCACATCCACATGATTTGTAGATCTAATTCTAAAACCAGTCCCATCCCCATGATTTGTAGATCTAATTTGTAGATCTAATTCCATCGGCAGTTCCATACCATAATTTGTAGCTCATCCACATGATTTGTAGATCTAATTCTAAAACCAGTCACATCCACATGATTTGTAGATCTAATTCTAAAACCTGTCCCATCCCCATGATTTGTAGATCTAATTCAATCGGCAGTTCCATACCATAATTTGTAGCTCTAAATCCATCACCTGTCTCATCCACATGATTTGTAGATCTAATTCTAAAACCAGTCACATCCACATGATTTGTAGATCTAATTCTAGAACCAGTCCCATCCCCATGATTTGTAGATCTAATTCCATCGGCAGTTCCATACCAATTTTCAATTTTCAAAAAACTTATTTTTTTTCAAATTTTTTTTTTCAAAAATTTTTTTTTTTCCAAAACTTTTTTTTCAAAAAACTTTTTTTTTTCAAAAAACTTTTTTTTTTCAAAAAAACTTTTTTTTTTCAAAAAACTTTTTTTTTTTCAAAAAACTTTTTTTTTTCAAAAAACTTTTTTTTTTCAAAAAACTTTTTTTTTTCAAAAAACTTTTTTTTTTCAAAAAACTTTTTTTTTTCAAAAAATTTTTTTTTTCAAAAAAATTTTTTTTTCAAAATTTTTTTTTTTCAAAATTTAAAAAAAAAAAAAAAAATTCAATTTTTTTTTCAAAAATATTTTTTTTTCAAATTTTTTTTTTTCAAAAATCTTTTTTTTTTCAAATTTTTTTTTTTCAAAATCTTTTTTTTTTCAAAAAACTTTTTTTTCAAAACTTTTTTTTTTTCAAAAAACTTTTTTTTTTTCAAAAAACGTTTTCTTTTCAAAAAACTTTTTTTTCAAAAAACTTTTTTTTTTCAAAAAACTTTTTTTTACACCCTTGCGCTTAAATGCATTTTCTACTATTACTTCATAACAGTTTCGAGCGAGCCCACGCAGTTTCTGCAGGAACTGCTTTTCTAGTTCCTTATTATTAAGTGTGCCTGCCATGCAACGCAATGGCAAAACACTTATTGTAATCCGCCATACTTAATTAATTAAGTCCATAGTTTCGCCACAAATTTCTGCACGTAATAACTGCCGCACAATTTACGCCACCCACGCAATATATACATCAAAACGTGCGGCTCGGCCGGGAATAGGTTGCTATTACTTTTCTTTCCGATCCGCGTTACCATTGCGACGTAATTCGCAAAAAACGACGCCAAAAAACCCCATTGACTTAGAATGGGGGAAACTTCGGCACGTAATAACTGCCGCACGATTTACGCCACCCCCGCAATATATACATCAAAATGTGCGGCTCGGCCGGGAATGGTGTGCTATTACTTTTCTTTCCGATCCGCTTTACGATTGCGATGTAATTCGCAAAAAACAACGCCCAAAAACTCCATTGACTTTGAATGGGGGACTCCGAAAAAAACCCAGAAACTTTGGCGCCACATAACTCTGCCATACTTTTGCCTAGCAACGTCATTTAAAATGTAAAATGCTCACACAACTTTGGTCTTTTTCCGACCAATAGGGATGAGCTGTAATTGATTAAGCCTCGCCCCCTCTTTAACAGGAAGTGCCCTTCACCAAACAGGAAGTGCCTCTATAACTCATGAACCGTTTGTCGTACAGACTTGCGGCTGGTGTCATACCTTTTCTTTTTTTCTCAAATTTTTTTTTCTCAATTTTTTTTTCTCAAATTTTTTTTTCTCAATTTTTTTTTTCTCAAATTTTTTTTTCTCAAATTTTTTTTTTTCTCAAAAAAATTTTTTCTCAAATTTTTTTTTCTCAAATTTTTTTTTTCTCAATTTTTTTTTCTCAAAATTTTTTTTTCTCAAATTTTTTTTTTCTCAAAAATGTTTTTTTCTCAATTTTTTTTTCTCAAATTTTTTTTTTCTCAATTTTTTTCTCAATTTTTTTTTCTCAAAAATTTTTTTTCTCAAAAATTTTTTTTTCTCAAATTTTTTTTCTCAAATTTTTTTTTTCTCAAAAATTTTTTTTCTCAATTTTTTTCTCTAATTTTTTTTTTCTCAAAAAAATTTTTTCTCAATTTTTTTTTTCTCAAATTTTTTTTCTCAAAATTGTTTTCTCAAAATTATTTTTTTCTCAAAAAAATTTTTTCTCACATTTTTTTTTCTCAAGATTTTTTTTTCTCACAATTTTTTTTTCAAAATTTCTTTTTCTCAAAAAAGTTTTTTTCTCAAATTTTTTTTCTGACAAAACAATTTTTTCTCAAAAAACTGTCGTTAAAGTGCGACCCGTGATAACGGCCAAAAATGCTCCAAAACGCCACTAATTAGTCGAAATGGCTGACTTCCTGTTTGGTTTCTGATTGGCTGCTGGCCTTGTGACGTGGGTAGAGCTGCGAGGGCCTGGTCATCGCTGCTTGCAGCTTTAATTCATTAATCGTCCATGACCTTAATTGGGGCCTATTTCGCCAAACAGGAAGTGCCCCTCACCAAACAGGAAGTGACCCTTGATCTCGTGAACCGTTTGTCATACAGACACGCGGGTTGCGTCAAATGAAATAACGCTAATGCTAACACCAACCGCTACACAAGGTTGCACAGACTTAGCGAGCTGCAGGCACACTTAAAATTTCTTAGAAATTTTCTCTTCTAGTTATTATTATTATTATATAAGTATGGCGGATTACAATAAGTGTTTTGCCATTGCATGGCAGGCACACTTAATTATATAAGTATGGCGGATTACAATAAGTGTTTTGCCATTGCATGGCAGGCACACTTAATAATAATAATGACGGTGCCACAAATTTCGGCACGTAATAACTGCCGCACAATTCACGCCACCGCCGCAATATATACATCAAAACGTGCGTCTCGGTCGGGAATGGGGTGCTATTACTTTTCTTTCCGATCCGCGTTCCGACGTAATTCGCAAAAAACGACGCCCAAAAACCCCATTGACTTTGAATGGGGGACTCGGAAAAAAAAACCTGAAACTTTGGCGCCACATAACTCTGCCATACTTTTGCCTAGCAACGTGATTTAAACTTTAAAATGCTCACACAACTTTGGTCTTTTTCCGACCAATAGGGATGAGCTGTAATTGATTAAGCCCCGCCCCCTCTGTATTCCTATTGGCTGGGCTTAAACAGCCAATACTCCAGTTCACAGCATGGTACTGTCTTAAAACTTGGTGTCTGGACTTAAACGGCCAATAGAGACGTATTACTTAAGCCCCGCCCCTATTAAGCCCCACCTCTATCTTCCTATTGTCTGAGCTTTAAACGGCTATATCTCCAGTTTGCAGCATGGTACCGTCTCGAAACTTGCTGTGTGTACTTAGATGGCCAATAGGGATGAGCTGTAATTGATTAAGCCCCGCCCCCTCTGTAACAGGAAGTGCCCTTCGCCAAACAGGAAGTGCCTCTACATCTCATGAACCGTTTGTCGTACAGACGCGCAGATTGCGTCATATGACTTGATTAAGAGTCCTTGACCTTAATTGGGGCCTATTTCGCCAAACAGGAAGTGCCCCTCACCAAACAGGAAGTGAACCTTTACCTCGTGAACCGTTTGTCGTACAGACGCGTGGATGGCATCAAATGACTTGATTAAGAGTCCTTAACCTTAATTGGGGCCTATTTCGCCAAACAGGAAGTGCCCCTCACCAAACAGGAAGTGACCCTTTACCTCGTGAACCGTTTGTCGTACAGACGCGTGGATGGCATCAAATGACTTGATTAAGAGTCCTTAACCTTAATTGGGGCCTATTTCGCCAAACAGGAAGTGCCCCTCACCAAACAGGAAGTGACCCTTGATCTCGTGAACCGTTTGTCGTACAGACGCGCGGGTTGCGTCAAATGACTTGATTAACTCATTGAGTGCCTATCCCGAATTAGTTCGGGATATATGATCGTATCACAGGGTGCCTATCCCGAACAAGTTCGGGATATAAAAAAAAAAAAAAAAAAAAAAAAAAAATTTTTTTTTTTTTTGAAAAAAATTTTTTTGAATTTTTTTTTTTTTTTTTTGGACCCCATCAAATCTGGTGAACATGATTTCAATCGCGATTTTGCATGTTCCACCCCCATACAACCCCATCTAACATACAGGGCAGCCATTTTTGTTTACATTACATGTAAAACATAAGGGCGAATATCTCAAGAATGCCTGAACGGATTTCCAATCGGATGTTTTTGTTTGAAAGCTGTGAACAAACTGCACAAATCCACTCTGGATTGCATTGGATTTTTCAGAGCTCATTCTTCTCTGTTTTTTTCCCATGCATGAGGTGTGCAAGGTTTAATCATGGCTAAGTTGACGAAAATAAGGCTTCTAAAATGCTTGGTAGCCAATAGCTAACTTCAAGCTAACTTCATCCTCTTCCTGTACATGCAGTCATGCACAAAGGAAAGTGTTCAGGCAAGTCATGGCTGCAGGGCTTCTGCATATACCAGCATATCTCTATGGGATTTTCTCTGGCCACTGGGCGCCCTCTAGTGGTGAAAGGGGTGGCACTAAATGAGTTAAGAGTCCTTAACCTTAATTGGGGCCTATTTCGCCAAACAGGAAGTGCCCCTCACCATACAGGAAGTGACCCTTTATCGCGTGAACCGTTTGTCGTACAGACATGTGGGTGGTGTCATATGAAGAACCATAATGTTAAAGCTTATGCAAAAAATGGTAATGTTAAAAAATGTAACGCTAATGCTAACACCAACCGCTACACAAGGTTGCACAGACTTAGCGAGCTGCAGGCACACTTAAAATGTCTTAGAAATTTTCTTTTCTAGTTGAACATGTTTTGGCACTATTGGCTTGGCCAACACTTTTGGGTATGTATGTGAGTTCTTGGTTACTCCACTGCTTTTACACAGATCAAATTCTGATATTTGTAGATTTTAAATTTAATGTTTTGCAGCCCTATTATGGCGTAAAGGCCATTTGTTTACTGCTGTCCTAACTTTTTCATTCTTCTCCATTATAGACTGTCCTGTCTTCGGCTCTCTTAAAGTGCTCCTGTGCACGAGGTTGCTGAGGCTGGAGGCAGGATGGTGTGGCAAAGTGGGGATATGAGTATTGTAGGTATAGTGTGCAAGGAAACGTTTGGGTTGGGGAAATTTGAATTTTGGGGGCTGTAGGGACTTGGATTGGATAAAGGTTGAAGAAACTATTTTAAGGTGGCTATTGACTTAAAGTGTGTAAATGTTGTTTGGTATATGGTTGGACGCTAATTTGTCTTTTGTTTTCTTTAGATAATGTGGTGGAATCCCATTTCTTTATGGGAGGGGGTGTGACGGCCCTGCCCCTCTCTGCAGGCTAGCCGGCAGCTCAGAGCAGAGTGTGGCAGGCCGTCAGGCCAATTGGGCACACCTGATGGGGGGTGTGGTTTGGAGAGTATAAAGGGAGCTCTCCTTCCAACCTCTCATTAGCTGTCACTACTCCTGGAAGCAGGTTCTCTACTTGTGCACCTCTATACAACACGCACACAGCACACTCCACACATCCATACACTGCAGACACGACTGATTACTGACTTGTTCACACCTCATACCTTTAGTTTGTTTGATCATTGATTTTATTGACTTTAATTTAGAGTAATAAATATAACTTAAAATGTTGACTTTTTGTTATGAACCACCCTTGTTCATGACACAGAGGGGGCGGGGCTTAATCAATTACAGCTCATCCCTATTGGCCGGAAAAAGACCAAAGTTGTGTGTGCATTTTAAAGTTTAAATCACGTTGCTAGGCAAAAGTATGGCAGAGTTATGTGGCGCCAAAGTTTCTGGTTTTTTTTCGGAGTCCCCCATTCTAAGTCAATGGGGTTTTTGGGCGTCGTTTTTTGCGAATTACATCGCAATCGTATCGCGGATCGGAAAGAAAAGTAATAGCACACCATTCCCGGCCGAGCCACACATTTTGATGTATATATTGCGGGGGTGGCGTAAATCGTGCGGCAGTTATTACGTGCCGAAGTTTCCCCCATTCTAAGTCAATGGGGTTTTTTGGCATCGTTTTTTGCGAATTACGTCGCAATGGTAATGCGGATCGGAAAGAAAAGTAATAGCACACCATTCCCGGCCGAGCCGCATGTTTTGATGTATATATTGCGGCGGTGGCGTAAATCGTGCAGCACTTATTACGTGACGAAATTTGCAAGAACATTACCGACTTACTTACTTACTTACTTACTTACTTAAGTATGGCGGATTACAATAAGTGTTCTGCTATTGCATAGCAGGCACACTTAATAATTAAGTGTGCCTGCCATGCAATGGCAAAACACTTATTGTAATCCGCCATACTTAATTAAGTGTGCCTGCCATGCAACGCAATGGCAAAACACTTATTAAGTGTGCCTGCCATGCAATGGCAAAACACTTATTGTAATCCGCCATACTTAAGTCAGTAAGTAAGTAAGTAAGTAAGTAAGTCATGTTCTTGCAAATTTCTGCTCGTAATAACTGCCGCACAATTTACGCCACCCACGCAATATATACATCAAAACGTGCGGCTCGGCCGGGAATGGTGTGCTATTACTTTTCTAAGAGAAAAGTTGTATCGTTTAATTGATATTAATTTATTAGTGAATTAATTTTACCCATTGACTTATAATGGGAATCGCAAAAACTCACATTCAATATTTTTTTCTCGCAAACCATAGGGGCTACAGTTTCAAAACTTGGAGAGGAGATTTATAATGATATCAAGGATTAAATAAAAAATAATTTCGTCAGTTGGCCTCATGGTGGCGCTATAACAGTCCACTTTACCTTTCGGCCTGTAACTCTTGAACCGTGGGTCGGAAAATGAAAATTCCTTTTTCCCTGGATTCCTTGGGTCATGACGCATCTCCTCATATAGGCCACGCCCATTTGCTAAACAGGAAGTGACCCGTTTTCTCGTGAACCGTTTGTCGTACAGACATGTGGGTGGTGTCATATGAAGAACAATAATGTTAAAGTTTATGCAAAAAAATGCTAATGTTAATAACGCTAATGCTAACACCAACCGCTACACAAGGTTGCACAGACTTAGCGAGCTGCAGGCACACTTAAAATTTCGTAGAAATTTTCTTTTCTAGTTAGAAATTTTAAGTGTGCCTGCAGCTCGTTAAGTGTATGCAACCTTGTATGTGTTAACATTAGCATATTTGTTAGCATTAGCATTTGTTAGCATTAGCAGGTGTTAGCATTAGCATTTGTTAGCATTAGCATTAGCAGTTACGTTTTGCGCGTTTGTGGTGCCCCCTATGGGTCGAAGTGGAAATGCTTTTGGGTATATGTTCAGTATAGCGCCCCCCACTTGTGGTTAAAATGTGGTGTTGACTGGATGTTTCGTTTGTGATTTATGGCTACTTCTTACAAAACGGGCTCCTCCCGCTAACTTTGGAACCCTGTTACGGAAGAACGGTATGGACTATCAAAATATCGTTTAAATATGTTTATCGCATGAGTCCATAGATCGTGTGTATCGATTTTTGTGACATTTGGAGAAAATATGTAGGAAAAGGAGCAAAAAGTGTGTTTTGAAGAAAATTCAAAATGGCGGAAAATCTATCCTGAGGCAAATGGGCGTCGCCTATATGAGGAGATGCGTCATGACCCAAGGAATCCAGGGAAAAAGGAATTTTAATTTTCCGACCCACGGTTCAAGAGTTACAGGCCGAAAGGTAAAGTGGACTGTTATAGCGCCACCATGAGGCCAACTGACGAAATTATTTTTTATTTAATCCTTGATATCATTATAAATCTCCTCTCCAAGTTTTGAAACTGTAGCCCCTATGGTTTGCGAGAAAAGAAATATTGAATGTGAGTTTTTGCGATTCCCATTATAAGTCAATGGGTAAAATTTATTCACTAATAAATTAATATCAATTAAACGATACAACTTTTCTCTTAGAAAAGTAATAGCACCCCATTCCCGGCCGAGCCGCACGTTTGGATGTATATATTGCGGCGGTGGCGTAAATCGTTCGGCAGTTATTACGTGCCGAAATTTGCAAGAACATTAATTACTAGTGATGTGTCGGTCATGAATGACCCGTTCAAATGAACGGATCTTTATGGTGAACGAGATCGAACGGGTCACCATCCGGAAAAGAGCCGTTCAACCGTTCACGGCGTTCAGTTGCAAATGCGACGAGAGAGAGAGAGAGAGAGAGACGGTTCATTCAACGTATCTCACAAGAGAAGACAGACCCGACCGACCGTTCCGTCCCTCCTTTCCACCGTTCCTCTTTCCTTAGACACTGTAGTGGGCTGGAGGCGGGCTCTCCCTCAGAGAAGCAGGACTGTGTGTGCGTGGGGGTGTGGAACAGGGACCTACAGTTACGGAGCAGCAGCCTCCGACCGCGAGAAGAGTTGTGACTGATGATTGATTGACCGAGACCGACTGACTGACTGCGAGTGAAAAGGGTGTTATCGTTCATTCTTTGAACGGGATGTTCTAATAGACCGTTTGTCAGCCTTCTGATTGGTCCCTGAGACTCCCTGACTGGCCAACCAGAAAAAAACTGGTGGAGTTTGTGCAGTGGAGAATGTTAAATGTGGCTTTCAAAACTATCCGCAGTGCGCGACACGGCGATCGCCCGGTACGGCCGCGATCTCGGCCGTGATCTCGCTCATCATAATGAATAAGCTTCAACAAACTAGTTCACATGGACCATATCAATGGTCTAAGAGTCACGATTGGGTACATATATTTTAAATGGGCAGAATTACGAAAAGCCAGCCTATTATGTGAGGTTAGGATTATAGTTCTGTCCTCTTCCTACCCAGGATGCAATGCGCGGTCTATTCTCTTTCTGATCCAGAGGATTAAACTAATTAAAACATTTATTTTCGGGGGGAAAACTACTGTTTTGCTATGTAATTACTGTACCTTTTTCTTCCCTTTTTATTAATATCACGTAGATGTGTTTTTTGTGGTACTTTATATAGCTGTAATGAGGCTATGAAGGGAAAAAAAATCCCATCCACTACCACTATAAAAGAATCTGCAAAGAGGATTCTGTCCCACTGGGATTAAACAAATTAAAACATATATTTTCGGGTAAACCCCCTGTTTTGCAATGTAACTATTGTACCTTTGTCTTCCCTTTTTATTAATATCACCTAGATGTTTTTCCTTTGGTACTTTATATAGCTGTAATGAGGCTATGAAGGAAAAAAAAATCCCATTCACTGCCACTATAAAAACAATCTGCCCAGGGTCAAATGTCCTATCATAGTAACAGGGCAGAATGGGGCGGGATTTGCAAAAGGGCTTATTACTAGCCTGATTACTAGCCTACGCTACGAGACTGCAGACTGACTGACTGACTGACTGACTGACTACTGTATTAAGTTTGCAAAAAAAGCGGTACAGTTCTATACAAAAGAATGCTAGAAGATACACCATAGAAAACACTATGGGATTAATCTATCCTACAAGTAGCCTATAGTAACACATCTCATCTCATACAATGGACCATTGAGCCAGTGTCATGTTAATTCATGAAGTGTGAACGCAATGCTAATGGTAAAGGGATAATCGTTCATTCTCTGAACGGGTGAAATGTTAATTTGCGCTTTATGTTGGCTGTTTTATAACGATAGAGCGTGTCAATCAATACATCATCTTTGTCAGGTCTGCACGTTCACATTATAGGCAGCAGGCAGGTCAGGCATGAGTCTGTCATCTGACCGAAACAGTCAGGCAGAGAGGAAAGAGCTGTGTGTTTTTGACTGCTTGTGCTTGACTGACTGACTGACTGACTGACTGACTGACTGACTGACTGAACTCGACTGATTATCGGTCACGGCTCTGAACGAGAATGATGTGACGACCGGCTCAACGCCGGCTCCAATAACCCCCCCCCCCCCCCCCCCCCCCGCTTCCCGAAAGTTGTGAACGACCGATTGAACGATAATGACCGAATCTATCTTGTGAACGAACGAACGATGATTCGGTTCACGGAAATGAACGAAAATTCCCACCACTATTAATTACTTACTTACTTACTTACTTACTTAAGTATGGCGGATTACAATAAGTGTTTTGCCATTGCATGGCAGGCACACTTAATGAATAAATGCTGTTCAATGGACTGCATAGCCTTTACAAATTGGACTCTGGACAGTAGTCGGTTCTTTGCGTCAGCAGTTGGAACACATGCACACGTTCGGGGAGACCTCCTCTACCACACCACACTCTCCGCTAAGCCAGAGAGGTTTCAAAAAATATTTGCTGGCCGTTCAGTTCGGCCAGATATACAAAAAGTCCCATTTTCAGACTCTAGTGGGCACTGGACGGGAGTCGGCTCTTTGCGTCGACACTTTGAACACACACACACGTGTTCAGGGAGACCTCCTCTATCACACCACACTCTCCGCTAAGCAGGAGAGGCGTAAAATCAATTTCTGTTGGCTTTCCAGTGCATCCACTCGCTCAAAAAGTGACATTTTCAGTCATTTTCAGACACTAGTTGGCGCTGGAGAGCAGGCGGCTCTTTATGTCGGCACTTTGAACACACGCACACGTTCGGGGAGACCTCCTCTATCACACCACACTCTCTGCTAAGCAGGAGAGGCGTAAAATCAATTTCTGTTGGCTTTCCAGTGCAGCCACTCGCTCAAAAAGTTACATTTTCAGACATTTTCAGAATCTAGTTGGCGCTGGAGAGCAGACGGATCTTTGCGTCGGCACTTTGAACACACGCACACGTTCGGGGAGACCTCCTCTATCACACCACACTCTCCGCTAAGCAGGAGAGGCGTAAAATCAATATTTTCTGGCCTTCCAGTGCGGCTGGACATAGAAAAAGTCCAATTTTCAGACTCTATTGGGCGCTGGACGGGAGGCGGCTCTTTGCGTCGGCACTTTGAACACACGCACGCGTTCGGGGAGACCTCCTCTACCACACCACACTCTCGCGCTAGTTCTAGTTTGCATGACGTTTCCATAGACTACTTTAAATATGTATACATAGTTTTTAAATGTAGGCCTAATAATATTATTTGTCAAATAGGTAGGCTACTATTATTTTATTAATTACTATAGGGCGCCTAAATTGCCTTAACGACTAGGCCTACTGCATAAGTGGTTGGGACTCTGGGTTCCTTTGTGGGGGTCTAAATTGACCCATACAAGTCTGTAACAATAATGAACTAAATGTTGGTTCCATGTTGTACACTGTCAGAGTTAAGGGGAGACCTTGAAATGTGACTGAAATCCAAAGTGTCCTATCAATAAGCTAACAGGTGCTGCTGGTGTTTTTAGGATGCTGTGCGGACCTTCTCGAACACGGGCCAGTGGACGCAACTTTTGGGAATTCTCACACCTTCACACCCGCCGTGGAACCTGGAGAGAGCTTCCTGACCATAGCCTGGTCGTTCAACTCAGGGGACGAACTCACCCCTATAGTTACCGTGGTGGCCCCCAATGTGGAGAATATCGCCGATGATTACAAGGGACGTGTGACCGTCAATAAGAACAACGGCATCCTGACGCTGGGCCCGCTGAAGCGCACAGACAGTGGAGATTATGCAGTGACTATGATAAGCAAGAAAGGAGTCATGCAGACAGGCGAAACCCATCTCCGAGTTCTGGGTGAGTGTGTGTTCCTCACCATTTATTTCATGTTGAATATTACAGTAGCTACATTTTAATTTATGTTATTTTATTAGAAACACGTAAATTGCTAATTGTAGGTATAGGTAACAAGAAAAGTGATACCTTTACAACAGAAAATGTAAAGCAAATGGAAAATGTATTTATTTTCAAAGTGGACATAACATACATTAAACAACATTTTGAGCATTCAGGTATTTTACTTGTGCTCTTCAGGGTGTGGCCCTATAGCTACCCCTGGAATGATGTCACAGCACAGGCCTCATTTATAGTTGCAGCAATATAACATCTGCAAAGTAACTAGTAACTCAAGTTTAAAATAAATTGTAGATTTGGTTCCGACATGCAATGGAGTAGAAGTAAAAGTATTTGAAATTGGAAATACTCAGTAAAGTACAAATACCTCAAAATTGCACTTAAATAGGCCTAAATACTTAAGTAGCCTACATGTAGGCCTACTTAGTTACTTTACACCACTGGCAGAAGGTGCTAATTGTGGCAATCATCACATTGTGGTCAGAAGTTGTATGGAAAATGGGCTAAGTACCCATTTACTGGGGATCAATAGCCAATTTAAATCGGTAAAAACTTGTTAGGGCACTTTAAAGTACACCAGTATAAGCAATTAAAAAATACACACATTGTAAATGTATTCTTTTAAATAAATGTAGGTCTTTACAAACATTATTTAATTACTGACATCTTATTTTGAAGGTCTTATATTCGCCAGCTCCTACACCGGAAGTCCTATATTCGCCAATTTCACGCTGCTCTGGATTTGTTTTTCGCTGGCTGGCTTGTGGGCGGTCCACGTTTTCCTCTTCGTCTGCTATATTTTCGGCAGAGCTCAACACATTCTCCCGAGTATGGGTACGGTCACACAGTAGACGCTTCGGCTCGAAACTCCCATCCACTCCCATTATAAGGTAAAAAACGGACATGACGTATTGCGCGCCGGCGGGGACGCGTTGGAGGCGTTTCCCGTCGGGCGTTTCCGCCCACGAGCTGGGGGTTCATGGTTCAGCACTGTTGTACTATCACCCGGCAGTGATGCTCACTATCCAATGGGACAGAACGTCCTGTGGAGCTGGATTTTACCTTTCCCAGCTCTCCAAATACAGAGGGAATGTATGGAAAATAACTCAAAACAAACGGCCAGACACATGCTTCAACAAACACATGTGCTTCAATAAATGTAAACATCCTTATTTTTGTTGAATCGTCAGACTGATTTCCACTGTTTCTCCCATCTAAATAGCTTGTGTGAGCATATAATAACTAGAAAAGAAAATTTCGAAGAAATTTTAAGTGTGCCTGCAGCTCGTTAACACCTTCCAAGCCAAGGGGAGCCCCTTAATGTTAAAACCGTACCATATCGCACTTCCCCCCAGGTCCCCTCAGCCACGTCGTACTTAATCGGACTTTGTCTTTAAAACCGTTATAAAAGATTTTGATCCGAAAATCGGCGATCGTCTAGCCTTCCCTGGCCCTCACTCGAGCATTCATAGCTCACCCAGGCCGTACATGAAGCAGAGGTGACGTCATGGTCCTATCCTTGTCCAAGCAGCTCTCCCAGCCATTTGTTTGCTGTTTGCAGACTCTAGCTTCTACTGCAGCCATAGTTGCAGCTATGCAGGCGAAACTTCTCAGTGTTGTTCTTCAATCACACATGGATTATTTGCGGGGACATTTACGTGAATGGATCGCGCACGCGAAACGCACGGAGACATCGTTGATCGGCCAAAACGCCCATTCTATCCCAACGGAGATCGAGAAAAACATGGTGAGTTACTGCCCTGGGGAAAAAAAAAAAAAGAAAAACAACGCCGCTGTCCAAGATGGAGGGGCGGCGGGCTCGTGTTTATAAACATAATATTATGTCTCAGATCACAATACAATAATAGAAATTTCATGGCTAATCCACCAACCACCATTCTATTTCGGACTGCAACGTGTTAAGTGTGTGCAACCTTGTGTAGCGGTTAGTGTTAGCATTAGCGTTAGTTTTTTTTGGTGTTAGCATTAGCGTTAGATTAGCGTTAGATTTTTTAACATTAGCATTTTTTGCATTAGCTTTAACATTAACGACTGTAGGACAAACGGTTCATGACATATAGAGGCACTTCCTGTTTGGCGAAGGGAACTTCCTGTTTGGCGAAGGAAGCACCAATTAAGGTTAAGGACTCTTTATCAAGTCATATGACACCACCCACGCGTCTGTACGACAAACGGTTCATGAGATATAGAGGCACTTCCTGTTTAGCGAAGGGCACTTCCTGTTTGGCGAAGGAAGCACCAATTAAGGTTAAGGACCCTTAATCAAGTCATATGACGCCACCCACGCGTCTGTACGACAAACGGTTCATGAGATATAGAGGCACTTCCTGTTTGGCGAAGGGCACTTCCTGTTTGGCGAAGGAAGCACCAATTAAGGTTAAGGACTCTTAATCAAGTCATATGATGCCACCCACACGTCTGTACGACAAACGGTTCATGAGATATAGAGGCACTTCCTGTTTGGCGAAGGGCACTTCCTGTTACAGCGGGGGCGGGGCTCATCCCTATTGGCCGGAAAAAGACCAAAGTTGTGTGTGCATTTTAAAGTTTAAGTGACGTTGCTAGGCAAAAGTATGTCAGAGTAATGTGGGGCCAAAGTTTCTGGGTTTTTTTCAGAGTCCCCCATTCAAAGTCAATGGGGGTTTTTGAGTGTAGTTTTTTTACGAATTACATTGCCATGGTAACGCGGATCGGAAAGAAAAGTAATAGCAGACCATTCCCGGCCGAGACGCACATTTTGATGTATATATTGCGGGGGTGGCGTAAATCGTGCGGCAGTTATTACGTGCAGAAATTTCCCCCATTCTGAGTCAATGGGGTTTTCGGGCGTAGTTTTTTGCGAATTAAGTCGGAAGTTGATCGGAAAGAAAAGTAATAGCACACCATTCCCGGCCGAGCCGCACGTTTTGATGTATATATTGCGGCGGTGACGTAAATCGTGCGGCAGTTATTACGTGCCGAAATTTGTGGGATCATTATTAAAAACTCATCCCCTGCTTATGACGAGTTTGACGAGCTATATTTATGGGTCCACTCTGCTTATGACGAGTATGACGAGTTATCAAAATGCTGTAATTGCTATAAAACAATTAAAGTATGATCGCCGATTCGCCGTCCATAGCGCTCTATGGACGGGCGCTATTCACAAAAAACGGATCCGGATGTTCCAAACCGGAAATGGTGGGGCTGGACAACGACACCTGTATCCGGTCTGCCGAAATGCCATCCGGTTCAATGTTATGCAACATCCACGTGGCGCTCAATCGGTTTCGCTTTGGGTAATGGAAGGCTGTTGTGTTTTGTTGCTTACCAGTCCATGACTGGATCGTATTGAGAACGCAATCGGTGAACCATCGCGCAAAAACCCCTATTAACTTTGAATGGGGGACTAAAAAAAAACAGAAACTTTGGCCCCACATTACTCTGACATACTTTTGCCTAGCAACGTCACTTAAACTTTAAAATGCAACTTGATTTAAACTTTATAATGCTTACACAACTTTGGTCTTTTTCCGGCCAATAGGGATGAGCTGTAATTGATTATACCCCGCCCCCTCTGTATTCCTATTGGCTGGGCTTTAAACAGCCACTACTCCAGTTCACAGCATGGTACCGTCTTGAAACTTGGTGTCTGGACTTAAACGGCCAATAGGGACTTAATACTTAAGCCCCGCCCCGTATTAAGCCCCGCCCCTATCTTCCTATTGGCTGAGCTTTCAACAGCTATATCTCCAGTTTGCAGCATGGTACCGTCTCGAAACTCGCTGTTTGTACTTACATGGCCAATAGGAATTATCTGTAATTGCTTAAGCCCCACCCCTCTGCCTTCCTATTGGCTGGGCTTTAAACAGTCATGTCTCCACTTCCCAACACGTTACTGGTCTCAAACTCAGTGGGCGGTCCCACAGTCCCAACGGCTAACCGCTAATGCTAATGCTAATGTTAATGCTAACAAATGCACAACACATGCTAATGCTAATGCTAACACATGCTAATGCTAACACATGCTAATACTAACACATGCTAATGCTAACAAATGCTAATGCTAATGCTTACACATGCTAATGCTAACAAATGCTAATGCTAACACATGTATGCTAACAAATGCTAATGTTAATGCTAACACATGATAATGCTAATGCTAAAGCTAACAAATGCTAATGTTAATGCTAACACATGCTAATGCTAACAAATGTTAATGCTAATGTTAACACATGCTAATGCTAACACATGCTAATGCTAACAAATGCTAATACTAACACACGCTAATGCTAACAAATGCTAATGCTAACACATGCTAATGCTAACAAATGCTAATGCTAACACATGCTAATGCTAATCAAAATGTTAAAGCTATTGATAAAAATGCTGATGTAAAAAATTCTAATAATGATGTTAATGTTAATGCAAAATGCTAACTGCTATACAAGGCTGCACATTTAGCGAGCTGCAGGCACACTTAAAATTTCGTAGAAATGTTCTTTTCTAGTTAAGTCATTAATTAGTTTCGCCACGTAATAAGTGCCGCACGATTTACGCCACCGCCGCAATATATACATCAAAACGTGCGGCTCGGCCGGGAATGGGGTGCTATTACTTTTCTAAGAGAAAAGTTGTATCGTTTAATTGATATTAATTTATTAGTGAATTAATTTTACCCATTGACTTATAATGGGAATCGCAAAAACTCACATTCAATATTTTCTTTCTCGCAAACCATAGGGGCTACAGTTTCAAAACTTGGAGAGGAGATTTATAATGATATCAAGGATTAAATAAAAAATGATTTCGTCAGTTGGCCTCATGGTGGCGCTATAACAGTCCACTTTACCTTTCGGCCTGTAACTCTTGAACCGTGGGTCGGAAAATTAAAATTCCTTTTTCCCTGGATTCCTTGGGTCATGACGCATCTCCTCATATAGGCCACGCCCATTTGCGTCAGGATAGATTTTCCGCCATTTAGAATTTTCTTCAAAACACACTTTTTGCTCCTTTTCCTACATATTTTCTCCAAATGTCACAAAAATCGCCCGGTCATCACTGCTTGCAGCTTTAATTCATTAATCCTGGCCTATTTCGCCAAACAGGAAGTGCCCCTCACCAAACAGGAAGTGACCCTTTTTCTCGTGAACCGTTTGTCGTACAGACATGTGGGTGGTGTCATATGAAGAACAGTAATGTTAAAGCTTATGCAAAAAATGCTAATGTTAAAAAATATAACGCTAATGCTAACACCAACCGCTACACAAGGTTGCACAGACTTAGCGAGCTGCAGGCACACTTAAAATGTCTTCGAAATTTTCTTTTCTAGTTCTTTATAGTGTAACCAAAACTTTGGCGCGAATCTCCTCCCACAGTTTTTGCACCACACACTCGCGCCATATGTCAAATCGACCGGCTTCATCGGGAATCGTGTGCTATTACTTTTCTAAGAGAAAAGTTGTATCGTTTAATTGATATTAATTTATTAGTGAATTAATTTTCCCCATTGACTTATAATGGGAATAGCAAAAACTCACGTTCAATTATTTTTTTTCTCGCAAACCATAGGGGCTACAGTTTCAAAACTTGGAGAGGAGATGCATAATGACTTCAAGGAATAAATAAAAAATAAGATTGTCAGTTGGCCTCATGGTGGCGCTATAACAGCCCACTTTACGTTTTGGCCTGTAACTCTTGAACCGTAGGTCGGAAAATTAAAATTATTTTTTCCCTGGATTCCTTGGGTCATGACGCATCTCCCTATATAGGCCACGCCCATTTGCGTCAGGATAGATTTTCCGCCATTTTGAATTTTCTTCAAAACACACTTTTTGCTCCTTTTCCTACATATTTTCTCCAAATGTCACAAAAATCGGTACACATGATCTCTGGACCCATGCGATAAACAAAGTCAAGCGATATGTTGATAGTCCGTACCGTTTGTCCGTAACATGGTTCCAAAGTTAGCGGGAGGGGCCCGTTTAGCAAAAAATAGCCATAAATCACAAACGAAATGTCCAGTCAACATCAAGATTTTAACCACAAGTCGCGGGTGGGATATTCAACGAATCTCCAAAAGCATTTCCCCTTCGACCCATAGGGGGCGCCACAAACGCGCAAAACGTAACAGTTTCATGCCAAAACGCGTTTTTCAGGGTGGACGACCCTCTCAAAACGAAACACAAACGTTCTCGGGGAGGCGCGTCACCCGCCGCTCGCGCCGGGGCGGGGCGGGCAACCACACTCGCAATTTCCCAAATTGCACATTTTCTAGTTCAAAACTTCGGTTCCTTTCTACTCCTACATACTTAGTGAGAAAATTAAAATAAAAACATCAATGTGTTCAGTTTACAGTGGCGAAGTGTGCTATTATTTTTTATAGCAATCGGCCAAATGGTGGCGCTGTAGGAAGCCTTCGAAAGTGCGAACTTTGAACAGGTATAGCTCATGCTGTGTTTTAGGTACAGCCATGAAACCTGTATACACTTATGCGTCTCCTCATGCCGAATAACCTTTACCCTCTAACTTTTGACCTCTGACCTTTAGGTCTCCCACAATTCAGAATAATATGAAAAACTGTAAAAATCTATCTCCTCCTGGGTTTTTTTTCGTTACGCGCACAAAACTTTTTTCAAATGAACTTTGGACCAATACGGTCAAACTGTCTGGTCGGATTTCTTTTAAAGTGAAATATAATTTTTTAATAATTCAATCAATATTGCGGTTTTATGCAAATTATTCTTCAGCCTCTAAATCATACATGCAAAGTTACACGTTCATGGCATTTGGCAAAGATGTGGAGGGTTAGTCAAAGTATCACTGAAACCAATTTTATTCCAATCGGCCAAAGGGGGGCGCTATACGAAGCGTTTGAAAATTCAAACTTCAAACGGGCATAAGTCATGACTCGTTTTGTTTGAAGACATGCAACTTGTTACATGCGTGCTTTGACTCGAGCGGAAGACATCTATGTCGTTGTTAAGTAAGCTCCGCCCTTAGATTTTCCGCCATTTTGAGCAGTTTGTAAAACGCGTAAACCCGCTTATATTCTGGAATTTTCGCTCCACGTGCACAAAACATTTTTTACGTGAACTTTGGACCGATATCTAAAGATCTGTCAGATCGGATTTCTTTCAAATTGAAACATGCTTTTTTAAATAAATTCAATGAATATTGCAGTTTTATGCAAATTATTCTTCTGCCTCTAAAACATACATGCAAAGTCACATTTTCATGACAAAATAGTGTAGAGGGTTAGTTCAAATATCACTGAAACCAATCTTACCCCAAATGGCCAAAGGGGGGCGCTATATAATTTTGAGCAGTTTGTAAAACGCTTAAACCCGTTTTTATTCTAGGATTTTTTTTGCAATTTGCATGAAACATTCTACACGCAATCTAAGGACCTTTATCTAACATGCCTATGAAGTGCACACAAAAAAATATAAAATAATAATAATAAATATAGCTGCAAGCAGCGATAAAGTGTCCAAAGCCAAAAACAACTCAAATCATGAACACAGCCTGGGATGTGCGTGAAATCTTGCAAGCACATTCCCAATAGGTCAAGGAACAGATACCAACCTTCTCACATTGGCCTGTCATAGCGCCACCAGCGGGTCAACTTTTGCATAACACATTTTTGGAACAAAATGGACCAATCTTTGACGTCAGTAACGTCAAAGAGAGCACTGCCTGCGATCTTGACATTTTGTGCTTTTATAGCCATTGTTTTCTGGCTTGAAGCGAGCCCACAATTGTTTCGAAGGAACAATATTTTTCTAGTTTATCTATCATAATCAGGCATATCAAGTTCTCCTCAAAACTTCGGTTCCTTTCTACTCCTACATACTCAGGCAGAAAATGAAAATAAAAACATCAATGTGTTCAGCTTACAGTGGTGAATTGTGCTATTACTTTTTACAGCAATCGGCCAAATGGTGGCGCTGTAGGAAGCCTTCGAAAGTGCGAACTTTGAACAGGTAGAGCTCATGCTGTGTTGAGGTACAGCCATGAAACCTGTATACACGTATGCGTCTCCTCATGCCGAACAACTTTTACGCTCTGACTTTTAACCTCTGACCTTTAGATCCCCCAGAATTCTGAATTATATGAAAAACAGTAAAAATCTATCTCCTCCTGGGATTTCTTCGTTACGCGCACGAAACTTTTTTCACATGAACTTTGGACCAATACGGTCAAACTGTCTGGTCGGATTTCTTTTAAAGTGAAACATTATTTTTTAATAATTCAATTAATATTGCGGTTTTATGCAAATTATTCTTCTGCCTCTAATGCAAAGTTACATGTTCATGGCATTTTGAGCAGTTTGTAAAACGCTTAAACCCACTTTTATTCTGGAATTCTCGCGTCACGTCCACAAAACTTTTTTTACATGAACTTTGGACCAATATCTAAAGATCTGTCAGATCTGTTTTTTTTTTAATTGAAACATGCTTTTTTAATAGAATAATGTTCTAGAGGTATTTCAATCAAACAAGATAAAATTACATTAGGTTTCAATATGGCGGCATATTTTCCAATATGGCAGCAGATACATTACAGAAATGTACAGCTGCTCATAGTTAATCCACAGTTGGTGATACAAGCATGAAATTTGGCACGGATCACATTTAGACTATACCCTAATTGATAATCAACATCTGGCCACACGTAATTCCTCCATTTTCGAGATGGCCACCAGTTTTTATAATGGCTGCATTGCAACTGTGCCTACGCTTTGGACTAGATCACTCTGCTGGTGCTGTAAATCTTTGATTTCCCCCTCATTTTGATATGAGACTGGAGTTGAGTTATGTTCTGGAGGTATTTTTACCAAGTAAGATAAAAACACCATTAGGTTCCAATATGGCGGCACATTTTCCAATATGGTTGCCAATAAATTGACATTTACTGCTTATGGTTAATCCACATGAGCTTGTAACACATATTTGTGTAAATTACCATTCACGGAATCCCTTTATGGCACATTTTAAAGTGATTCTGTAGCTTTAGAATGACCTATAGGTTCAAATAGGTTGACATGTTTTTAAATATGGTCACCATACACACACTTAGATATTTTGTATTGTATTTATTATTTATTTATTTTTGCTTTTTTTTATCAGGCAAATCATTATAAACACATTCTCATTTATAATGGTGGCTGGGAAAGTGACAGGCCTGTGTGCTAGCAACGGCAACCACAGAGGGGTGTGTAGATTAGTCCAGACTTAAAGCTTGGACAGGCCCCATATATGTCCTGCTTGGAATGCAGATCTCTTGTAGTGTTCTTTCAGAGCAGCATGTTGGTAGAATACAGTCATATGATCGCTGCTTTCTTGCAGACAAGTGCAGCCTTGCCTCATTCACTTTCTTGTAGGAACTACTTCTATCGTACATGAGTACTACAAACTCCTCAATGACTTCCATGTCTTCATCAGTTACTGTAACAGGTGTTGAACTTAATTTGGTGAAGACCCGGGATATCTTCTCAAACACGTTCCATGTCTGCCATGCTGACCGTCCATGGAAGGACGAAACTGTATTGCATTCGCTGAATGCATGAAATAACCAGATGAATTTGATCCCATGGCATAGCTGTTGCAATTTCATGAATTGGGATCTATCTGTGGTTCTTCCCCCTCCAATGTCAATCCACAGATTTTTCAAGCCAAGTGAACAAGTGAAATAATAATTATAATGGTTACCTAAAACGCAGGTCCAGTTGCAGCAAACTGTCTGGCCATCTTGGCAAATGTAAAAATTTTGCATGGCCAGAGGTTGATTATCAATTAGGGTAGTATAAACGTGATCTGTGCTAGATTTCATGGTTGTATCACCAACTGTGGATTAACTATGAGCAGATGTATATTTATGCAATGTATCGGCAGCCATATTGGAAAATATGCCGCCATATTGGAACCTAATATTATTTCTGAACTTGCCTGGTTGTAATACCTCCAGAACATTCTCTTATATCAAAATGAGAGGAAAATCAAAGATTTACAGCCCAAGCAAAGCGATATTGTCCAAAACGTAGGTCCAGTTGCAGCCATTTTTCAAACTGGCTGGCCATCTTGGAAATGTTGGAATTTTGCGTGGCCAGAGGTTGATTATCAATTAGGGTCATATGAAGGTCATTTGTGCCAAATGTCATGCTTTTATCACCAACTGAACTATCATGCATTGAAATCAGCATCTTTCCGCTAGACTATCATGCGACATTGGAACACAGAGATGGACTTGTGTGTGTGTGGGGCGGGCAATGTTACAGAGGTGCTTTCTTTCATACTGTCGTTCACATCCTACTGTAATTACAGCGGTTTGTTTGCTAGTGTTGATTGTTGAAGGCCTGAGTTTTTTCTTCTCTTCCCCCAATGTACAGCAACTACAACAGCACCAACTACTACAACAACAACTACAACAACTACAACAGCACCGACTACTGCAGCTGCCTTCTGTGTAGGCAAGGCGTATGGACAGCATCCCAAGCCAGATGCCCCAGCCTCGTTTTACAACTGTGGGGCTGATGGCCTTACACACATCCAAAACTGTCCTGAAGGTTTAGTTTTTCGAGATGGTTGCAAGTGCTGCGATTGGCAGAATGTTACTGGAAACAGTCCAGGTAAGCTGACTCTAATGTCTAATTATTAACATTAATATTGGTTCTGTTCAAAAGCCCTATTGTGTGTGTGTGTGTGTGTGTGTGTGTGTGTGTGTGTGTGTGTGTGTGTGTGAGAGTGTGAGTGTGTGTGTGTGTGTGTGTGTGTGTGTGTGTGTGTGTGGGGGGGGGGGGGGGGGGGGGGGGGTGGACTTCACATACATACCACTAGGTTGTTAATAAACACTTTGATTCTCAGCTCATTTTGATCTAAGAATAATGTTCTAGAGGTATTTCAATCAAACAAGATAAAATTACATTAGGTTTCAATATGGCGGCATATTTTCCAATATGGCAGCAGATACATTACAGAAATGTACAGCTGCTCATAGTTAATCCACAGTTGGTGATACAAGCATGAAATTTGGCACGGATCACATTTAGACTATACCCTAATTGATAATCAACATCTGGCCACACGTAATTCCTCCATTTTCGAGATGGCCACCAGTTTTTATAATGGCTGCATTGCAACTGTGCCTACGCTTTGGACTAGATCACTCTGCTGGTGCTGTAAATCTTTGATTTCCCCCTCATTTTGATATGAGACTGGAGTTGAGTTATGTTCTGGAGGTATTTTTACCAAGTAAGATAAAAACACCATTAGGTTCCAATATGGCGGCACATTTTCCAATATGGTTGCCAATAAATTGACATTTACTGCTTATGGTTAATCCACATGAGCTTGTAACACATATTTGTGTAAATTACCATTCACGGAATCCCTTTATGGCACATTTTAAAGTGATTCTGTAGCTTTAGAATGACCTATAGGTTCAAATAGGTTGACATGTTTTTAAATATGGTCACCATACACACACTTAGATATTTTGTATTGTATTTATTATTTATTTATTTTTGCTTTTTTTATCAGGCAAATCATTATAAACACATTCTCATTTATAATGGTGGCTGGGAAAGTGACAGGCCTGTGTGCTAGCAACGGCAACCACAGAGGGGTGTGTAGATTAGTCCAGACTTAAAGCTTGGACAGGCCCCATATATGTCCTGCTTGGAATGCAGATCTCTTGTAGTGTTCTTTCAGAGCAGCATGTTGGTAGAATACAGTCATATGATCGCTGCTTTCTTGCAGACAAGTGCAGCCTTGCCTCATTCACTTTCTTGTAGGAACTACTTCTATCGTACATGAGTACTACAAACTCCTCAATGACTTCCATGTCTTCATCAGTTACTGTAACAGGTGTTGAACTTAATTTGGTGAAGACCCGGGATATCTTCTCAAACACGTTCCATGTCTGCCATGCTGACCGTCCATGGAAGGACGAAACTGTATTGCATTCGCTGAATGCATGAAATAACCAGATGAATTTGATCCCATGGCATAGCTGTTGCAATTTCATGAATTGGGATCTATCTGTGGTTCTTCCCCCTCCAATGTCAATCCACAGATTTTTCAAGTCAAGTGAACAAGTGAAATAATAATTATAATGGTTACCTAAAACGCAGGTCCAGTTGCAGCAAACTGTCTGGCCATCTTGGCAAATGTAAAAATGTTGCATGGCCAGAGGTTGATTATCAATTAGGGTAGTATAAACGTGATCTGTGCCAGATTTCATGGTTGTATCACCAACTGTGGATTAACTAAGAGCAGATGTATATTTATGCAATGTATCGGCAGCCATATTGGAAAATATGCCGCCATATTGGAACCTAATATTATTTCTGAACTTGCCTGGTTGTAATACCTCCAGAACATTCTCTTATATCAAAATGAGAGGAAAATCAAAGATTTACAGCCCAAGCAAAGTGATATTGTCCAAAACGTAGGTCCAGTTGCAGCCATTTTGCAAACTGGCTGGCCATCTTGAAAATGTTGGAATTTTGCGTGGCCAGAGGTTGATTATCAATTAGGGTCATATGAAGGTCATTTGTGCCAAATGTCATGCTTTTATCACCAACTGAACTATCATGCATTGAAATCAGCATCTTTCCGCTAGACTATCATGCGACATTGGAACACAGAGATGGACTTGTGTGTGTGTGGGGCGGGCAATGTTACAGAGGTGCTTTCTTTCATACTGTCGTTCACATCCTACTGTAATTACAGCGGTTTGTTTGCTAGTGTTGATTGTTGAAGGCCTGAGTTTTTTCTTCTCTTCCCCCAATGTACAGCAACTACAACAGCACCAACTACTACAACAACTACAACAACTACAACAGCACCGACTACTGCAGCTGCCTTCTGTGTAGGCAAGGCGTATGGACAGCATCCCAAGCCAGATGCCCCAGCCTCGTTTTACAACTGTGGGGCTGATGGCCTTACACACATCCAAAACTGTCCTGAAGGTTTAGTTTTTCGAGATGGTTGCAAGTGCTGCGATTGGCAGAATGTTACTGGAAACAGTCCAGGTAAGCTGACTCTAATGTCTAATTATTAACATTAATATTGGTTCTGTTCAAAAGCCCTATTGTGTGTGTGTGTGTGTGTGTGTGTGTGTGTGTGTGTGTGTGTGTGTGTGTGTGTGTGTGTGTGTGTGTGTGTGTGTGTGTGTGTGTGTGTGTGTGTGTGTGTGTAGGGGGGGGGGGGTATTTTTGTAGTCACTAGTCCTATACTTGGTTGTAGTCCATATCCTGTACTTACCTCCTTGCATCCTAGAATGGAGGTGTTGTGGTGAAATTGGTGACCTGCTGAAATGGTAACCGGTAGAGTCGCCGGAATGAAGTTCGCCGGGAAACGGGGGGTGCATTCGGAAATGCGCACCGGGTGGGGCAACGGTGCGCTTTTTCAGTCTGAACTCTGAAGGTAAACTTTCTGAAAAGCAGCAGTTGCTAACATAATGTTGCTATTGATGTTTATAAACTAGAGTAAATTATAATGGAATTTTAGAATATTAATTCATGTTGATACTGAAGAAGGCATACTGTGATTGTTTGTCCTACTGTACATGTTTGTTGTTTCTAGCATTAACATTTGTGATACTGTGAAATTAAGACTATCACCATAATCTATCCTAGTTTATAAACATCAATAGCAACATTAGGTTAGCAACTGCTGCTTTTCAGAAAGTTTACCTTCAGAGTTCAGACTGAAAAAGCACACCGTTGCCCCACCCAGTGTGCATTTCCGAACGCACCCCCTGTTTCCCGGCGAGTTTCATTCCGGCGACTCTACTGGTATTCGCTGAAATGTATGACCATCTTGTGGACTTCACATACATACCACTAGGTTGTTAATAAACACAGCAGGAGGTGAAGAGGCAGACATTAAGAGTTTTGGGATCTGGCTAATGAAGAATGGCACTGCCTGCTTGGATCAGGCCTTGCTGTGTATATCCACACGTTTCTTATAGGGAGCTTACTGGGGAAACGAGACTGCATGAACTATGGCCATCACTTCCTGTTGGTCATTAAATTCATTTGAATGATCCGTGTCAGTCAACAACGTGGGAACACAACTTGACAAATTAAGAAAGGTCATATTATTCTCACTACTTGTACCGTACAAGATCTCCCTGCACACAGCTGATCTCCCTGCACAATTCTGATTCAAATTCACTGAATGACAACAGGAAGTGATGCCCATATTCAAACAAGGAATCATAGTCTAGCGGAAAGTTGACATGATAGTTCAGTTGGTGATAAAAGCATGAAATTTGGCACAGATGACTTTCATATGACCCTAATTGATAATCAACCTCTGGCCACACAAAATTCCAACATTTTTAAAGATGGCCGCCAGTCTTCAGAATGGCTGCAACTGGACCTACGTTTTGGACTACATAACTTTGCTGGGGCTGTAAATCTTTGATTCTCAGCTCATTTTGATCTAAGAATAATGTTCTAGAGGTATTTCAAACAAACAAAATAAAATTACATTAGGTTTCAATATGGCGGCATATTTTCCAATATGGCAGCAGATACATTACAGAAATGTACAGCTGCTCATAGTTAATCCACAGTTGGTGATACAAGCATGACATTTGGCACGGATCACATTTAGACTATACCCTAATTGATAATCAACATCTGGCCACACGTAATTCCTCCATTTTCGAGATGGCCACCAGTTTTTATAATGGCTGCATTGCAACTGGGCCTACGCTTTGGACTAGATCACTCAGCTGGTGCTGTAAATCTTTGATTTCCCCCTCATTTTGATATGAGACTGGAGTTGAGTTATGTTCTGGAGGTATTTTTACCAAGTAAGATAAAAACACCATTAGGTTCCAATATGGCGGCACATTTTCCAATATGGTTGCCAATAAATTGACATTTACTGCTTATGGTTAATCCACATGAGCTTGTAACACATATTTGTGTAAATTACCATTCACGGAATCCCTTTATGGCACATTTTAAAGTGATTCTGTAGCTTTAGAATGACCTATAGGTTCAAATAGGTTGACATGTTTTTAAATATGGTCACCATACACACACTTAGATATTTTGTATTGTATTTATTATTTATTTATTTTTGCTTTTTTTATCAGGCAAATCATTATAAACACATTCTCATTTATAATGGTGGCTGGGAAAGTGACAGGCCTGTGTGCTAGCAACGGCAACCACAGAGGGGTGTGTAGATTAGTCCAGACTTAAAGCTTGGACAGGCCCCATATGTCCTGCTTGGAATGCAGATCTCTTGTAGTGTTCTTTCAGAGCAGCATGTTGGTAGAATACAGTCATATGATCGCTGCTTTCTTGCAGACAAGTGCAGCCTTGCCTCATTCACTTTCTTGTAGGAACTACTTCTATCGTACATGAGTACTACAAACTCCTCAATGACTTCCATGTCTTCATCAGTTACTGTAACAGGTGTTGAACTTAATTTGGTGAAGACCCGGGATATCTTCTCAAACACGTTCCATGTCTGCCATGCTGACCGTCCATGGAAGGACGAAACTGTATTGCATTCGCTGAATGCATGAAATAACCAGATGAATTTGATCCCATAGCTGTTGCAATTTCATGAATTGGGATCTATCTGTGGTTCTTCCCCCTCCAATGTCAATCCACAGATTTTTCAAGCCAAGTGAACAAGTGAAATAATAATTATAATGGTTACCTAAAACGCAGGTCCAGTTGCAGCAAACTGTCTGGCCATCCTGGCAAATGTAAAAATGTTGCATGGCCAGAGGTTGATTATCAATTAGGGTAGTATAAACGTGATCTGTGCCAGATTTCATGGTTGTATCACCAACTGTGGATTAACTATGAGCAGATGTATATTTATGCAATGTATCGGCAGCCATATTGGAAAATATGACGCCATATCCTAATATTATTTCTGAACTTGCCTGGTTGTAATACCTCCAGAACATTCTCTTATATCAAAATGAGAGGAAAATCAAAGATTTACAGCCCAAGCAAAGTGATATTGTCCAAAACGTAGGTCCAGTTGCAGCCATTTTTCAAACTGGCTGGCCATCTTGTTGGAAAAAATGTTGGAATTTTGCGTGGCCAGAGGTTGATTATCAATTAGGGTCATATGAAGGTCATTTGTGCCAAATGTCATGCTTTTATCACCAACTGAACTATCATGCATTGAAATCAGCATCTTTCCGCTAGACTATCATGCGACATTGGAACACAGAGATGGACTTGTGTGTGTGTGGGGCGGGCAATGTTACAGAGGTGCTTTCTTTCATACTGTCGTTCACATCCTACTGTAATTACAGTGGTTTGTTTGCTAGTGTTGATTGTTGAAGGCCTGAGTTTTTTCTTCTCTTCCCCCAATGTACAGCAACTACAACAGCACCAACTACTACAACAACTACAACAACTACAACAGCACCGACTACTGCAGCTGCCTTCTGTGTAGGCAAGGCGTATGGACAGCATCCCAAGCCAGATGCCCCAGCCTCGTTTTACAACTGTGGGGCTGATGGCCTTACACACATCCAAAACTGTCCTGAAGGTTTAGTTTTTCGAGATGGTTGCAAGTGCTGCGATTGGCAGAATGTTACTGGAAACAGTCCAGGTAAGCTGACTCTAATGTCTAATTATTAACATTAATATTGGTTCTGTTCAAAAGCCCTATTGTGTGTGTGTGTGTGTGTGTGTGTGTGTGTGTGTGTGTGTGTGTGTGTGTGTGTGTGTGTGTGTGTGTGTGTGTGTGTGTGTGTGTGTGTGTGTGTGTAGGGGGGGGGGGTATTTTTGTAGTCACTAGTCCTATACTTGGTTGTAGTCCATATCCTGTACTTACCTCCTTGCATCCTAGAATGGAGGTGTTGTGGTGAAATTGGTGACCTGCTGAAATGGTAACCGGTAGAGTCGCCGGAATGAAGTTCGCCGGGAAACGGGGGGTGCATTCGGAAATGCGCACCGGGTGGGGCAACGGTGCGCTTTTTCAGTCTGAACTCTGAAGGTAAACTTTCTGAAAAGCAGCAGTTGCTAACATAATGTTGCTATTGATGTTTATAAACTAGAGTAAATTGTTGTTTCTAGCATTAACATTTGTGATACTGTGAAATTAAGACTATCACCATAATCTACCCTAGTTTATAAACATCAATAGCAACATTAGGTTAGCAACTTCTGCTTTTCAGAAAGTTTACCTTCAGAGTTCAGACTGAAAAAGCACACCGTTGCCCCACCCAGTGTGCATTTCCGAACGCACCCCCTGTTTCCCGGCAAGTTTCATTCCGGCGACTCTACTGGTATTCGCTGAAATGTATGACCATCTTGTGGACTTCACATACATACCACTAGGTTGTTAATAAACACAGCAGGAGGTGAAGAGGCAGACATTAAGAGTTTTGGGATCTGGCTAATGAAGAATGGCACTGCCTGCTTGGATCAGGCCTTGCTGTGTATATCCACACGTTTCTTATAGGGAGCTTACTGGGGAAACGAGACTGCATGAACTATGGCCATCACTTCCTGTTGGTCATTAAATTCATTTGAGTGATCCGTGTCAGTCAACAACGTGGGAACACAACTTGACAAATTAAGAAAGGTCATATTATTCTCACTACTTGTACCGTACAAGATCTCCCTGCACACAGCTGATCTCCCTGCACAAGGCTGATTCAAATTCACTGAATGACAACAGGAAGTGATGCCCATATTCAAACAAGGAATCATAGTCTAGCGGAAAGTTGACATGATAGTTCAGTTGGTGATAAAAGCATGAAATTTGGCACAGATGACTTTCATATGACCCTAATTGATAATCAACCTCTGGCCACACAAAATTCCAACATTTTTAAAGATGGACGCCAGTCTTCAGAATGGCTGCAACTGGACCTACGTTTTGGACTACATAACTTTGCTGGGGCTGTAAATCTTTGATTCTCAGCTCATTTTGATCTAAGAATAATGTTCTAGAGGTATTTCAATCAAACAAGATAAAATTACATTAGGTTTCAATATGGCGGCATATTTTCCAATATGGCAGCAGATACATTACAGAAATGTACAGCTGCTCATAGTTAATCCACAGTTGGTGATACAAGCATGAAATTTGGCACGGATCACATTTAGACTATACCCTAATTGATAATCAACATCTGGCCACACGTAATTCCTCCATTTTCGAGATGGCCACCAGTTTTTATAATGGCTGCATTGCAACTGTGCCTACGCTTTGGACTAGATCACTCAGCTGGTGCTGTAAATCTTTGATTTCCCCCTCATTTTGATATGAGACTGGAGTTGAGTTATGTTCTGGAGGTATTTTTACCAAGTAAGATAAAAACACCATTAGGTTCCAATATGGCGGCACATTTTCCAATATGGTTGCCAATAAATTGACATTTACTGCTTATGGTTAATCCACATGAGCTTGTAACACATATTTGTGTAAATTACCATTCACGGAATCCCTTTATGGCACATTTTAAAGTGATTCTGTAGCTTTAGAATGACCTATAGGTTCAAATAGGTTGACATGTTTTTAAATATGGTCACCATACACACACTTAGATATTTTGTATTGTATTTATTATTTATTTATTTTTGCTTTTTTTATCAGGCAAATCATTATAAACACATTCTCATTTATAATGGTGGCTGGGAAAGTGACAGGCCTGTGTGCTAGCAACGGCAACCACAGAGGGGTGTGTAGATTAGTCCAGACTTAAAGCTTGGACAGGCCCCATATATGTCCTGCTTGGAATGCAGATCTCTTGTAGTGTTCTTTCAGAGCAGCATGTTGGTAGAATACAGTCATATGATCGCTGCTTTCTTGCAGACAAGTGCAGCCTTGCCTCATTCACTTTCTTGTAGGAACTACTTCTATCGTACATGAGTACTACAAACTCCTCAATGACTTCCATGTCTTCATCAGTTACTGTAACAGGTGTTGAACTTAATTTGGTGAAGACCCGGGATATCTTCTCAAACACGTTCCATGTCTGCCATGCTGACCGTCCATGGAAGGACGAAACTGTATTGCATTCGCTGAATGCATGAAATAACCAGATGAATTTGATCCCATAGCTGTTGCAATTTCATGAATTGGGATCTATCTGTGGTTCTTCCCCCTCCAATGTCAATCCACAGATTTTTCAAGTCAAGTGAACAAGTGAAATAATAATTATAATGGTTACCTAAAACACAGGTCCAGTTGCAGCAAACTGTCTGGCCATCTTGGCAAATGTAAAAATGTTGCATGGCCAGAGGTTGATTATCAATTAGGGTAGTATAAACGTGATCTGTGCCAGATTTCATGGTTGTATCACCAACTGTGGATTAACTATGAGCAGATGTATATTTATGCAATGTATCGGCAGCCATATTGGAAAATATGCCGCCATATTGGAACCTAATATTATTTCTGAACTTGCCTGGTTGTAATACCTCCAGAACATTCTCTTATATCAAAATGAGAGGAAAATCAAAGATTTACAGCCCAAGCAAAGTGATATTGTCCAAAACGTAGGTCCAGTTGCAGCCATTTTTAAAACTGGCTGGCCATCTTGAAAATGTTGGAATTTTGCGTGGCCAGAGGTTGATTATCAATTAGGGTCATATGAAGGTCATTTGTGCCAAATGTCATGCTTTTATCACCAACTGAACTATCATGCATTGAAATCAGCATCTTTCCGCTAGACTATCATGCGACATTGGAACACAGAGATGGACTTGTGTGTGTGTGTGGGGCGGGCAATGTTACAGAGGTGCTTTCTTTCATACTGTCGTTCACATCCTACTGTAATTACAGCGGTTTGTTTGCTAGTGTTGATTGTTGAAGGCCTGAGTTTTTTCTTCTCTTCCCCCAATGTACAGCAACTACAACAGCACCAACTACTACAACAACTACAACAACTACAACAGCACCGACTACTGCAGCTGCCTTCTGTGTAGGCAAGGCGTATGGACAGCATCCCAAGCCAGATGCCCCAGCCTCGTTTTACAACTGTGGGGCTGATGGCCTTACACACATCCAAAACTGTCCTGAAGGTTTAGTTTTTCGAGATGGTTGCAAGTGCTGCGATTGGCAGAATGTTACTGGAAACAGTCCAGGTAAGCTGACTCTAATGTCTAATTATTAACATTAATATTGGTTCTGTTCAAAAGCCCTATTGTGTGTGTGTGTGTGTGTGTGTGTGTGTGTGTGTGTGTGTGTGTGTGTGTGTGTGTGTGTGTGTGTGTGTAGGGGGGGGGGGGTATTTTTGTAGTCACTAGTCCTATACTTGGTTGTAGTCCATATCCTGTACTTACCTCCTTGCATCCTAGAATGGAGGTGTTGTGGTGAAATTGGTGACCTGCTGAAATGGTAACCGGTAGAGTCGCCGGAATGAAGTTCGCCGGGAAACGGGGGGTGCATTCGGAAATGCGCACCGGGTGGGGCAACGGTGCGCTTTTTCAGTCTGAACTCTGAAGGTAAACTTTCTGAAAAGCAGCAGTTGCTAACATAATGTTGCTATTGATGTTTATAAACTAGAGTAAATTATAATGGAATTTTAGAATATTAATTCATGTTGATACTGAAGAAGGCATACTGTGATTGTTTGTCCTACTGTACATGTTTGTTGTTTCTAGCATTAACATTTGTGATACTGTGAAATTAAGACTATCACCATAATCTACCCTAGTTTATAAACATCAATAGCAACATTAGGTTAGCAACTGCTGCTTTTCAGAAAGTTTACCTTCAGAGTTCAGACTGAAAAAGCACACCGTTGCCCCACCCAGTGTGCATTTCCGAACGCACCCCCTGTTTCCCGGCGAGTTTCATTCCGGCGACTCTACTGGTATTCGCTGAAATGTATGACCATCTTGTGGACTTCACATACATACCACTAGGTTGTTAATAAACACAGCAGGAGGTGAAGAGGCAGACATTAAGAGTTTTGGGATCTGGCTAATGAAGAATGGCACTGCCTGCTTGGATCAGGCCTTGCTGTGTATATCCACACGTTTCTTATAGGGAGCTTACTGGGGAAACGAGACTGCATGAACTATGGCCATCACTTCCTGTTGGTCATTAAATTCATTTGAATGATCCGTGTCAGTCAACAACGTGGGAACACAACTTGACAAATTGAGAAAGGTCATATTATTCTCACTACTTGTACCGTACAAGATCTCCCTGCACACAGCTGATCTCCCTGCACAAGGCTGATTCAAATTCACTGAATGACAACAGGAAGTGATGCCCATATTCAAACAAGGAATCATAGTCTAGCGGAAAGTTGACATGATAGTTCAGTTGGTGATAAAAGCATGAAATTTGGCACAGATGACTTTCATATGACCCTAATTGATAATCAACCTCTGGCCACACAAAATTCCAACATTTTTAAAGATGGCCGCCAGTCTTCAGAATGGCTGCAACTGGACCTACGTTTTGGACTACATAACTTTGCTGGGGCTGTAAATCTTTGATTCTCAGCTCATTTTGATCTAAGAATAATGTTCTAGAGCAGGGGTCTCAAACTCAATTTACCGTGGGGCCGCTGGAGGCGTAGTCTGGCTGAGGCTGGGCCGCAGCCTCAGCGCACATGCACGTGCGCAGCACGTTTGTGTGCGCGTGCACATGCACTAATAAAACTAATCAGTGCATGTGCACAATTTTTTTTTTATTATAGTAGTTTCATACCAGTCTAACAACTACTGTATCTATCTCCCCATCAAAGACATTCTAAAAAAATCCAATCTTCTCAAATATCTTTTTTATTTTTTAACACTAAATAAGATAAGATGAACAAGGACCCTGCTGTAAACAAGTTGTGTTTAACTTATGGAACATGTACTGTACTCTTAACTGTACTGTATTATCAACTGTTTTGAGGTTCATATAAAACTCGCGGGCCGCACTAACATTAAACTTTCATATTAAGGTGGGGGCCACAAAATATCGTCTCGCGGGCCGCAAATGGCCCCCGGGCCGCCAGTTTGAGACCCCTGTTCTAGAGGTATTTCAATCAAACAAGATAAAATTACATTAGGTTTCAATATGGCGGCATATTTTCCAATATGGCAGCAGATACATTACAGAAATGTACAGCTGCTCATAGTTAATCCACAGTTGGTGATACAAGCATGAAATTTGGCACGGATCACATTTAGACTATACCCTAATTGATAATCAACATCTGGCCACACGTAATTCCTCCATTTTCGAGATGGCCACCAGTTTTTATAATGGCTGCATTGCAACTGGGCCTACGCTTTGGACTAGATCACTCTGCTGGTGCTGTAAATCTTTGATTTCCCCCTCATTTTGATATGAGACTGGAGTTGAGTTATGTTCTGGAGGTATTTTTACCAAGTAAGATAAAAACACCATTAGGTTCCAATATGGCGGCACATTTTCCAATATGGTTGCCAATAAATTGACATTTACTGCTTATGGTTAATCCACATGAGCTTGTAACACATATTTGTGTAAATTACCATTCACGGAATCCCTTTATGGCACATTTTAAAGTGATTCTGTAGCTTTAGAATGACCTATAGGTTCAAATAGGTTGACATGTTTTTAAATATGGTCACCATACACACACTTAGATATTTTGTATTGTATTTATTATTTATTTATTTTTGCTTTTTTTATCAGGCAAATCATTATAAACACATTCTCATTTATAATGGTGGCTGGGAAAGTGACAGGCCTGTGTGCTAGCAACGGCAACCACAGAGGGGTGTGTAGATTAGTCCAGACTTAAAGCTTGGACAGGCCCCATATATGTCCTGCTTGGAATGCAGATCTCTTGTAGTGTTCTTTCAGAGCAGCATGTTGGTAGAATACAGTCATATGATCGCTGCTTTCTTGCAGACAAGTGCAGCCTTGCCTCATTCACTTTCTTGTAGGAACTACTTCTATCGTACATGAGTACTACAAACTCCTCAATGACTTCCATGTCTTCATCAGTTACTGTAACAGGTGTTGAACTTAATTTGGTGAAGACCCGGGATATCTTCTCAAACACGTTCCATGTCTGCCATGCTGACCGTCCATGGAAGGACGAAACTGTATTGCATTCGCTGAATGCATGAAATAACCAGATGAATTTGATCCCATAGCTGTTGCAATTTCATGAATTGGGATCTATCTGTGGTTCTTCCCCCTCCAATGTCAATCCACAGATTTTTCAAGTCAAGTGAACAAGTGAAATAATAATTATAATGGTTACCTAAAACGCAGGTCCAGTTGCAGCAAACTGTCTGGCCATCTTGGCAAATGTAAAAATGTTGCATGGCCAGAGGTTGATTATCAATTAGGGTAGTATAAACGTGATCTGTGCCAGATTTCATGGTTGTATCACCAACTGTGGATTAACTATGAGCAGATGTATATTTATGCAATGTATCGGCAGCCATATTGGAAAATATGCCGCCATATTGGAACCTAATATTATTTCTGAACTTGCCTGGTTGTAATACCTCCAGAACATTCTCTTATATCAAAATGAGAGGAAAATCAAAGATTTACAGCCCAAGCAAAGTGATATTGTCCAAAACGTAGGTCCAGTTGCAGCCATTTTTAAAACTGGCTGGCCATCTTGAAAATGTTGGAATTTTGCGTGGCCAGAGGTTGATTATCAATTAGGGTCATATGAAGGTCATTTGTGCCAAATGTCATGCTTTTATCACCAACTGAACTATCATGCATTGAAATCAGCATCTTTCCGCTAGACTATCATGCGACATTGGAACACAGAGATGGACTTGTGTGTGTGTGGGGCGGGCAATGTTACAGAGGTGCTTTCTTTCATACTGTCGTTCACATCCTACTGTAATTACAGCGGTTTGTTTGCTAGTGTTGATTGTTGAAGGCCTGAGTTTTTTCTTCTCTTCCCCCAATGTACAGCAACTACAACAGCACCAACTACTACAACAACTACAACAACTACAACAGCACCGACTACTGCAGCTGCCTTCTGTGTAGGCAAGGCGTATGGACAGCATCCCAAGCCAGATGCCCCAGCCTCGTTTTACAACTGTGGGGCTGATGGCCTTACACACATCCAAAACTGTCCTGAAGGTTTAGTTTTTCGAGATGGTTGCAAGTGCTGCGATTGGCAGAATGTTACTGGAAACAGTCCAGGTAAGCTGACTCTAATGTCTAATTATTAACATTAATATTGGTTCTGTTCAAAAGCCCTATTGTGTGTGTGTGTGTGTGTGTGTGTGTGTGTGTGTGTGTGTGTGTGTGTGTGTGTGTGTGTGTGTGTGTGTGTGTGTGTGTGTGTGTGTGTGTGTGTGTAGGGGGGGGGGGGGTATTTTTGTAGTCACTAGTCCTATACTTGGTTGTAGTCCATATCCTGTACTTACCTCCTTGCATCCTAGAATGGAGGTGTTGTGGTGAAATTGGTGACCTGCTGAAATGGTAACCGGTAGAGTCGCCGGAATGAAGTTCGCCGGGAAACGGGGGGTGCATTCGGAAATGCGCACCGGGTGGGGCAACGGTGCGCTTTTTCAGTCTGAACTCTGAAGGTAAACTTTCTGAAAAGCAGCAGTTGCTAACATAATGTTGCTATTGATGTTTATAAACTAGAGTAAATTATAATGGAATTTTAGAATATTAATTCATGTTGATACTGAAGAAGGCATACTGTGATTGTTTGTCCTACTGTACATGTTTGTTGTTTCTAGCATTAACATTTGTGATACTGTGAAATTAAGACTATCACCATAATCTACCCTAGTTTATAAACATCAATAGCAACATTAGGTTAGCAACTGCTGCTTTTCAGAAAGTTTACCTTCAGAGTTCAGACTGAAAAAGCACACCGTTGCCCCACCCAGTGTGCATTTCCGAACGCACCCCCTGTTTCCCGGCGAGTTTCATTCCGGCGACTCTACTGGTATTCGCTGAAATGTATGACCATCTTGTGGACTTCACATACATACCACTAGGTTGTTAATAAACACAGCAGGAGGTGAAGAGGCAGACATTAAGAGTTTTGGGATCTGGCTAATGAAGAATGGCACTGCCTGCTTGGATCAGGCCTTGCTGTGTATATCCACACGTTTCTTATAGGGAGCTTACTGGGGAAACGAGACTGCATGAACTATGGCCATCACTTCCTGTTGGTCATTAAATTCATTTGAATGATCCGTGTCAGTCAACAACGTGGGAACACAACTTGACAAATTGAGAAAGGTCATATTATTCTCACTACTTGTACCGTACAAGATCTCCCTGCACACAGCTGATCTCCCTGCACAAGGCTGATTCAAATTCACTGAATGACAACAGGAAGTGATGCCCATATTCAAACAAGGAATCATAGTCTAGCGGAAAGTTGACATGATAGTTCAGTTGGTGATAAAAGCATGAAATTTGGCACAGATGACTTTCATATGACCCTAATTGATAATCAACCTCTGGCCACACAAAATTCCAACATTTTTAAAGATGGCCGCCAGTCTTCAGAATGGCTGCAACTGGACCTACGTTTTGGACTACATAACTTTGCTGGGGCTGTAAATCTTTGATTCTCAGCTCATTTTGATCTAAGAATAATGTTCTAGACTAGAGGTATTTCAATCAAACAAGATAAAATTACATTAGGTTTCAATATGGCGGCATATTTTCCAATATGGCAGCAGATACATTACAGAAATGTACAGCTGCTCATAGTTAATCCACAGTTGGTGATACAAGCATGAAATTTGGCACGGATCACATTTAGACTATACCCTAATTGATAATCAACATCTGGCCACACGTAATTCCTCCATTTTCGAGATGGCCACCAGTTTTTATAATGGCTGCATTGCAACTGTGCCTACGCTTTGGACTAGATCACTCTGCTGGTGCTGTAAATCTTTGATTTCCCCCTCATTTTGATATGAGACTGGAGTTGAGTTATGTTCTGGAGGTATTTTTACCAAGTAAGATAAAAACACCATTAGGTTCCAATATGGCGGCACATTTTCCAATATGGTTGCCAATAAATTGACATTTACTGCTTATGGTTAATCCACATGAGCTTGTAACACATATTTGTGTAAATTACCATTCACGGAATCCCTTTATGGCACATTTTAAAGTGATTCTGTAGCTTTAGAATGACCTATAGGTTCAAATAGGTTGACATGTTTTTAAATATGGTCACCATACACACACTTAGATATTTTGTATTGTATTTATTATTTATTTATTTTTGCTTTTTTTATCAGGCAAATCATTATAAACACATTCTCATTTATAATGGTGGCTGGGAAAGTGACAGGCCTGTGTGCTAGCAACGGCAACCACAGAGGGGTGTGTAGATTAGTCCAGACTTAAAGCTTGGACAGGCCCCATATATGTCCTGCTTGGAATGCAGATCTCTTGTAGTGTTCTTTCAGAGCAGCATGTTGGTAGAATACAGTCATATGATCGCTGCTTTCTTGCAGACAAGTGCAGCCTTGCCTCATTCACTTTCTTGTAGGAACTACTTCTATCGTACATGAGTACTACAAACTCCTCAATGACTTCCATGTCTTCATCAGTTACTGTAACAGGTGTTGAACTTAATTTGGTGAAGACCCGGGATATCTTCTCAAACACGTTCCATGTCTGCCATGCTGACCGTCCATGGAAGGACGAAACTGTATTGCATTCGCTGAATGCATGAAATAACCAGATGAATTTGATCCCATAGCTGTTGCAATTTCATGAATTGGGATCTATCTGTGGTTCTTCCCCCTCCAATGTCAATCCACAGATTTTTCAAGTCAAGTGAACAAGTGAAATAATAATTATAATGGTTACCTAAAACGCAGGTCCAGTTGCAGCAAACTGTCTGGCCATCTTGGCAAATGTAAAAATGTTGCATGGCCAGAGGTTGATTATCAATTAGGGTAGTATAAACGTGATCTGTGCCAGATTTCATGGTTGTATCACCAACTGTGGATTAACTATGAGCAGATGTATATTTATGCAATGTATCGGCAGCCATATTGGAAAATATGCCGCCATATTGGAACCTAATATTATTTCTGAACTTGCCTGGTTGTAATACCTCCAGAACATTCTCTTATATCAAAATGAGAGGAAAATCAAAGATTTACAGCCCAAGCAAAGTGATATTGTCCAAAACGTAGGTCCAGTTGCAGCCATTTTTCAAACTGGCTGGCCATCTTGAAAATGTTGGAATTTTGCGTGGCCAGAGGTTGATTATCAATTAGGGTCATATGAAGGTCATTTGTGCCAAATGTCATGCTTTTATCACCAACTGAACTATCATGCATTGAAATCAGCATCTTTCCGCTAGACTATCATGCGACATTGGAACACAGAGATGGACTTGTGTGTGTGTGGGGCGGGCAATGTTACAGAGGTGCTTTCTTTCATACTGTCGTTCACATCCTACTGTAATTACAGCGGTTTGTTTGCTAGTGTTGATTGTTGAAGGCCTGAGTTTTTTCTTCTCTTCCCCCAATGTACAGCAACTACAACAGCACCAACTACTACAACAACTACAACAACTACAACAGCACCGACTACTGCAGCTGCCTTCTGTGTAGGCAAGGCGTATGGACAGCATCCCAAGCCAGATGCCCCAGCCTCGTTTTACAACTGTGGGGCTGATGGCCTTACACACATCCAAAACTGTCCTGAAGGTTTAGTTTTTCGAGATGGTTGCAAGTGCTGCGATTGGCAGAATGTTACTGGAAACAGTCCAGGTAAGCTGACTCTAATGTCTAATTATTAACATTAATATTGGTTCTGTTCAAAAGCCCTATTGTGTGTGTGTGTGTGTGTGTGTGTGTGTGTGTGTGTGTGTGTGTGTGTGTGTGTGTGTGTGTGTGTGTGTGTGTGTGTGTAGGGGGGGGGGGGTATTTTTGTAGTCACTAGTCCTATACTTGGTTGTAGACCATATCCTGTACTTACCTCCTTGCATCCTAGAATGGAGGTGTTGTGGTGAAATTGGTGACCTGCTGAAATGGTAACCGGTAGAGTCGCCGGAATGAAGTTCGCCGGGAAACGGGGGGTGCATTCGGAAATGCGCACCGGGTGGGGCAACGGTGCGCTTTTTCAGTCTGAACTCTGAAGGTAAACTTTCTGAAAAGCAGCAGTTGCTAACATAATGTTGCTATTGATGTTTATAAACTAGAGTAAATTATAATGGAATTTTAGAATATTAATTCATGTTGATACTGAAGAAGGCATACTGTGATTGTTTGTCCTACTGTACATGTTTGTTGTTTCTAGCATTAACATTTGTGATACTGTGAAATTAAGACTATCACCATAATCTACCCTAGTTTATAAACATCAATAGCAACATTAGGTTAGCAACTGCTGCTTTTCAGAAAGTTTACCTTCAGAGTTCAGACTGAAAAAGCACACCGTTGCCCCACCCAGTGTGCATTTCCGAACGCACCCCCTGTTTCCCGGCGAGTTTCATTCCGGCGACTCTACTGGTATTCGCTGAAATGTATGACCATCTTGTGGACTTCACATACATACCACTAGGTTGTTAATAAACACAGCAGGAGGTGAAGAGGCAGACATTAAGAGTTTTGGGATCTGGCTAATGAAGAATGGCACTGCCTGCTTGGATCAGGCATTGCTGTGTATATCCACACGTTTCTTATAGGGAGCTTACTGGGGAAACGAGACTGCATGAACTATGGCCATCACTTCCTGTTAATCATTAAATTCATTTGAATGATCCGTGTCAGTCAACAACGTGGGAACACAACTTGACAAATTGAGAAAGGTCATATTATTCTCACTACTTGTACCGTACAAGATCTCCCTGCACACAGCTGATCTCCCTGCACAAGGCTGATTCAAATTCACTGAATGACAACAGGAAGTGATGCCCATATTCAAACAAGGAATCATAGTCTAGCGGAAAGTTGACATGATAGTTCAGTTGGTGATAAAAGCATGAAATTTGGCACAGATGACTTTCATATGACCCTAATTGATAATCAACCTCTGGCCACACAAAATTCCAACATTTTTAAAGATGGCCGCCAGTCTTCAGAATGGCTGCAACTGGACCTACGTTTTGGACTACATAACTTTGCTGGGGCTGTAAATCTTTGATTCTCAGCTCATTTTGATCTAAGAATAATGTTCTAGACTAGAGGTATTTCAATCAAACAAGATAAAATTACATTAGGTTTCAATATGGCGGCATATTTTCCAATATGGCAGCAGATACATTACAGAAATGTACAGCTGCTCATAGTTAATCCACAGTTGGTGATACAAGCATGAAATTTGGCACGGATCACATTTAGACTATACCCTAATTGATAATCAACATCTGGCCACACGTAATTCCTCCATTTTCGAGATGGCCACCAGTTTTTATAATGGCTGCATTGCAACTGTGCCTACGCTTTGGACTAGATCACTCTGCTGGTGCTGTAAATCTTTGATTTCCCCCTCATTTTGATATGAGACTGGAGTTGAGTTATGTTCTGGAGGTATTTTTACCAAGTAAGATAAAAACACCATTAGGTTCCAATATGGCGGCACATTTTCCAATATGGTTGCCAATAAATTGACATTTACTGCTTATGGTTAATCCACATGAGCTTGTAACACATATTTGTGTAAATTACCATTCACGGAATCCCTTTATGGCACATTTTAAAGTGATTCTGTAGCTTTAGAATGACCTATAGGTTCAAATAGGTTGACATGTTTTTAAATATGGTCACCATACACACACTTAGATATTTTGTATTGTATTTATTATTTATTTATTTTTGCTTTTTTTATCAGGCAAATCATTATAAACACATTCTCATTTATAATGGTGGCTGGGAAAGTGACAGGCCTGTGTGCTAGCAACGGCAACCACAGAGGGGTGTGTAGATTAGTCCAGACTTAAAGCTTGGACAGGCCCCATATATGTCCTGCTTGGAATGCAGATCTCTTGTAGTGTTCTTTCAGAGCAGCATGTTGGTAGAATACAGTCATATGATCGCTGCTTTCTTGCAGACAAGTGCAGCCTTGCCTCATTCACTTTCTTGTAGGAACTACTTCTATCGTACATGAGTACTACAAACTCCTCAATGACTTCCATGTCTTCATCAGTTACTGTAACAGGTGTTGAACTTAATTTGGTGAAGACCCGGGATATCTTCTCAAACACGTTCCATGTCTGCCATGCTGACCGTCCATGGAAGGACGAAACTGTATTGCATTCGCTGAATGCATGAAATAACCAGATGAATTTGATCCCATAGCTGTTGCAATTTCATGAATTGGGATCTATCTGTGGTTCTTCCCCCTCCAATGTCAATCCACAGATTTTTCAAGCCAAGTGAACAAGTGAAATAATAATTATAATGGTTACCTAAAACGCAGGTCCAGTTGCAGCAAACTGTCTGGCCATCTTGGCAAATGTAAAAATTTTGCATGGCCAGAGGTTGATTATCAATTAGGGTAGTGTAAACGTGATCTGTGCCAGATTTCATGGTTGTATCACCAACTGTGGATTAACTATGAGCAGATGTATATTTATGCAATGTATCGGCAGCCATATTGGAAAATATGCCGCCATATTGGAACCTAATATTATTTCTGAACTTGCCTGGTTGTAATACCTCCAGAACATTCTCTTATATCAAAATGAGAGGAAAATCAAAGATTTACAGCCCAAGCAAAGTGATATTGTCCAAAACGTAGGTCCAGTTGCAGCCATTTTTCAAACTGGCTGGCCATCTTGAAAATGTTGGAATTTTGCGTGGCCAGAGGTTGATTATCAATTAGGGTCATATGAAGGTCATTTGTGCCAAATGTCATGCTTTTATCACCAACTGAACTATCATGCATTGAAATCAGCATCTTTCCGCTAGACTATCATGCGACATTGGAACACAGAGATGGACTTGTGTGTGTGGGGCGGGCAATGTTACAGAGGTGCTTTCTTTCATACTGTCGTTCACATCCTACTGTAATTACAGTGGTTTGTTTGCTAGTGTTGATTGTTGAAGGCCTGAGTTTTTTCTTCTCTTCCCCCAATGTACAGCAACTACAACAGCACCAACTACTACAACAACTACAACAACTACAACAGCACCGACTACTACAACAACTACAACAGCACCGACTACTGCAGCTGCCTTCTGTGTAGGCAAGGCGTATGGACAGCATCCCAAGCCAGATGCCCCAGCCTCGTTTTACAACTGTGGGGCTGATGGCCTGACACACATCCAAAACTGTCCTGAAGGTTTAGTTTTTCGAGATGGTTGCAAGTGCTGCGATTGGCCTGAATAATGGGAAGCACATCAGTATCATCCATGTTGCCAACAACAGGAACATCACAACAGGAATTCTAGATGATTTTTGAGTTCCAATCACTTGTGCTTGAAGATTAAGAAATAAATAACAAATCTTTTCCTTTTTTGCATGTTTCTTACAGACCCATCCAAACCAATGATTTGTGATGCCTCAAAATCGTTTCAATACATAATGATTAAACAAATTTCAAAATCTTGAATCCTTTATCCTTATTCTTTTTTTGGATGTGACTGATGACAAACAGTGCCACTGGGTACAGTTGGATCATAAGATTGTGATGACCAAACCCAAAAGAATAATCTTTGAACCCTCACTTGGAATTGTGGGAGTTAAAGCATTACATTTTTTTGTAATGTTCTCTAATTTTTCTTTTATTTACATATCTACTGCATAGTACTGTGTTCTATTCGTCTGTCATTCAATGTTATATGAGATACTTAAATGGTTTCCTGTGGAAATAAGCTTAGTCTTTTCATGGATCTCCTTTTAGTAGACCTTGTACCAGTGAACTGTACCGTCATGAAACTGTACCTTTTCCTATGCAAACTTCTAATAAAGTCTTCAATCAATCAATCAATTTTGTTTGACTCTGTACCACAGATAACGCAACGAGGCAATGTGAGCTTGTAGATCGGCTATTTAAAATAAAATGCCTCTGGACAATGTGGCCATTGTTTGATTCACACATTTTATAGTACTAGTTGATTATTAGAAGGTCCTTAAATTGTCACTTCACTGTCTTCTGGGGACACCCCAAATATCATGTGGGGACTGCCGGGGGTCCAGACCCACAGGTTCTGAATCACGTGATCTAGTTGATGAAATAATGTTCAGTTCATTTTCCACACACTCCATCTAATGAAATAAAAGCAAACATTTAAGTGGCCTTTTTACAGTGTGCTTGGGGAGGGGGGCATATACTGTATAGGCACTAGGACCCAGTACATGTGCAACCATATAATTGCCAGAAGGTGGTGACTATGAGGCACGCTCACTTACAATGAACCAACTGACTGGTTAGCGCCAACAGAGGAGGTACGATTCAAAGCAAGAGTCAAACATGCTGGAGTAAAAGGGACTAAAACAGACAGATTTGCATTTCGGCGACACAAGGATGCTCCACGGACTTGAAAGGAATCGCACTTAGCTAGTTTTGTCCACGCAAAGCGGGAGAACGCAATGGTTTATGAATGGAGTGGAATGGAAATCCCTTTCACTACGCGCGGCTGAATTGGGTCATGTGGAGAATAATCGGGGCACCTCGTTGCCTTGGGTTCACGGCACGCCATCCAGCGCGCGAGTGAGTTGATGATTCAAGAGGCGTTTCGTTTAGCCACCGACTAGGGAGCATCAGTCAGAAGCGCGCGTTTACGCACGGATATACAGTAAAGGCAAGAAGAAGACCGTAGCCAAACAAAACAAAGACATGTGCCATTTAAGATTTGCCATCACGGACGGAAAGAAAGCACCGAAGCAGACGTGATCTTGTTTTCTGCCTGCGACCATTTAAGATCAATTCACGCATTGTTGCCCGTGTGTGCGTAATGCTGTGAAAAGACGAATATTCAGAAAACAACAAGCGTCCATTGCCTGCCGATACAGTACCAGTGGATCAGTTGGTCGCGAGCAGAGCGCAGGTGACCTGCGCGCCGCTCGAATGCAGGACCATGGAGGAGAGAGACAGCAGGTCGCCAGCAGGTGAGTGACACCCTGGTCCTCCAAAACTAGGTCATACAATACCCCATGTTGACCTTGAAAAAAGCCCACGATTACCGTTTTGAGCCAACGCAATAGGAGGGGTTGTGTTGTCGGCCAGCTACACTACACACGAAATATAACGCAATTTTCTTGCAAATTGTAAATGCCGAATTCACTTAAAAATACATTATCTCCCTGACACCAGTAGCCTATACTTCTTTTTTTTGTTACAAGGCACTTTCCATGCCTGAAATGAACTTTGAGCTCATGGATGCAGCTAACCATGCGTCCCCATTCTTGGGGCGGCAAACATTCGGTGAAAGAAATTCTACAAGCCCGTCTACAAGCTTCATAGCTGTGAGCTTCTTTATGGGCTATTTTTGGCAAAGAGATTTGATGTAGAGGGGGAAAGGAGGTGATTGTAGACAGGCTACAATCGCCAGTATACATACAGACCTTGTTTTTCATATATACCGGTATATATGTGTGTGTGTGTGTGTGTGTGTGTGTGTGTGTGTGTGTGTGTGTGTGTGTGCGTGCGTGCGTGCGTGCGCGCGCGCGTGCGTGTGTAAAATACAATGACAATAATAACAGCAATGGCACTCCTCTCCAGGTTCTTTCATTAAATGTGACAGATTGTTATTTTTAATAGGCCTATTATTGTACAAAACGACCCCACACCCCCTGAAAAGAATATACGTGCCAGACTTAATATTTAATGAATAAGTCAATCTTTTAAAGAGATGTATGTATTATATATTTTAAGCCAAAATGTTGATTTGTCATTTATCAACCTTTGCCATCACTATTCACTGTATTGTACCGGTACATTTTTATTGTGTCATGTTGAAGGTTAAACTGGGAAATCATTTGGACTTGCTTTGCCTGTACATTATCCATCCTTAGGTGGTAATAGTACTACTAATTCAGGGCGTTAGATCAACAGAGAGGGCACTCAGTCAGCACTCACTAATGCATTTAAATAATAGCACTTGATATTGAGGTAACCATATGAAAGCAGTCAGACGAAAAGACGGGTGGCTGCCTGCCTGATATTGGACTCTAAATGAAAGATGATGATAGTCAGCACTCAGCACAGATGGATTTCCTTTTGGTTAGAAATCATTTCATTGCTCCAAAAGAACTAGAAGTGATGGTCGTCGACCTTTGCAAAAGCAGCATTTATTTTCCAGTGCCTCCAAAATGCATGTGAAATTCCTCTAAGTTATCATATCTAGCCTTTATTACACATGTTAGATATTATACCACATTGCACAAAGTTAGTGTATTCTCCGCTTCATACGAAAAGCCACTGCTGGCTGCTGCTATTTCATGCTGTTTGTCCTACATTACAGAAGGCATCTTGTTTCACCCAGATGCCAGAAAAGAGGCACACTACATAATTGATAACTCCTGCAATTTTATATTGTACAAGGCTTGCTAGCCTGTAAACATTATAATAGTGTGAGGCCGTGAGCGGTGCTGTGTTTGCTTGGCAGGGCAGGGCAGTCAGGTCACCACGCACGCACGCACGTGCTCATTGCAGACGTGTACGAAAAAAATGCTCATAGCAACAAAGAAAACAAGAGATGACACATGGGGCTGGTGGCTGTTTTGCAGGGTTTTTACGTACAGTTAATGGGAGGTGAAGTCATGCTTCAAAACACTGGCTCTGAGAGAGAGAGAGAGAGAGAGAGAGAGAGCAGTGGCGAGAGCAGTGGCGTCACTTGCTAAGGTATGGCAACATGACTGGTGTCTTGCACGCGAGCCTTCGCGCGCGTACAAGACCCCAGTCATGTTGCCATACCTTAGCAAGAGGCATGATACATTTATTTTAAGAAGTACATTTTATTTTTTTCCCCCGTTTCTACGGTTTCTTGGGCTGGATATGGCAGCCTGGAATGGTTGTTCAAGTGCTGCTAAACTTGGCATGTTAGTAAACCTGCCACAATTAACAATAATGAATTGCACCTGCATGTGCAGCTGACCTACGGAACCTGGGAATATACCATTTTGTCAAGATGGGGAGAATACAAGTGTGGAGAACATATAGGCTAATTATAATACCTTGTTAAAGTGACCATTTTGTTCATTTTGCATTTGTAGTAATTTTTATGTAATTTAACAACATAATAACCTGCACAGATAGACAAAGAGACATTCGTGGATTTATAGTTAAAAGTAACTTTTATTTTCCGCCCCTGGACCCAGCCAGGGTATGGCAGCTGCATACCCCTGCCACACCCAAGTTGACGCCCCTGAGAGAGAGAGGTATACTCAGAGAAAGAAAGGGAGCACGAGAAAGAGAGAGAGACAGAGACATGCATGGGGAGCGGAGTAACGGATGGGATTGAAGCGGAGTGGATTGGATTGCAGCCCCACGGCTCAGCATTCTTCACAATCAACATCAGGGTGTTCCGCTAAAGTCAGTGGCTATATGCTGTATGAACAGGGCCAGAAGATCCGGTAACCATGGTCATATATCATAGTTTGTATCAGTTTCAGCAATCCCCCCCTTAATAGTTGCCATTATTCAACATCTCCCCCCCCCCCCCCCCCCCGCGTAGTTAACGAGGACGGCGGCCTCCTGTGCCGTCTGTGTGACTTAATTTAATAAGGAGGGATGTTTTCTGGTTACTGTCAAGATGTCTTTCTCTTTCTGTTTATGTCCCCTCATGAATATTCCCAATTAGAAGCCCTACTGTACTGATGGGGGTGGGGGGGTACATGATGTTCCCTGGGCAGCTTAGCGTAGCCTATTTATGTTCCATTGCGACAAATTACATGATCACTCTGACCACAATAATGATCATGATAATTATTATCATCGTCAATCCTCGGCACAGTCTCCAAGAGGAATTGTTTACAGGACCGCCTCTTTAACAAGGGTTGTTGTTAGGGCTGTCACAATTATTAGGCTACATAATCGTCTGATCGCAATTATTTTGTCATAATCGTCATATGTTATAGCAGATCTACAAGCAGATCTGCAAGCAGATCTACAAGCTCACAACGAGTCGCGATGCGACACATTGTGAGCTTGTAGATCGGCTATTTCCACTATCAATGTTCTTTTTAAAGTGTAAAGTTGTCATTTGTCAAATATGTTTCTTTGTATATTTAGGTTATGTGTGTCATATATGCCATGTGCAACTTCAAAGCCTACAAGCTAAACAGAAATGTAATTGTCAACGACAAAAATACAATTAAATCCTTAATCGCAATTATTTGAGTAACAATTAATCGTCATGTAAAATGTCATAATCGTGACAGCCCTAGTTGTTGTGACAAAGGGTCTGGTAACCAATGTGTACAGTATGATGACAGATACTACAGCTTTCTCTCATTTTGTAATAGCTTCATTTTCTATTGTGGTAAACCAGTGTAAACGTAGCACATGTGACAACGAAAGTCTATTTTCAGACTGTCTTTGAATCCTCTGTGGTAATTGTTTAACCTTGGGTTTGTAGCTTCACGTCTGCTGGTTTGTCCTGGTAGAGGCGGCTGCCTGGCTGCTGTGTGACTGTGTGTGTGTGTGCGTGTGTGCGTGCGTGTGTGCGTGCGTGTGTGTGTGTGTGTGTGTGTGTGTGTGTGTGTGTGTGTGTCTGTGAAAGGTAGAGAGAGAGAGAGAGAGAGAGAGAGATGGATGACCGCTACTACCTGGCCTGCCTGTCAGGACACTTCAGCAGGTGGCATTTCTGCAGGGTGTTTAACAAAGAGAAACGGTTGACGGGAGTCTTAAGAGGAAAAGCCAGACAAACCAGGGTGGGTGGGGTGTCTGGGGGTCTGTCCACAGCAAGCACAGTCCTAGCTAGGATGGAGAGCAGCAGGGATGGACTGGAGGGAGGATGATTTGCCAAAGTGTGTGGCTATGAGTTCACTATAGCAGTGCTTCTCGACCTGTGGGTCGGGACCCCCAAATTATTTTGGGCGGTCCCCAGATGACTAACGTAATGTTCAACATTGTTTTCTCACTCAACGGTAAACAAACCCAAACATGAAGTGTATAGAGGGTAGCCTATATGCACATTTCTAAAGTGGCAATTGAAGGACTTTTTAATACCTCTCAAAATGACAAATAAACATTGGCCAAAGTGTCGAATATTAGAGGCAGAAATTCTGAAAATTGCGAGGTGTTGTGAGCATGTAGATACCGTTGGCTATTTTCACTATTCATGGGTTGCATTTGTAGTCCTACACCAGCCATTTTGAGGACCAACACAGGTGTTCAATGTGTCTGATTGGCATAGAACCAATGTTCTATGTTAATCAAAACACCTGTGTTGGTCCTCAAAATGGCTGGTGTAGGACTACAAATGCAACCCATGAATAGTGAAAATTGCCTATCTGGCCCGCTAAATGCAACACATGAATAGAACCATGTTATACAAAATGTAATGCCTCGACTCTTAGTGCTCGTCAGGGTGGGGGGGTCCCCAGTTAAAATATGATTATTTTGGGGGTCACGGCCTGAAAAGGTTGAGAACCACTGCACTATAGTAGCTCTCTCCTCTTTCCATTCCTCTTCTTCTCCTCCTCCTCGTCCTTGTTGTTGTCGTTGTTCTTATGTGATAGTCAGTGGCTTTAAGGTGGATGACTCAGTTATTTACTCCTGAGCGGGTGCCTGCTGAGGCAAATGAAACTGGCCTGTGTGAGGAGACCCCGACTGGCTTTCCACTGAGCCTGGCACACAGCAAAATCCTCAGAGGTCATTTAACTCTGAGATTATGTTTAAGTTTGGTAAAATGCAGAGTAGAATTGCTCGTTCCTACGCGGGGACGTGCAGAGCATGTTAGAGAGGCAGGGGCTGAAATTCCTAAAAGGGCCTTTTGGTTGAAAATATTGAAAATAGCAGACCTCCAAGCTCACAACGCGTCTTGCTGCGACGCGTTTTGAGCTTGGAGGTCGGCTATTTTCGATGCTTGATTTTTACACAGTACAGTACACAGAGAGTGCAATTCTTTCAACATAAGATGCTGTATTCATGTTCAGGAGAGTTTGGACAAGGCGATTCTCTGACTTGAATCCATCTTGTCATTCCAACTATATGGAATCTATGAAAAGGTTGTGGGGGTCCCTGTTTCATCTCTCTCTCAACTAAGGTGTCCTTGGCCTGAAAACGTTGAAGACCCCTGCTGTACTGTATGTCTGCATTGCGTGTTCAAATGTTTTCAAGAGAAAGCGAGAGAGACAGTAGCAATCACAAAATGTGTGTCTGCTGTTGTGTCTGATTTGACCCAGATGTCTGACACACATAATTGGGCACCGGTCTTCACCGGTGCGTCGGTCTTCTTCACTGATAACGAGTCCTCCGCAGCCAGTTCTCCTTGCAGAACTATTATTAGTTCTGCATCGAGAGGCGGGAGAGATGCAAAGCAGACGCTGCAATCTAATTATTTCTTTCATTAGTCCCCAGTTCACATTTCACATAAATAGAGGAAATAAAGGAAAGAGGATGAGGAGGAGGGAGGGCTTGACCTCTCCAGCGATGAAGAGCATCGCCACATTTTAAGGATGATTAATCGATTCATTAGTTTAATCGTGATTAATCGCTTTTCTGGTCATTTGTTGTACCTGTAGTTTAGGACACTGCTCACTCTGTCTTTCTTGAGCATGAACAGTGTAAGCATATATTTATAACTTTTCGATTTGTTAGAATGTGACTCGAAAACTGCATACATTTCCAGGGTCATAGAGAAACGAAGCCATGTCGTCATTTGTGCGTAATGTCGCCCTCTGGGGGGTTCATGCTGGTATTGTTTTGTATTCAAATCGCCATTGGGGATTTTGCGATCACCGCATATAAGAACTGTGTTAAAAATATAAACACACCATGCGCGCGTTTCTGTCAGCGGGGGGGTTCTGCATAGTTTATGATATTCATTCATATCTGATATAGCCTGTGTAACTCGTTTCTAGCGTTTATTGTGTTACTCTTTGGGTAAATCTGTACATTTCCACCTTAGTCGATGCTTCATATCCATTTGGGTCAATCCGAGAGCATGGTGTGTTTATATTTTTAACACAGTTCTTATATGCGGTGATCGCAAAATCCCCAATGGCGATTTGAATACAAAACAATACCAGCATGAACCCCGTAGAGGGCGCCATTTCACGCCATTTCACGGAAGTGACATCACACTTCGCTACTGAATTGTACATGATTTCTACAGGTACAGATAACTGTACCTGTACCTATTCCCGTAACCCTGGAGGATCGTTGGGGCACCAAGGTCGATCTGTTGACTAGCTCTCTCCATCCCTCTCTGTCCGCGGCAGCTCTCATTGAGTTTCAAGTGCATCCATTCTCCAATGTTCCCACAATCTTCCCATCTTTTCTTTTTCCTCCCTCCCACGATTAAATTGCGATTAATCGTGATAATCCATGAAAAGTCAGGGGATCAGGTGATTAATCACTCACGATTACAAACAATTCTATATTGAAATTAATTAAACATATCAAATCAAATAGAAATGGTGAAATTAATTTCATGTGTATTCGATTGAAATGGTTTTGAGTTCAGAGATTTAAATACCCCTACCACTTTTGATGTGTCATGCCTAATCACCGCAACACATACGGTTTGACATTCCTTTCAGGGATTAACAGATAAATGAAATCTGACATGTTATTGTATTAGATAGATATATTATGTTTACATGGTTTTTCATGAAGACCAACACAGATATCACAGCATAATACCGCATGCCTGAAAGTATGTATGAAAGTGCATTACAGTATCAAAGTCTGAAACAGCCCAAGACATTTACATTTACAGAAGTTCTGCAAACTGTAATAGTCTGTAATAGTCAACATTTTGTATGTATCCAATCTGCATGACATCTATGTATTGTATGGTGATGAACGCCACGTCAGAAGCAACCACGATTGCATTATTCATGCATTTTGCATTAGGGAGGTCAAATGGCTCGGTCGATATCTCGGGCAAACCATACACCCTCATAATCCCCCGTATGAGGTTCATATGACAGTGTGATGGATGGGAATTATCCACTTGAAGGCTCCATCTACATTCAATTAACTGGGGAAAATGGTTCTCGTGGTAATGCAGCAGAGATTTAATTCCAATTACTTTTGCAAGTTCAGATGGCTCTCTCTTATCAGCACAACCTTTAAGCCGGGCTGAGTAGGCACTCAATTTTAATAGTCCCCACGTCAGGGAACAAGAACAATGGGTAGACAATGTGACAAATGTGGATGTCTAAAACAACCTTGGTGCTCAAGTGCACAATAGAAGCATGCATTCCTCCAACATACTGTACGACCTTCAGAGTTCAGTTAGTAGGAGCTTGGCCTGTCACAATTATTACTTAATCGTCTAATCACAGTTTTTTGTTTTAGTTTTTTATATAATTTTTATCCCACGATTTTGTAACCCATTTTCACCCAGTGCCAATTGCCTATGTAATCCTGGGCTCTGCTCTCCCTCTGCCGCGCCTGGGGAGACAACGGACTGACCTCATGCTTCCTTCTATGCATGAGGAGTCCAAGTTGCTTCTTTTCACCTGACCGTGGGGATTTTTCCCTGGTTTGGACGTAGCGCGTGGAAGGAACACGTTATTCCAATCAGTTCCTTTCCCCTCCATCAGGCGCTCCGGCTGGCCAGGGGGAGGCATTATAGAGACCAGAATTACAGTTGTTTTGACATAATCGTCATAATCGTTTCCATGTTGAAAAAAATGTCATATATTTTCCCCAAAAAATCTAAAATAGTGGAAATAGCAGAACAACAAGCTCACAACGTGCCGCGATGCGCCGCGTTGTGAGCTTGTAGATCGGCTCATTTTTAAAGTAATTCATTGTATATTTAGGTTATGTCTCATATCTGCCATGTGTCAAAGCCTACAAGCCAAACAGAAAGGTCAATGACAAACACAATTAAACCGTTAATCGCAATTATTTGCGTGACAATTAATCGTCGTGTAAAATGACATAATCGTGACAGCCTTAGTAGGAAGGAACCAACCAAACGTGGCATGATATGGCGAGAGCACACCCTGGGGCTGGACAGAGACCAAAAGGATTAAGGAACCGTAAAGAATGGGATGGTAGGACAGTCAGGACTGCTCCTTGCTCCCATCACCAGCTTAAAGTTTATCAGAGAAAGGTCAGCAGGCTTGTTTAGCAGCCACTTCTTGTCGGTAGACAACGTGAAGTCTTAGGAGTGCCTGGAGTTAGTTTTGCTTTAATTGTTCTTGTTCTTTAAGAAAGCATTATTTACATTTTTGTTTGTTTTGTTGACTGTACAGTACATACAGTATATCGTCGTTGTCGGGTGGAAACCTTGTATGTCCAAAAACGTTTGTTTTGTATTTATCATTTTAAAAATGATTTAAACTAGTGAAAACAGACGATCTACATGCACACAACGCCTCGCACCGCGAGGCGTTGTGTGCTTGTAGATCTGCTGTTTTCACTACTTTTGTGCGTCGTCCTTGAATGATGAAGCAGGGCTTTGCGTTGCGAAAAAATGTACACATTTGAAACTTGGAGATACAAGGTTTCTGCCCGACAGTGACGCTTTGTAGAGTGTAGAACAAATAGCCTAGAGTATCTTTGTGACCTACTGTATAGGCTATTACAGTAGGTGGAGAAATTAGTGAAGTGCATGAAAGGATTTCAGTGAAAGATCTAGAAAACGTGTTTTCCACAGACACTTCCAGTTGGTTTAAAATGGATGTTGCTGGTTCAAAATATACCAAAGGAGAATTTGGAATGTAGTACAGGTAGGGCTGTCACAATTATTACATAATCGTCTAATCGCAATTATTTGAGGTAATCGCAATTATTTTGTATAATCGTCATAATCGTTTCCATGTTGAGAAATGTAAAATATAGTTACAAACACTTTCAAAAGGTAGTGGAAATAGCAGATCTACCAGCTCACATAGTGAGCTTGTAGATCACATAGTGAGCTTGTAGATCGGCTATTTCCACTATCAATGTTCTTTTTTTAAGTATAAAGTTGTCAAATATGTCAGTAATTTCTTTGTTTTAGGTTATGTGTCATATCTGCCACGTGCAACTTCAAAACCTACAAGCCAAACAGAAAGGTGTCAACGACACGGGTGTCTTTCGACTTCCTTCACAGGTGTTACTGATGATACTAAAGAAGGGTCTGTTCCATTCTGGTCAAACAGTCAAGGTGCTGCTATTGTGCATGTTGGCTCACTGGAAACACTCTGCTACACCAGTGGGTCTCAAAGTGTCCTTGAGTGGGTTCCAAATGTCCCCATACAGGTGTGTAACTCTGAGAGTGTACAAATTGAATCAAATGGACCTGCAAGGGTCCATTTGATTCCATTTGTTGATTCCATTTGTACAGAGTTATGGGGGTCCTTGAAATTAAAGAACCACCGTACAGTACAATAAATCAAACAGAGCCGTAATTAGTATCATCAGTAACACCTGTGCAGGAAGTCGAAAGACACCCGGAAGTAGAACAAAATGGCGTATATGCATCGTTAATCACAATTATTTGAGTGGCAATTAATCGTCATGTAAAAGGTCCAAAATCGAGTCCATGTTACCATGTTACTAAGAGGAGTTTCATGTCCATGTTGCTTTGGTTGAGCGCAACCACACCGAGGCATGCTGATGGTCCCCCAGCTGCTCCCTGTGGAGAGATAGGAATACAAAGGACCTTTGATAGAATGTCACTGCTAGCCTGATACACCCAGACAGGGACGCACACACGCTCACATGCGCACACACACGCACGCACGCACGCACGCACGCACGCACGCACGCACGCGCACGCACACACACACACACACACACACACACACACACACACACACACACACACACAAGGGCATTCACGATGATAGTGATTTTTAGTATTCGAGTTATTCGACCTCAAAGTATTCGAATAGTCGAATATTCGACAGGACTGGCCAAACTGTCAAATATTAAGTAAGCAAGAGGCGAACGTTGTGAAAATAGCCGATCTACATGCTCACAACGCCTCGTGTTGCGAGGCGTTGTGAGCATGTAGATCTGCTATTTTCTCTGCGGGACTGAGTCACATTAAATGTAATACCTACAATTCCAAGTGCTTGTCAGGGTGGGGGTCCCCAGTTCAAATATGTTTATTTTGGGGGTCACGGCCTAAAAAGGTTTGAGAACCCCTGTTATAGAGCATTAACAAATTCATCCACCAGGGGCATTGACTCATTCTTATGACTTCCTATCTCGCCAAGCTTTATAAACTATAGGTTTTTTAAAGAGAAAACAAAACAAAAAAAAAGCGAATATTCGACTTTGGTGAACAACGTCGAATAGTGACTTTGATATTCGAATATTCGAATATTTGGTGAATGCCCTAACACACACACACACACACACACACACACACACACACACACACACACACACACACACACACACACACACTCTCCATAATAGCGCAAGCCTGCACAGACACAAAGCCTTTCACAGGGTCCTAACTTTATCCACACGCCTACGAAGTGCCTCCTAAAAGCTCCCCATTTTTACGTCACTGCGACTGCAGAGAAGAAGGCCGTGAGCTCCTGAGCACACAGTTATGTTTTTTTCTTTCTTTTTTCTTTTCATAATCAGTTTCCATGAGCGTCTGGGGGTATTCTCTTTCCTTCCGGGGGGTGAGGTGCCTTTGTCTTTCTGGGATAGCTGAGTAATGTGATTAAGCCCTGTGCCAAAGTGCTGTGCATTACGCCCGCGGAGCCCGGAGCGCACGTATACCGGCCCCGCACAAAGCTGGAGGAGTGCCAGTAAACAAATGGTCCCCATCATCCTGTTCATATCTGAGTGATGGAGGGGCAGGCAGCTGGGTAGGTGGTCTTGGGAAATCTGGTCCCGGTCTATCTGTCAGGTTTTTAAATGTTTAATCCCCCCAAACTTGGAGCACAAACGAGGTCCTGAATAATAATGGGCACTTATGTTGACTTGCCGCGGGCTATTATAAAATGGGCAGCATCAGCATGGGCATGCAGGCTCCGGTAATCATAACCTCTTACGTAACCGCCTCCTTGCTTGTCATGATAAAATCTTGGAGAATGTGTGCATCTTGGAAGATGCGCAGGGACGTGCTGGGCCCCTGATTCAGCCTGGGAAAAAGAGTTGGAGAGGCCCTCATTGCGTGCTATAGAGAGAGAGAGATCTCCCTATGGCTGGCCGTGTCCGTAGCCTGGCAATACCTTGAGTGGCCACACACAACACACTAGTTAAAGGAGGGGCGCTGTTTTGTGCAGGCCAGGCACACTCACCACTCACTCACAGGCACAGTTTACAGTTTACAGTTTAGGCATTTAGCAACACACACAGGGTATAGCTGCTCAGATTCACCGCTAGGGGTGGGCGATACTGGAAAAAAACATTATCACGATACTCTTCATGCTGTATCACGATACACGATATTATCACGATAGCCTACTGTTTTATGCGAGTTTTTAGGTTTATTATGCTTATTAGACCCACACAGATATTCTATTGATAATCCATTCATTTTTATGCTGCAGATAGAAAGATAGATTGCCTAATCTATGATTTTTTTAATGATAACATATTTTGATTTTTGATTAAACAATTAACATTTTTTACCTCAAAATATTTACTAGTTGGTGTGATGATGGTTCAGGTCATTCATATGGGTCCCAGAAATGTTTTATGGGTTACCTTAAAATGTTTTTGAGTGTTGTGAGCTTGTAGATCGGCTATTTTCAAAACAATTTGGCTAAATCATTTCGGGACCTCTCTGGGGGTCTCGACCCACAGGTTGACAACAACCAATGCCTTACCATTGAAACTTGGGGGGAAACAAATTACCCTACGACCAACCAAAGTCTTTTTACAGAATTACTCCGTATTTTACAATACAGTTACAGGGGTTGACACTAAGGTCTCAGAGGCACTTGCCCGTCGGGCAAGTACAGGTCATGTTCTACTTGCCCTCAGGTCTTGGCCACTTGCCCCCCCCCGCAGCGGTGGAAAGTAACTAAGTACATTTACTTAAACACTGTACTTGAGTACAATTTGGAGGCATTTGTACTTTACTTGTGTATTTCCAATATGTTTACTTCTACTCCACTACATCTCGGATCCCAATATTCTACTTTTACTCTTCTGCAATTATTTGAAAACTTTAGTTTAGTTAGTACTAATTACTTTGCAGATTTAAATTATATTATAAAACATACAGAAACCACTGAAAATAGATGATCTGCAAGCTAGCATGTAGATCTGCTATTTTCAAACATTTTGTATGTTTACTTTTGGTACTTTAAGAACTTATTGATAAGAACTTATTGATGACAATATTTTTATACTTTTACTCAAGTAAATCTTGAATTCCGTACTTTTACTTGTAACACAGTATTTCTATATCACAGTAACCTATTGATACTTTTAGTTTTACTTAATCATATAATAATCTATAATCATAGACTTGGTTGCTTGTTTCTCTCTCACAAACAACACCTGGCAACGCTGGACACCACAGCAGACGATCTGAGTCGGAGATGTGTTTATCTTAGTTAGCACAATGCTAACAAGCAGGCTGCCCAGCAGACTGTGCATACGCATGCTGCTCATGATTAAATGCATTATGTAGAGCAATACAGGGAGTGAAAGATCGGAAAAGCTCTGTTGATAACATGGGAAATAGACGCTTTGCAAAAAAAAAGAAAAAAAAGACGCTTCGCAAGGGGGAAAAAATAGACGCTTCGCGAACATGTTTCACTGTTTTAGCGCAGCAGCCTCTGCTTCTGCACGTAAAGCGTGTAGATTAATCTGGCCATGCTGTAGCATAATGTGAGTTTGTGTTTTCGACTGAGCTTACTAGCTGCTCGTTCGTTCAGTGTGTGTGTTTGTGGAGGGAGGGAGAGAAAGAGAGAGAGAGAGAGAGAGAGAGAGAGAGAGAGAGAGATGATTTTCTGTTATGACTGTTTGTATCACGAGAGAAACGATACTCTGAAATGGCATATCGTGGCAAAGCTGTATCGTCGAGACGATAATTATCGCCATATCGCCCACCCCTATTCACCGCTCCACTTCGAACCGAGGTTTGATTTTTTAAATGATTCTTCTTGCTGCTAAGATTGGAGCCAAGAAAACAAAGGAGAAAGCTGCTGTGTGCTATTTTAGTTTCCTCCGTGTAATTTATGCCGTGCCATTGATCATGTTCTTACCGCAAGCCAGCTGACTAATGTGCAAACCTTGAAATTGCGTTCCAGTTTGTAACGCACTCCTAGTGGCTGTCGGAAACAATGGCTTCGCACGGCACCTCAGCCTGCTATAAGGCATTTGTGTAATATCGTCGTAATCCCTGTGACACAGACAGCGGTGTACCCGTGTGTCTATTTAAGGAATGAGAATGACAGGACAGGAGCAGACACGACTGATTGTGTATTCATGAATCAGCCATGCAGTTGCTGTTTCAATGTGACCAAGTAGTCATTATTGGTTAAAAGGAGAGTGGAACAAAGGCTGCTTGAAGAGAGGAGAGAAAGGGGAGAATTGTCTGGGCTGGTCATGTGTTGTGTTGTTTTGTTGGTATGTGACGTGTGGTGGTGTGAATATACTGTGCATGTGTTTAGTAAAGGCAGACAGACTCAGACAACATTTCTAAACAATAAGACCCTTTTTAGTGCCGGCGAGTATGTAATTCAACAAACCCTTTTTGTATGGTTTCCTGTGGAAATAAGCTTAGTCTTTTCATGGATCTCCTTTTAGTAGACCTTGTACCAGTGAACTGTACCGTCATGAAACTGTACCTTTTCCTATGCAAACTTCTAATAAAGTCTTCAATCAATCAATCAATCAATGAGTGAAATGAACTGTCATTCAACATCACCTGGTGTGACTGACCCAATCCTTAGCTTGCAATTTTCCATTTTTTTCCCCACTTCTTCCTTTCTTTCGTGATTTGGGTCAGCGCGCCCTATTTCAGGGGTTCCCAAACCTTTTTGTCTCGGGGCACCCTATGAATATTTTTTTAATCCGAGGCACCCCTACATTATAATTTTCACTCCCAGCAACGTATATTTATAGCATATCGTCGTTGTCGGCTGGAAACCTTGTATGTCCAAAACCGTTTGTTTTGTATTTATCATCTATAAAATGTACTAAACTGGTCTTGGTTTCTGCCCTACAGTGACAATATTTTAGTGCTTATGTTGCAAGGGAAACGTTGAGATACTGCAATAGCCATTTTGGTTAGAACTGACTGAAAATAACTTTGTACTTCAAGTTTAAAATTATACTAAATAATATTTTTTCAAGTGTCCAAATGAATTCCAAATATTATCAAATGATTTTGCGACACCCCTGGACTGCCGTCGCGGCACCCCAGGGTGCCCCGTCACCCACTTTGAAAACCCCTGCCCTATTTAATAGTGGGTATATCACAAAATCGGCAGTAACTGTTTTTGCTGTGATTTTTCCATAATTCAGCAAGTTGACTGAAATGCTCAGAGCGACGACTATACTGTACAGGCCAAATGTGTTTAGCAGGCGGAACTAAATAATACCTTTTTCTTTTGTTCTGGCTGTCACAGTATCAATTGTACATTTCAGTACGGCAATTTTGCAGCAGAACACGCACAGATAATCTGTGACACATATGCTTTACCAGCAGGTACGCACCTCCACTCAGTCAGCTCTTTCCATTTGTCACAACTTCCTGCCGCTATCGATTTTCCAATAGCGCTCTGCCAGTAAGTGTTGATGTCTGACGCTAGCCACGCAGGCAGTGGCGTCAGTTCAGAAAAAGCTAAGGTATGGCAACATGACTGGTGTCTTGCACGCGCGCGAAGGCAAGACACCAGTCATGTTGCCATACCTTAGTAACAGGCACGATACATTTATTTTGAGAAGTACATTTTATTTTTTCCCCACGTTTCTACGGTTTCTTGGGCTGGATATGGCAGCCTGGAGCGGTTGTTCAAGTGCAGCTAAACTTGGAATGTTAGTAAACGTGTCACAATTAACAATAATGCATTGCACCTGTGCGGCTGACCTACGGAACCTGGGAATATACCATTTTGTCAAGATGGGGAGAATAAAAGTGTGGAGAATATAATTATAATACCTTGTTAAAGTGACCATTTTGTAAAATTTTGCATTTGTAGTTATTTTACTGTAATTTAACAACATAATAACCAGCACAAATAGACAAAGAGACATTCATGGATTTATATTTAAAAGTAACTTTTATTGTCCTCCCTTGGCCCAGGCCAGGGTATGGCAGCTGCATACCCCTGCCATACCCAATTGACGCCCCTGCACGCGGGGAGCAGTGTCTACTGGGAGCGCTGGTGAAAACCATGTCCTAGGGACAGGAAGTTCAATACATTTACCACGAAAGAACACAAGCCAAGAAGTCCCTGTTGATCGCGTCCCCATATTAATCGAAGGCAAATTAACATCTGTTAGACAATGGTTAACTTAAAGGGATATTCCACTTTCAACAGGGAAACAGGGGAAGGGCTTCTCTCCCCACACACACCCATTATAACTTCAAACTCCATTTTAACCATGATAGATTCATTAAAAACACCCATTATTTTTTCTGGTGACTCATACTACCCTCCTAATACGTGAGCACGCCGTGTTTTTCCCATAACCTTTTTCATTTATTTTTAATAATTATTTGGGGAAATGGAAAAAATGAAATACAAAACATTATTATTAAAAATAAATGAAAAATGTCATTGAAAAAACACGGCCTGCTCACGTATTAGGAAATAAAAAATAATGGGTGTTTTTAATGAATCTATCATAGTTAAAATTAAGTTTGAAGTTACAATGGGTGTGTGTGGGGAGAGGCCCTGGGCCTGGAGGGCCTGGTAACATTTACATCAAATATCTAAATATTGAATCAAGCAAATTAAAAACTGTTCAGGGTGTTCATAAAAGCCTGATTAGACGTTAAAATTACCAAAAGTTTTTTGAAAGTGAAATATCCCTACCCTCTAAGGCCCACGGTTGTAATATTACAACGTTTGTATTTTATCCAAAAAAAGGTTTAAATCATTTTATTTTAGCTCCCCCTACCACCTAAACATCACCATTGGATTCTATTGTTTAGTATTACAATGCCATTGGCCACAATATTTGCATATAAATACCCCCCACAGGGGCTGACATTCACACCCGCCACACCCGCTGACATTCCAGAGTTTTGACGAACATCTCACTTTTTCATGGAAGCTATTCCTCACAAAAACATAAGTAAAATGCCTGTACTATTTTTTTTGGTGATCATTAGAATGTCTAGAACATGTACATATGTTATTATTGTGAAAAATATCCCCCATATGTAAATTAGAGCATGATTTATGATTTTTGATTTAAGGCTATAAAACCTTACAAAAACATTTTTTTTTTAAAAACATTACATTTTCCTCTTAATAGGACTCCTACAACACCATCTGATTTTTTTCAACTTTTTATTTCAAGTATTTCTATATTCGGGCCTTAGAGGGTTAAAGGAAAATGACTTTTTTTTTTCTATTGCATTACTCTCACACCATGGAGTTCAATAATATTTTCTTGTATTTGTAGAAATGATTTGACCAAAAAATTGATTATAGTAAATGTACCCCCAATGATTCCGGATGGGGACCCAAATACATTTGGGTCTTTTCTCCCCATTTCTGCATTACCACTGTATAAAAGCACACGTACACAAGAACAACACCAGAAGGAGCTCCACTGAACTCGTTCAACCCAGATGCGGTTAAATTCGTTCTACTGCTGTGCCACCAAAATGTGGAATGCCCTACCAACAGACATAAATAGTGTCCTTACCGTCCTTCAAAACCACACATAAAAGAGCACCTGAAATGTGTAAATGTCCCCAGTAAAGTCTGACCTTAACACCAGAAATGACATTGTTGTTGTCTTTTTCGCAGCAGAGTAAACCAGTGGTTCTCAACCTGTGGGTTGAGACTCCCAGGGGGGCCCCCAAATTATTTTTTTTTGGGGGGGGGGGGGGGGGTCCCCAGATGATTCACTTAATGTGCAACATTGTTATCTCTCTCAACAGTAAACAAACCAACATAACGTTTAAGTGTATAGAGGGTATCTGAACATTTCTAAAGTGACAATTAGCCAGTAGCTATGCCCCTCCCAAAACTAGAGGCAGACATTTTGAAAATAGCCGATCTACATGCTAACAACGCCTCGCGTTGCGAGGCGTTGTGAACATGTAGTTCGGCTATTTTCACAATAGAACCATGTTATACAAAATGTAATGCCTCAACTATTGGTGCTTGTCAGGGTGGAGGGGAGGTCCCCAGTTAAAATATGATCATTTTGGGGGTCGCGGCCTGAAGAGGTTGAGGACCACTGGAGTAAATTATCATTCTAATAAAGGTTCCCTCTGTGTTGTACCCCTCCTGTGCCTCTCTCCCGCCTCCCAGCGTGCCCCACAGCGTCAAGGCGAGCCTGTCCCTGTCTCCGTCGGGGCCGGGCCGCGTGGCCAGCGGTGGACTGGGATCGCCGACGTCTAAGACGGCCTACTGCGAGGGGGTGCCCGTGGAGGACATGCAGGCCTTGGCCATCACCACGCTGTCAGCAGCAGACGTGGCCAAGCACTACGAGCACATCCGCGAGCTGGGCAAAGGCACCTATGGCAAGGTGGATCTGGTGGCGCACCGCACGCAGGGTGAGTTGCATGGGTCAGACGCATTCGTTATACATTTTTTTGAAGCGGTGAAAACCGCTTCCAATAAGCCTTATTCACGGCCCGCCCACTCAGCATCCCCCGGGTGCTGAAGTCACATTTTGAAGGGGAAAATCCTACTATAGCCTATAGAGTTAACACAGAAATCGCAAATTTAATGCAATTTCCGAATAGTAAAGTATAAAATACGGCTAGCATGATCAAGAACACAAGATAGTAAAAGGCACAAAGCATTATAATTTACTTTACCGTTCGAAATAATGATTTGTTGGCTTTAAGTCCAGCTATTTCTGTTATAGTTTCCCCTTCTAAATTGATGTCAGCACCCGGGGGATGCTGAGAAATTTGCTGAGTGGGCGGGCTGTGAATAAGGCTTATGAGTGGCTTTGTGTGTCCCATGCCCATATATGGTCATTTCAGTCCAGAATGAACAGGTTTTTTCAAAAACACAATGTATGTCACCTCATGTCCATTATATGGTCACTCCAGTCCAGAATGAACAGGTTTTTTCTGTCCCGTATGTCCAGAATATCAGTCCAGAATGAATAGGCTTTTCCAAAAAGCAAAATGTGTGTCCCACGTCCATATATGGCCATTTCAGTTCAGAATGAACAGGTTTTATCTGTCCTGTACGTCCAGAATATGTGTGTAGTGTCCCTCCCGGTCTGATGAATGGATACTTTGAGGATTGGTCATTTTGGTCAAGCTTCACATGATAATTCGGCCCTCCATTCTTTATATATTCATTCAGAATATATAAAGAATGTAGAATTCAGAATATATAAATAAAGAATTAATAGATCACAGAGTCCATAACTGTATAGATGTATAGATCACAGAGTTCATAACTCTAGAACACATAGAATAAAAGTTCACCGCTTCACTTCGAACCGAGGTTTGATTTTTTATATTCTTTATAAGGACAGCCATTAAAACTTTACATGACTTTCATTTCACGGTTTTTGCTATTGTCCATACATTTTAACTTTTGGGAGGTATAACAAATCGTCACTGTCGGGCAGAAACCTCGTATCTCCAAGTTTCAAGTTTGTACGTTTTTCCCGCAAAGTAAAGCACTGCTTCATCATACAAGGCCGTTGCACAAAAGTAGTGAAAACAGCCGATCTACAAGCACACAACGCCTCGCGGTGCGAGGCGTTGTGTGCTGGTAGATCTGCTGTTTTCACTAGTTTAGTTCATTTTTAAAACAATAAATACAAAACGAAAGGTCTTGGACATACAAGGTCTCCACCCGACACCGACAAAATGTGTACATTAAAGATAAAGTACAAAGTAATACACATGAAGACATGAGCGAGCACATATAGCTGTGAGCATTAGTTTAGATATGAGTATTATATTTATAGCCCATGAGTATGACAGCGATTTTAATCACTCAATCCTTGCCTCTACAAACTCTGGCCGCAGAGGTGTTACGAATCCAATTCAATTAGACCAAAACCTAAAAATAGATTTCTCCTTCTGTAAGCGAAGAGAGAAGGTGGTCTGTTCCATAACATAGATTTACCAAATCTATCCCATTATTTTATGGTGGGGACCTCAGGGAGCAACCATTGCCGTAAAGACTTTCTGCAGGCTGATAAACCAAAATAGGCACTCGTCTACAGTACCTAAATTTGGATGTTCAAGAAACAATATGGTACCGTAAATTCCCGGGGCAAATCTGCACCCAATATTGTATTTATTGATCTATGAAATCATTCCCTGTTTTCATGTCCTTTGTAAGGGTCGTCGGGATCGGGATTCGAACCCGCGTGAGCCTATGTGGTGTGCACCTGGACCGCTAGGCCAGCTGGCCATACATTGCTGTTCTTACATGGTTGGCAAAATAAATACAGATTGGCAAAATAAATACCGATTTCTTTATTGAATTTTATTTTCTATTTCAATTACAATACAGTCTATCAGAATAGACCAATCAGAATAGCTCATAATATTGAAAGGCACTGCAGAGAGAACCTTTTCAGTGCAGTAAAATAAAAAAAAATGGCTCTGTTTGGATCTTACGGTTTACTCTGGGAATGTTTGTAAGAGTATAATTGGCAGAGTGCTAGGTCAGGTGGAAGTGCTCTATAAAGAGTGCGTTGTAAAGCCTTAGTAGAGTGAGAGGGCACTAAAGATTAAACGTGCTGCGCGAGCACTCTAAAGCTTGTATATCAGCAGCTGTGGTAGTGAACAGCTGGTTCTGTTGTGCGTGCGTGTGCGTGTGTGTCCGTGTCCGTGTCCCTGTCTGTGTGTGTGTGTGTGTGTGTGTGTGTGTGTGTGCGCGCAATTTCGTGCATGTGTATTTACTTGCGCGTGAGTGGGCACAAGTGAATGAACATAACAGCTGACATAAACTTGTTGCTGGATCTCCCCCTAACATTTGCTGCATCAGATAACAGTTTGATTGCAAATTCCGTTTCATTACTGTCAACTGGTTCATATATACACAACAGTATCATTACAGGCAGAAACCTCGTATCTCCAAGTTTCGAATTTGTATGTTTTTACGTAAATTAAAGCCCTACTTCATCATAAGTGTTGCACAAAAGTAGTGAAAATAGCCGATCTACAAGCACACAACGCGAGGCGTTGTGTGCTTGTAGAACGGCTATTTTCACTAGTTTAAAACGTTTTTAAAATTATAATTACGAAACAGTTTTGGACCGTTTCCAGCCGACGATATAAAAACAACATTATCACATTATCATTAAATTATTGTTTATTGAAATCGATTTTTCCTGATAATTAAATATGGTGTCTGTGTGTGCCTGTCCGTGCATGCATGCCTTTTGTTGGGTATGCAGCGCTTTTCAGGCACCTAGGGACGATATGAACATTTCATGTCACGATTATTGTGACCAAAGAAATTGCGATTTACGATATTTCGCGATAATCAAAATATCCCCAACGTCCATTATCCTGGTGGCGGAACATTTGCCAACAAATAGCAGATGAACAAGCTCGCAAGGCGTCGCATTGACGGAGGATGATTTCACGGTACATTTAAATCTCCACGATACGATTATCGTGAGTGTTTTTTTTTATCACGATAAAGCAGGGTTCCCCAATTAGTTTTCCCCAAGGGCCGGATTATGTCTAGGGTACCAAGCCGAGGGCCACAACATTGAAGGGGGCGATGGTGGCGTTCCCACTACTCTAGCGACAGTTTTTGACATTGTCGGGTGAAAATCTTGTACGTCTAAAACCGTTCGTTTTGAATTTATCATTTTAAAAATTATTTAAACTAGTGAAAACAGCAGATCTACAAGCACGTTGTGTGCTTGTAGATCTGCTGTTTTCACTACTTTTGTGCGACAGCCTTGTATGATTTGCGAAAGAACGTACAAATTTGGAGATATGAGATTTCCACCCGACAGCGACGATATACTAGTGTTGTTGCTGCTCTTATACCACCATTATTACTGGGGTTGGTGTGGGCCAGACAGTAGCCCCCCGCGGGCCGCAAATGGCCCGCGGGCCGCCTATTGGGGAACCCTGCCATAAAGGATAATAACGATTATCGTCCCATTCCTACAGGCACCAAGATGGCCCTGAAATTCGTTACCAAGAACAAGACCAAGCTGAAGAGCTTCCTGCGGGAGTACAGCCTAACGGGATCGCTCGGCTGCAGCCCGTTCATCATCAAGATCCTGGACGTGCTCTTCGAGACCGAGGACAGCTACGTGTTCGGACAGGAATACGCTCCCGCTGGGGATCTGTTCGACATCATTCCCCCCCAGGTAGTACCGCCGCACATACCCTCCACCAGGGACATGCAGAGAATGTTAGAGAGGCAGGGGCTGACATTTCTAAAAGGGCCTTTTGGTGGAAACATCGAAAATAGCAGACCTAAAAGCTCCCAACGTGTCGCATGCTATTTTCGGTGCTCTAAACTAAGCATAATCAAGTCGCTTTTTTATGGTCATTTTTGAATAGAAACACATGTATGAAGCTTATTTTTTTATAAAATATTTTCGAAACATTATTTTTATTTTAGCATCCGTTTTTCAAGAAAAAGTTGACTATAGCTGACTATAGCTCCAGTACAAAAGTATTGGTATCAAAATGTAGTACTGTACAAAAGTAGAAAGTACTCATTATGCAAAATGTCCCATTTCACAATACAAAGTAACGAGTAACTAAATGTTTCAAATAAATGTTGTGGAGTAAAAGTACAATATTTGGATCCGAGATAGTAGTGGAGTAGTGGATCAAGTAAAGTACAAATACCCCAACATTGTACTCAAGTACAGTACTTAAGTAAATCTACTTAGTTGCTTGTTGCGTGCTGGTAGCGCTGCGGTTTAACAAGCTCTCCAGGGGAACGGAGCCTTGTTTCAGGCGTCACAAGGGGGGAGAAAGTGGGACTGAGTTACTAGGGCCCAAGGTGGAGGCGGAGGGGCCTTAATTATTTTATACTCTAGCTATTGAAAAATAGCAGATCTACAAGCTCACAGCGCGGCACCGAGCTTGTAGATCTGCTATTTTTGAAAATCTTTGAATATATGTATTTTTTAAGCAAACATTTGTAACTCAAATTTTGCTTCCGGGGGGTCCCTGGAACAAAATATTTTGAGATGGGGGTCTGTGGCCAAATACATATGATTTTGGGGGTCCTTCACATGAAAAAGTTTGAGCACCACTGACATAGAAACATAGGTTTTTCAAAAAACCTTTTAGATGACAGTTATAGAATCGGGTCAAAGATATTCAAAGACTTGCACAAATGTTCACGAAAAAAAAAAAAAGCAGATATACAATCTCGCCGCGCTGTGAGCTTGTAGATCTGCTATTTTTCAATAGTTAACGCACAAAATAATGCGTAATAATGCGTTCCCAGTCTAAATGGTTTAACCCCCCTCCCCCTATGAAGAACATTCATGGGGGGCCCGCAGTGAATCCTTGTACCCGGGGACCAGAATTTGGTATGCTGGTGTGGAGGCTCTCGTTCCGGATGGTTCAGCCTCGACTTCCAAGGTCCTCCTGCGGGTTTCGTTAAAAATGAGAGCAATCTAATCTTAGAAACCTTTTGTTTTCGCCACCCTTGCTCTATGCTGCACGTCCCAGTCTTTCCTCTGCAGCCTCACTTACCCCCGATCCTCAATCTATGCAACAACACCGATGCAGTGCAGTACATGGCCATCTCTTCATTCATAATCTGCACTGTCCACACCTTCTCGTGCCTTCAATATCTGCGTACTTACAATTGAACAATTTTTCAATTTAGCAGACGCTCTTAATCAAGAGCGATTTACAGTGGCAAGGTAAAACATCACTACATCAACATCAATATATCTAAGAAAAGCATAGGTAGACCTAGCCCCATATAGAACCTCACCCGTCGCTGCATACTGTTGTGCTCCGAAATGTGGTCCTATAAAGGTATCGTCGGGCTGGGGTAGAACGCCTCCACGTCTAGGTAGAAAACACTTCCCGAAATTGTATCCAAAAAGTGAAGGTAGTTCCACGCTCCCATACTATGGTTTCCTATCCCAGGGTACATAAAACCTGCACCAGGGCATGAAACAACCGCTTAAATCGTTAGTTTTGTAATGTTTTCCCCGGAAAAGCTCCTGCGTAGTCTCACGTGGCCAGAATGTTGCCTAACGCGATTTGCAAATGCTCCCTGGCTACACGAGACTACAGTACTGGCAACAGTTCCGGTTGAATGGGAATAGTATTACTATAGTATAGTAAGTGAATGAGACCCAGAATTACCCAAGTGAAAGATTCTCAGAGGGATTTTGAATTTCAAACTTTGTTAGATGTGTTACTTACTAGACAGCTTTACGAACACATGGTGAAGAAATCGTTTGGTAAGGAATTTATTCCCAGGTTTTATTAATATCCTCTGACTACATGCTTTCTCCTCCTTCTTCTCTCTCTCAGGTGGGCCTGCCGGAGGAGATGGTGAAGCGCTGCATGCAGCAGCTGGGGCTGGCGCTGGACTTCATGCACAGCAAGAGCCTGGTTCACCGGGACGTCAAGCCCGAGAACGTCCTCCTCTTCGACCGCGAGTGCCGCCGCGTCAAGCTGGCCGACTTCGGCATGACCCGCCGCGTGGGCTGCCGCGTGAAGCGCGTCAGCGGCACCATCCCGTACACGGCGCCGGAGGTGAGCCTATATAGGGGTCGGTGGGCGATGTGGAGGAAATACGACGTCGCGATGTTTTTCCCCAAGCTGTGTCTTTTTTCCATGTTGGTTTTTATGGTTGTTTTCCGAGGTACTTAACGGTACAACCACCTACAGTACAACCTAAGGTAACACAAACTAAAAGAAAAAGGACTAACAGACCATTTAGACCAGTGGTCCTCAAAGTGGTGTCCAGGGACCGTCTGGGTTCCTTTTGGGAGGTCTTAGTTTTTACCCTTACAAGTATGTAACAGGTCCATTTGGTTTCATTTTGTACACTGTCAGAGTTAACTAATTTACTGCTATTTTAAAACCCTTCTAATGTTCCACACCGCCAGGATTTTGCCTACCTTTAAAGGACCAGGTCACCTCTGGGACAACCAGATCTTATTTTATTGTTGTGTGGGACACGATCAACACAATCCTGAATTATTTTTTGTGTTCAATCTGTGTTTTTAGATATGTTAGTATTTCAGCATGCTACAACTGGTCATATGATGCATTTTGCATCAAATGACCAGTTGTAGCATGCTGAAATCGGCTGAAATACTAAAATATCTAAAAACACAGATTGAACACAAAAAATAACTCAGGATTGTGTTGATCGTGTCCCACACAACAATAAAATAAGATCTGGTTGTCCCAGAGGTGACCTGGTCCTTTAACGTGGGCGCGCGCGCGCGCATCTCGTGCGCGATGGTTCACCGATCGCATTCGCTCTAGTATCCACTCATGGTAAGCGACAAAAAACAACAGCCCTCCATTTTCCATAGCGAAACAGTTTGCATGCCACGTGGTTATTGCGTAACATAGAAGTGAATGCGCTCGGAGACAGGATACAGGGGATTGGTTGCCCCGCCCCCCTGATCCGGCCTGGGACTTCCGTTTCCGCTTCACACGGACTCTCCCGACTCTATAGCGAAAAAGAAAACATGGCGGATTGGCGATCATACTTTTATATTTTTATAGCGATTACAGCATATTTATGACTCGTCATACACAGAGTGGACCCATTTATATAACTCGTCAAACTTGTCATATGCAGTAAATGAGTTAAGGGGAGAACTTTGAGTTTGAGAACCACTGATTTAGACCAAAAATGCAGGTTTAATGGATTCTGCAATGAATCTCCGTGTTAACAATTCAACATGATTTTTTCACAAGGCTGCCTCGTTGTACCACGATACATACGACATCTCTGAAAAGGCATATGGTGGAGACATTGTATTGTTTCCAGTGTTGTTTTTGACAGCAAATTTTGATTTAGTTTTAGTCATAGTCTTTTGAATAAAATGTAATTTTATTCAAGTCATAATTAGTCATAATTTAGTCACCTGAAAAGTATTAGTTTTAGTCTAATTTTAGTCGACTAAATATCATAAGATTTTAGGCGACTAAATCTACAGTTGATTTAGTCGACTAAAATGTAGTTTGGCAGGCCTTGATGGCATCATAATGACTGATTTAACACTTGGTTGTGTGCTGAAAATAGCTGATCTACAAGCTCACAATGCGTCGCAGCGCGACGCGTTGTGAGCTTGTAGATCGGCTATTTTCAGCACGCAACACCTGAGAGCAACCAAACATAAAAAAATTACTCTCTTCTCGACTAGTTAACGTTTTAGTCTAGTTTTTATTTTGTTGACGAAATTGTCAATATATTTAGTCTTAGTTTTAGTCACCACAGCTTAGTTTTTATTTAGTTTACGTCAGTGAAAAAAACACAGTCGACAAAGATTTTTCGTCATAGTTTTAGTCGACGAAATCAGCACTGATTGTTTCAACCATATTTATCACCACATCGCCCCTACCCCTATAGGTGTGCCGCGCCAGCCGCTCCGAGGGCTTCCTGGTGACCACCAGCCTGGACGTGTGGGCGTTCGGCGTGCTGGTGTTCTGCATGCTCACGGGCAACTTCCCCTGGGAGGCGGCGCTGGCGGCCGACGCCTTCTACGAGGAGTTCCGGCGCTGGCAGAAGGCGGGCTGCCCCGCCGGCACCTACCCGTCGCAGTGGCGCCGCTTCACGGACGACGCGCTGCGCATGTTCCAGCGGCTGCTGGCCGCCGAGCCCGAGAAGCGCTGCGGCGTCAAGGACGTCTTCTGCTTCGTCAAGTACGAGCTGGTCAGCGAGCTGCGCCGGCGGGCCTCGTGCCGCGCCAAGCGGGGGGAGCGGTCGAGCTCCTCGGGGGTGTGCATGGGGAGCTGCCCGTCCTCCTCCTCGTCGTCGTCGTCGCGCGCCACCCACAGACTCACGACGGACCCGTCATCCACCTCACCGGGGACGCCGTCGTGCGTCCGCCCGGCGCCGCTCAAGCGCAGCGTCCTCTCGGACCCGCTGTCGCAGCGGGAGGACTCGGGCGGGCAGCACCACTCCTCCCCGGGCCGAGAGAAGAACAAGAGCCAGATGGTGATGGCCACGGCCATCGAGATCTGTGTGTAGAGCGACGCCAAAGCAGGGTCAGGGCGGGATCTGTGGATCTTAGAGGTAAGGCGGTGAGGTGTTTTTGAACATTGACGATGGACGAGCCCCGGTGCCCGGATTCCGGAGCTGCGGAAACAAAGACCCATCGTCGATCAATGGTTCACCGTTCTGGACGTTTTGTGACTGGCACACACCTCGAATGGTTTGATTCCCAAAGCTGGGAATCGACGATGTTGTTCCTCTCAGCGACTCATGGTGCCATTTTGTGCTTTCCTTCGAACACAGTAGCAGTACTAATAATGACAGAATTAGGGCACAACGATAACCTTTTCGAAAAACATTTAGCAAAAAAAGTACACTATCACAGACAGGTCAGTGTCTATACTCTCTTTTACTTCTCTAGCAATCCTAGTACTTCTACTCTACAGATGGCCAGGCAATACACTGCAGTCAAGGGGCCTGTTGTCTTAGGATAAACTGACATATTTAGGTACATTTTACTGCCATATCTCAGCACAAGTGGGTGCCTCGAATGCATGAAAAATGAATAGATAGCGGAGGACAGAGGACACATCTTTCAAGGGATAAAAGTTCAAAAGAAAACACGAAATCCTAATGTAGCAGCTTCTCTTTGACGTTTGATTGCTACAAGTCGTCACTGTCGGGCAGAAACCTCGTATCTCCAGGTTTCAGATGTGTACGTTTTTTTTCCGTAAATCAAAGCCCTACTTCATCACACAAAAGCGTCGCGCAAAAGTAGTGAAGATAGCCGATCGACAAGCACACAACGCCTGTGTGCTTGTCGATCGGCTATTTTCACTATTTGAAATGTTTTAACCCATTTATTACGGGTACACATTATTGTGTATCATTATTTTATGCTTTAACTATTGAAAAATAGCAGATATACAAGCTCACGGTGCCGTGCTGCAAGCTTGCAGATCTGCTATTTTTGGAAAATCGTGAAAATTAGAATTTTGACCCGATTCTGTAAGTGTCTTTTGAATCCTTCTAAGATTTTTTTAAAATCCTATGTTTCTATGTCAGCAATCTGGCCAGCCATTGTCAAAGAAAAGGTCCTTTTCACTTAACTGGAGCTCAGTTGGTCTGTTCTTGAGAGACTACTATGTCAGTGGTGCTCAAACCTTTTCATGTGAAGGACCCCCAAAATGACATGCATTTGGCCACAGACCGCATCTCAAAACATCTAGTTCCAGCGACCCCCCAGAAGCACAATTTGAGTTACAAACGTTCGCTTTGAAAACACATATAGTCAAAGATGTGCACACATTAAATGGGTTAAAATGATAAATACAAAACGAACGGTTGTGGACATACGAGGTTTCCACCCGACGACGACGACGACGACGAGGTCTGGACGCTTGATGTCGGGCATCATCTCAGGACACTTCTGCGGGTCACTTCCTTTCTCACGCTTCTAATCTTCTAAAGGTCAAAAAAGTGACTTTACCGATCCGTTGTTTCCAAGGATAACCGTTGGCTGACGGGAACAAAACAAAACTCTTTGTGTTTTGAACTATACCGCCAGTGACATTCATCTGGACGTTCCTTTTGGAGGCCGCGTTACGCCGCAGAACGCAGGGATTATTTGTTTTTGGGGATGTGCAAAGTGCACCATGAGGGGAAGAAATGTTTTCTACCTGCTGAGTGTGTGCGCGTGTGTGTGTGCGTGCGTGCGTGCGTGTTTAAACTGCTAAAAGCACAAGATTTTGTACTGGAAAAGAGATCTCAAAAGATAAAGATAACATCGACTTTATACTGTAAATATATATTTAAAAAGAAAATACATACACTTGGCACACTTACATGTTCCAATATTGGAACGTGTGAGTGTGCAGATCCTTCGTTTTTCGGACCTTTTCCTAACCCAGCACCCGACAAGTGACGTGCATAGCTTTTTGAATATCTAACAGGTCCAATGGTACACACGGTAATGTCAGGTGAGTCAACCATGTAGCTATACTTTCTAAGGGGAATGGGGGTTATAGAGTTTTGCACACAGCAAAATCCCGATCATTTACTGTAGCTCTGAGATGAACATGGCACTGGCCGGCAAGCGCCCGGTGTGGCAGTGTTGTTTTTGACAGCAAATTTTGATTTAGTTTTAGTCATAGTCTTTTGAATAAAATGACATTTAGTTTTAGTCACATTTAGTCAACTGAAAAGTTTTTGTTTTTGTCTAATTTTAGGCGACTAAATCTACAGTTGATTTAACTGAAATGTATTTTGGCGGGCCTTGATGGCATCGCAATAACTGATTTTACACTTGGTTGCGTGCTGAAAATAGAAGATCTACAAGCTCACAACGCATCGCAGCACAACACCTGAAGAGCAACCAAACATAAAATGAGTCTTCTCCACTAGTCCCTCGGCCGACCCTATATGTTTTAGACTAGTTTTTATTAAGTTGACGAAATTGTCAATATATTTAGTCTTAGTTTTAGTCATTACAGCTCGGTTTTTATTTCGTTTTAGTTTCCGTCTGTGAAAAAAAACACAGTCGACAAACATTTTTCGTCAAAGTTTTAGTAGACGAAATCAACACTGCGGTGTGGGCATACAACACCAAATTCAGGACAGTCATGGACAAACCGCAACGGCGCTGTGAGCAAAGGCTGTGCTTGTTACACTATCAGAGCTTAGATTAACACACTGGTAGGGATGGGACGATAAGCTATGTTATCGTTTATCGCGATAAAAAAAACTCTCGCGATAATCGTATCGTGGAGATTTAATTCATCGCGATATATCGTACTCCGTCATGCACTGGGATCAATTCACCTTTTATTTGCCGAGCTGCATATCCGGTACCACTTAAAACCTCTGTTGAAATGTACTTATAATATACATACTTGATACAGTATTTTTTTTCACTCTCTATCAAATGTTTTTGCCAAAAAATAGCCGGTCTACAAGCACAACGCGTTGTGAGCTTGTATATTTTTTTGGCAAATGTTACGCCCCAGGATAATGGATTTTGATTATCGCGACAATATCGTAAATCGCGATTTCTTTTGTCACAATAATCGTGATGCAACCTTTTCATATCGTCCCATCCTACTACAATCTGGATTTCACTGTGTGCAGTTGGTGTTGTTGGAGGGGAGGGTGGGGGTCGGGGGGGTGGGGGGGCGTTCATCGGATGTAGCAACAGAGTATAATAAAACATGTACAGTATATCGAAATGTATGAATTATAACGTTATAGATTATAAGTTCACGAGAGTACAATAAACGGTAGCAGCAGCCGCAGATTTCCAGGAGCGATCCGACGACGCGCAGCTCTTTGCGCTGTACTCAGATTGATGAATAGGTGCCATTCGTTTCTCCTCGTTTTCCCCATTGAATCGCAGTCGTTAACCTCGTCTCGAGTGACCTCCGTCTCCTGTATCTTATCCGCGGTGCCCCTGGTCGTCAATAAGCCGCATGCGCCCGCTCTTACCTTCGCGTCGGTAGAATTCCGTCAATTAACCCATGAAGTCCTTTTAAAAGAGCTATAGTCAACTTTTTCTTGAAAAACGGATGCTAAATTAAAAATAATGTTCGGAAATATTTTATAAAAAAGAAAAATGCTATTCTTCTATAGTCTGTTCTTTTATATGGATTGATAGGATGTAAACAAAGTGTCAGGATGTGAACAAAGTGTCAGCCTGACAATTGCCAAAATGATTATTTCATCATTATTTTACGCTTTTTGTGGACATTTTTGAACAGAAACACATATATGAAGCATATTTTTTATAAAATATTTTCGAAAAAAAAAATTTGTTTCAGCATTCGTTTTACAAGAAAAAGTTGACTATTTGCAAGAAAAAGTTGCCTGACGGAGGACGATATCGCGATGAAGATTGTTGCATACTTTAGCTATTGAAAAATAGCAGATCTACAAGCTCACAGCGCGGCACCGAGTGCCGCGCTGCGAGCTTGTAGATCTGCTATTTTTGAAATCCGTTGCAAATCTTTGAATATATATCTTTTTTGAAGTTACATTTGTAACTCAAATATTTGCTTCTGGGATGATCCCTGATACATCATATTTCGAGAAAGGGGGGTCGGCGGCCAAATACAAAGGGCTCCTTGACTTGAAAAGGTTCGAGAACCACAAACGTAGAAACACACGTTTTTTTCAAAAAAAAAAAACCACAGAAGGATTTAGAAGACACTTATAGAATCAGGGTTCAAAAATATTCAAAGACTTGCACGAACGTTCGCGATCTTTCAAAAACAGCAGATCCGCGAGCTTGTATGTCCGCTATTTTTTTATAGTCAAAGCATAACATGGCGGTTAAAGTAATAATGCGGTTCCGGGTCTAGACGGCTTAAAAGCAAAACGCCCGCCGTGCAGGGATAGGTCAGAAACCCCTCACTGTGCTTCTCTCGTCGCCGACGTCTGCTCACCTTCATCTGCCCTCCGCGCCGACATCTCTCTCCATGTGCGTTTCTCACTCGAACAGCAGAGCCCGGCCATATCGTCATTGCCGGGCAGAAACCTCGCATCTCCAAGTTTCAAATGTGTAAGTTTTTATCACAGAGTAAAGCCCTGCTTCACCACACACAAGGCTGTCGCACAAAAGTAGTGAAAACAGCCGATCTGCAAGCACACAACGCCTCGCGGCGCGAGGCGTTGTGTGCTTGCAGATCTGCTGTTTTCGCTAGTTTCGTTCATTTTTTAAAATGGTAAATACTCGGGGTGTAACGATATAGTAACTGCATCGAAATATCGTTTTTAACTTAAAAAATCGAAGTATATCGAAATGAAAACAGCTAAAATTGAATCGTATCGTTTGAATTTGTATCGTATCTAATCGGCAGTGCAAATAATCGATTGTATGAAACTACCTACGTGTGCATTGTATTTAGCATTTTTAAGAGAACAAATTTAAAGGAGGGGTTTAATTACTTTTCCTTTCCATATAGCTACACTGGTCTATCGAGGAATGTGTGTGTAGTCTCTGGTTTCATGTCAAGGTGCAGGTTTGTCAATATACAATGTCCATGTATTTGGCAGATAATCACTGTGTTTACTTATTTATATCCATAATAATACATGTTTCCCTTTAAAACCTGCACTATCCACACCTTTCACACAGATTTAACGTCTTTGCTAAATAGTTACTATATCGATTTTAAATCATTGAATTGAATCGTATCGTATCGCCATGAATGAACCAATATCGTCAATGTATCGTATGGTCAGCCATGTATCGTGATATGTATGGAATCGCTATTAAAATGTATCGTTACACCCCTAATAAACACAAAACAAACGGTCCCGGACGTACGAGGTTTCCACCCGACAACGACGATATGTTTCAGACGGGGTCGATGACCTCTGTTAAAGCCTCCAGCGCGTGCTGGAGTCAGGAGTATTGATTCCTCGCTCTCTCCGTGCCGTGCTTTGCCAGAGCCCCTTCTTCTCCTCTCAAAGAGTTACGTCCAACGTACAGTAGGCTGCATCTGAAAGGCACGCTTTGTTCCCGCTTGAACGCCTCACTGGGCGATCATCGCCTTTGTTTCCCTTACTTTGTTAACATTAATTCAGCCAGGTAACTCTGATTGTGTGTGTGCGTGCGTGCGTGTGTTCGTGTGCGCGTGTCAGGTGGATAAAGCAATCACATTTTGTAATGAAGTAAAAGTATATCAATACTGCACTGTAGATGTACTCCGTTACAAGTAAATGTCCAGAATTCAAAATGTACTTGAGTAAAAGTATGAAGCATCAAAATGTACTTAAAGTACCAAAAGTAAAAGTACTAAATGTTTGAAAATAGCAGATAAAATAAGAGGTAAAAGGTATAAAATAGGGCTTAAGTGGTTTAATGTGTGTTTTATAATATTATAATTTACAACTGCAAAGTAACTAGTAACTAAAGTTTTCAAATAAATGTGGTGGAGTAAAAGTACAATATTTTTGATCCGAGATGTAGTGGAGTAAAAGTAAAAGTATTGGAAATTGGAAATACTCAAGTACAAATAGATAAAAATTGTACTTAAGTGCATCACTTCAGTAAATGTACTTAGTTACTTTACACCACTGGCGTGTGCGTGTGTGTGTACACCCGCCCATGTACTGACATTGATTATAGGATTCGGGCCCTCTGTTTACCTCTACACTCTTCCCCTGACAGTCTGTCAAGTCTGTCCGTTGCCGTAGTGACATGTGTAAGTGCTTCTCTGTTTTCACAGCCCATCTTCTCTCCCTTCCACTCTCACTCTGAGCTAGAATAAACTGGGCTGACGATGATGTAATCATTTAAAGATTGAGTCTAATTATGAATACTAGTCACTAGGGGTCTTCAACAGGGGGTCCAGGACCCCTAGGGGGTCCTCAGAGTTACTACAGGGGGTCCTCCAAATCTTTGTGTGATGGAAGCTTTTTTCTCATTTAACCACTTGAACCCTAGCGTCCATATTTTGAGAACTTTAGCCAAAAATAGCAGATCTACAAGCTCACAACGCCTCGCAGCGGCAAATAGGTTTGGTGTAGAAGGGAAAAGGTACAAGTTCAAGTACAGAGTGAAAGGTCAAGTTTATTAAGTATTGACGGTTCAAGTGGTTAAATATCTGAAAACACTAATTGACATGAATCCAAAATACACTGATGATTGTGCTGTCAAACGATGAAACTACAGTATATGGTACCGGTATCTGTGGGGGTCCCTGCTTCAACTCTCTCTCGACTAAGGGGTCCTTGGCCTGAGAACGTTGAAGACCCCTGCACTAGAAGATATTGCCCATCTTGAAAAATGTTGAATGTACATTTAAAGTGTATGAAAAGAATCGTTGAGGTTTAACTATGTGGCTGATGTTGACAACAATTATAGACAAAGTGTGGGAACGCCGGTAGGGATGAAGCTCGAAACAAGGGCCTACAAGCTTGATAAGCCCAAATGTATTGAGTACCCAGTATCAATAAGCTTTGGGCTTATCAAGCTTGTTATCGCGCATAGCGGCCCATGACGTCATGTTCAAACAATCAAGACAAGAGGCGATCAAGAAATGATTACAGTACTATTCATAATATAAAGCCATTTAACACTTATTGAACACTAATGAATGATTGTTTTAATGATATTTAATGATAATGTTTGTTACTTTTGTCAATTGTCATCTTCATAGATGCAAATTCACAGTCACAACAACTGACAAAAAAAAAAAAAAAGATACCAGTTCTGTTAATAATTTGTCTCGCGTCTTTCCACAAAATATTACAAAACGCTCAATAGCGGGCTCGATAAAAGCCCGGCTCAATAAGCAGGAACGATAGGGTGCTCATTATCAATAAAAATTAACGACCTCCATCCCTAAACACCGGTATGTCTAATAAAGTCCTTTAAGAAGGAGTCTAGGCACCAGGCACCACAAAGCTTGGTATTCCCCACTTATTGATATACTTATGATATACTTGAACATTATTTATACAAGTTCAATACATTTTGAATTGATCGTCTCTAAATGATCTGATTCAAATATCAGATGAACTCAACAGCCAGTTAGCTTGTTGGATAGCCACGTTGGATTGTTTAGCTACAGATCAGAATCGTTTGGCAATACCCAGTGTAATTAACATCTTGGCTAACCATCCAAAAATACAGTCACAGTGATTATTCTTATGTTGCTGTCATTGTGTTCTACAAAAGAGTCTCATAACCATATGCTGCATGTTGTATTGTAGATCATTGTTGTAAGCATTACTGTACAGTAGGTCTAATTCTTAGATCATTGTGCTACACACAACAGCACACTTCTACAGATATATAGAGTTTAGACTTTTGTTTTTTGTTGTGCATCATTCAGCATCTTCAGTCTGAAATGGTCTATTGATTTCTGAATTGGCCAAAATATTCATACAAATATTTCTCTCTTTTTCCCCCCTCCCATATCCCCTCCCCATATGCACAGAAGGCAGTACATAAAATAACATTACAGTACAGAAAAAAACTATTCTCTAGCCTATATATCCATAAAATACAAAACAAACAAACAACAAAACAAAACATCATTCAAATCTTAGTGTTTTGCAAATGATCAGCAAAATCATGTGGCCCACACAGGTTGAAAATCTCCAGTCGCAGATCAACCATAACCCAAAGACCTGTCACCTGACAGTATGTTGACTGTTACCACTCCCCTAATGTATGTGACCCCTTTCCACTTCGTCCATGAGATGTGTACCTGACAGCCAGGTACGATTATGTTTTGTTGGTGGAGAACTAGTAGTCCCTCAGTAGGTCGTAGGAATGTGAAGTAGTCCTGCCTTATGTCTAATACTTCTGTCTGTGCAATAACGTACGTGTAGAATCAACATGGTAGATGAAGACGGGGAGTAGATTGGACCTAAAAGTGATTCATAGTGAGTTGCATATCATCGCTATAGACCTCCACAAAACAAGCGAGTTTTAATATGAGCTCTCTGCTTTGTTAAATACCCATGTGCATCCCGACACTGTTATGAGTCATCACACGTGCAATGCTGTCATGGACTGATCAGACAGAAATCGATGAAGCGTTGCATAATGTAAAAACATATGTTATTTTAGCTCTATAGAGAGTAGCCTCCCCTTTACCTCAGTCCTGTCTTGATCCAGCATGTTGGTTTTTTTCTGCCAGCAGGTATTGTATAGAATAGCCTAATGTAAATACTGTATCATGTCTTTAACAGAGGAAGAAATAAAACGTTTAATATATGTTCAAATAAATTTGTGTACTTGAACTTGTTGCTCCTGAGCATTATTGTCTGCCACCTGAAATATGCTTTCATTTTATGGTCCGTACAATCCAGCACAGAAATGTAGATACATAGGCCTATACAGTATTTCGTCACTGTCGGGCAGAAACCTTGTATCTCCAAGTTTCAAGTGTGCGCGTTTTTTCACCAAGTAAAGCCCTGCTTCATCATGCAAGGCCGTCGCACAAAAGTAGTGAAAACAGCCGATCTACAAGCACACAACGCACGTTGTGTGCTTGTAGATATGCTTGTAGATCTGCTATTTTCACTAGTTTCGTTCATTTTTTAAAACGATAAATACAAAACGAAAGGTCTTGGACATACAAGGTTTCCACCCCACAACGACGATTTGCTGAAGTTCAGCTCAGATCACATGTGATTCCCCGAGGCTTTAGTTTGCTACGCTAACTGAAACCGACTTCCCAGAACACTCCAATAGGCAGACGTCCTGCTGCAAGTCCAATTAAAATGCTGTAGATATGAGTTATCTTGCACCCTCGAAAACAAATGAGTTGAAGGACAGAGCGAATATGGCGCTGAAGATAGGAACAAAACATGAACCGCTATTTCATCGTGTTATGGTGGTGTTGTCGGGGTGGAGGAGTTTGGGCTGGAACGTAATGGACCAGAGTTTAGACATGCTGTGATATTGCCCAGGGACGTGCAGAGAATGTTAGAGAGGCAGGGGCTGACATTTCTAAAAGGGCCTTTTGGTGGAAATATCGAAAATAGCAGACCTCCAAGCTCACAAGCGCGACGCGTTATGAGCTTGGAGGTCGGCTATTTTCGGTACGTGATACCACATTGAACTAAGCATTACTAGTAAGACACCTCCATGCCCATATATGGGCATTACCCTGGCAGCGAAATCCAGCCTGAATCAGATCTGTGTCTGGTAGATATATTAGTTGTAAACAACAACACCTTCTTATTCTTATGAGATACAATAATCCATCACAAATAAATAAGACAGGAGAGTGGTTCAGAGTGAGAATGGAATGTTTACTATGGAGAGAGAGAATTCAAGTACAGTACAGAAATAATAAATGGTTCATGCTCTCTCTGACAAATTATGTTTTGACATGAGTATAAGTATGGTCATTTGGTCAGTCAATGGATGACGTTTCAACAGTTCATAGGATGTTTCTTGTCCACAAGAGGGTTCCATATACGTGGCAAAGAGTTCATAGGTTCCTGAAGAGATAGTGGTGTCTGCATGACACAAGGCTGAGCCTTATAAACCAAAACAATTCTTATTGTTTAGGTACAGGCTCCATGGCAGTAGATAAGGCCTCATTTCTACCAGACAGAGACCTGGCCTTGTGAATGCAGGGCACAGTCACGAGCTGTGCCTTAGGGTCAGGAGGTCAGTTGGTCATCAATATGAATTGATAAAAAGATGATATAAACCACAACAAAATGTCTATCAGTGTCACATCAACATTGGAATCTGATTTGTTCCATGTGAACATGTGACCATTTAAACCAATCAGATTCCAATCTGGATGTGGCACAGATCTGATTCAGGCTGGATTTGACTGCAGTCTAAATCCAGCCTAAGTTAAGTTAACTTAAAAGGCTGCTACAGTTCTGCCACTGCTGCTTAATTGCAAAAGGCGTTCCACAGCACACGTCTTCAGGCTGCATGGGGGGGAGAAATGGAAGCCATTGGAATCAGGCAATGGGAGATGTTTGTGAGCCGAGGCCTTAAATATAAGTTGGGTTGAGTTTGCAGCTTCTGTGTAGATAGTGGGCATAGCCCACAGCTTAAAGAAGATCTTAGACTAAGCCAAACTGAGTCACTCTAAGGGATAGCTTTGCAGTAGTGTTGGTCACTGGGTGGTAAGCTTTTCAGTAGGTGGTCAAGAAACTAGGATGGAAACCTACGTAAAATGATCTGTCTCAATGCAGCTGCCTCAACAATATCAAGTGTTAAATTGTCAGTTATGGACCAAATGTTTTAATGTAATGTTATGTGTAAACTAGAGCTGTAGGTATATCTGACAGTCAGACCTCTCTCCATTTTGAGCCATATGTCATGATCATCAGACTACATGTTCATATATTTTACTTACTGTACATTTAAGTAAGTAGTTAGTAAGTAGTTCACCCCCAAAATGACCTTTTTTCTATTGATTACCATGGAGACTTGAGTTCAATAAAAAGCAATTGTATTTCTCGCATTCCTAAGAAAAATATGTCATTCTAGTAAATTGACCCCCATTGATTCCAGATAACCCAAATGCATTTCCATCCGGAATCAATTGGGGTACATTTATTGTAATCAAATTATTGTCTTATAGGAATGCGACAAAAAACTAAAAGTCTCCATGGCGTGAGTAATCAATAGAAAAAATGTCATTTTGGGGGTGAACTACTCCTTTAAGGAAAGAAAAGCATTAAATGTGTATGAGGGCAAACTGCTTTTTGGAGTGTAAACAGACAGAATGTAGTACATGTGTTATAACACTTTTATCCAACGCTCTTTGCAATGTGCATTACATTCACACATTCAAACTGCGACGGCAGAGGAAACCATGAACACTCATCGGGAGCAGTTGGGGCTTGTCTTGCCCAAGGACACTTCAACACTACGGTACCTCAGGGGAGCCCGCAATGGAAGTGGGGACCTTTTCTCAAGCAGCCACTCTACAATTCAATTGGGTATGGCAGGGGTATACAGCTCCATGAATGTCTCTTTGTCTATCTGTGCTGGTTATTATGTTGTTAAATTACAGTAAAATGAAGTGCAAAATTTAACAAAATGGTCACTTTAACAAGGTATTATAATTATATTCTCCACACTTGTATTCTCTCCATGCACTTGACAAAATGGTATATTCCCAGGTTCCACAGGCGCAATGCATTATTGTTAATTGTGGCACGTTTACTAACATGCCAAGTTTAGCTGCACTTGAACAACCGTTCCAGGCTGCCATATCCAGCCAAAAAAAAGAAAAGAAAAAAAAAACAGTAGAAACGGGGGGAAAACTTCTTAAAATAAGTGTATCATGCCATACCTTAGCTTTTTCTGAACTGACGCCACTGCTGAGCCACACTGCCTGCCTTTCTAGCCTGATTTCAGACTCTACGCTGGGGCTTGAGTCTGAACTTGTGGCCATTCTATTTGATTGAAAAGGGGAAGGGATTTAAAATTTGAAATTCCCAATCACAAGAGATCTGGTGGGAAGGGTTGTGTTTGACTTTAGCACACAAAACATTCCCTCCTCCCCCTCCCCTCAATGACATGCACCAAACAGGTCATTGTCTTTGATGTTTCATTGATTAGAGAGAATCACTAACGAGCTATTCGACACTTGTATGGCTCAATCAATGACTGCAGTTCGGAGCCCTTTTGAAGTTCAAAGGGAGCAATTAAGAACTCTGGTGAGCCACGCAGCCACCCCTCCCTCCACTGTTTCTGTTGATTTTCAAAAGTTAGACGCGCCCCTCCTCCGCATTGCATTGATTTCATTGGTCGGTTTCGGTCGGTTTGAGAAGCTTTCGGTAGCAAGAGACACGTCATATGACACATCCAGACCAAGAGATGCAGTTCACTCAGAGAGTGGGCGGGTCTATTGGCTGGAGCCAGGCTACTGCCTTTCTCCCTGGTAATATTACCATATTACTGTTTTACTGCTCTTTTCAAAGCCAGATAAGAACACACATTCACTTCTGTAAACAAACTCAAAGGGGCATGTCGTGCATCTACAGAGCATTTGTGTCTTGACTGGTGAACAGCCCAGCACTGAGTCTGTAAATGCTTCGTTGTCATTCATAGTTGATGTTGTGCCCTTAGGGAAGTCTCCTACCCCGGTTTGCTCCAGTAGACATCCAGATTCATGAAGGGGTTAGTATATAGGCATGACTGTCATCACTAGAGGATGAAAGAATGTGGTGAGTGAAGAGCAGGGGCGTCACAAGGGGTAGGAAAGTGGGACTGAGTTACTGGGGCCCCAAGGTGGAGGGGCCCTAATAACTTTATCTATTGAAAAATAGCAGATATACAAGCTCACAGCGCGGCACCGAGTGCCGCGCTGCGAGCTTGTAGATCTGCTATTTTTGAAAAGTTGTGAAAATGTGTGAAAATCTTTGAATAGTATATGTATTTTTAAGCGAACATTTCTAACTCCGATTTTGCTTCTGGGGGTCCCTGGAACTAAATATTTTGAGATCGGGGTCCGTGGCCAAATACATATCGTCTTGGGGGGTCCTTGACATAGGTTTCCTTGCACACATTTTCACGATTTTTCAAAAATAGCAGATCTACAAGCTCGCAGCGCGGCACTCGGTGCCGCGCTGTGAGCTTGTATATCTGCTATTTTTCAATAGTTAACATTCATGGGGGGCCCGCCCCGCAGTGAATCCTTGTACCCAGGGCCCAGAATTTGGTGTGACGCCCCTGGTGAAGAGAGAGAGATGCTGAGCTCTACAGTCTACACATGCAATGAACCGTAGCTGGCAAGACCTTGATAGATTGTGGTAAGACGACTGTATTATGGTCGGCTCTATAATGCATTAAAGCACATTTATAATGCATATTTCCTTTTAAAACACAGGTTATTTTAACGTCTGCTCTGGCATTTGTGTACACCCCAAAATATATAATATAATTTTGTAGATCCAGAAATGAGAAATTCTGGTCTACACGTGGTTACCCGAATGTAGGCACAGCAAAAGGCAATCCGGCCAGACATTTTCGAGATAAATTGTCGGACATGTGGACCGATATGGCCTTGCAAGCTCCCTGCCACACAACCTCCTTCTGCATCACCATTATTGATTGATTGATTGATTGATTGATTGATTGATTGATTGAAGAATTGAAGTTTGCATAAGAAAAGGTACAGTTTCATGACAGTTCACTGGTACAAGGTCAACTAAAAGGATATGTCCAAGAAAGCCTATATGGCTTGTTTCAATTGAGATTTTGATTGATTGATTGAAGACTTTATTAGAAGTTTGCATAGGAAAAGGTACAGTTTCATGACGGTACAGTTCACTGGTACAAGGTCTACTAAAAGGAGATCCTAGAAAAGACTATGGAGCCTGCGTTAGTTCTTTTATTTGTGGAAGGCAGGATATGTAGTTGCTATCTCCCTGGGCCTAGTCTTCATTAAGCAGTCAATTCATTCACACCCCCACAGAGCAGTCCGTCCCCTCACGTTCATTCTCATTGGCTACAAGCTTAATTCTCATACGCCCTCTTACCCACAATGCATCACAAACAGTCTATTTAGGTAACTTCCTGTTCTATGTTCATTCTAGAATGTTTAGCTGTACTACTGGTCATGCAGCTGTATGTGTTAAAAAACGTTGCGTTTTAATCTTCTCTTTAACTTGTGCAACTCACCTGTATCACAGGTTGTGGTCGTTTTGATTAATTCAGCTGCAGGTAATGTTGGTTGGGTGTTGTGGTCATGTTGTGATTAATTCAGGTGCAGTATAGTGTTGGTCGGAAGAAGTAGATTCTAAAGTGGTTCTGGATTTCAAATAACGTTGCCGCTAAGCATGTAAGTGTCCTGATATCCTCTACATAGTATTCATCTGTGGTTGTTCTGTGAAGTTAAAGCACAGTCATTCAATGGATTCTGATGGTCTCCAGGAATTAGCCTGCACCATCTACTGTAATGGGGAGCTTTCATTCCTGCCCTGCAGCAGGTCAGTCTTTAAGGGTCTCATGCCAGGTGATATTAATCTTTTCTATGTATGATAAGCATGGATTGAAGGTCTTGCTATGTGATTATTTTGTGGCTTTATAAACAACTGCACCAGTAAACTTCCCATGTGGTGGAAAGTTTGATAATGGAGGCCACCTGTAACCAGGAAGCCAAATGCATCATGGGTTGTGTAGTCCATGTACTGCTTCATACACACATTCACACCTGTTCTCAGCCCAGGCTGGCAGTGTTGCCAGGTCTGCCCACTATAAGCAACTTGGTTTGTTCTCCTGTAAAGTTCATAGTTGCAGATTGCTTTGTTAGGCTTGTTTCCAAAGTGTAGTTGCTTATTTGGACTTGCTTTTAACATTCTTTTAGAAAATAATAGTAATAGTGCTCAAGTGGTTAAAATATTGAGCTTGTTTTAGTAGTCCTGGCCCCTCGTTTCACTCTCAGGGTCTGGCAACTGGAGAGTTTTCCCTCAGTATGGTGCAGTGTTATCTCACCTCAGCAATATTTCTAGTTTGTTTTGAAGTGGATTAGTATAGGAATTGAGAGTTAAGATTGAGAATGATATTTAGTTAAAATGTGGTTAATAGCTGCTGGTTTCCGGGTTTGATGCCTTCTGTTAGGCCAAAGGCCTAATCTGAGTGTTTGGTGGACCTTGAGGCATGAGGTTGCAGCCTAGCAGGCTACTTGGTAAGATAACTTTAAACACGTTGACCATGTCATTAGGGGCCTGTATGAGGATGTTCTTGATTGGATAATCAGAGTATTGTGCATTTGCAGTGTGTGGTTATTGTGTTTTTCCCCCCATCTCAAATTGTTTGGTGGTGAGCTAATGCTAGCATCAGGTTGCTTGTTCATGCTAAGCTAAGCTAGCTCCATGTGCTTGTCACTTAATGGCTTCATTGTTTGGGTATAGCATTAGCTTTATGCAGCTAAGCATTCTAGCATTGTATAATTTGGCATTGTATCATTCCACGTATGATGCACTTCTTAAAATCAGCAGTAATTCATTATCGTATTTAATGGTTAAATTCATGTTTCAGTTCTCACTCATATTGCGGTAGTTTGCAGAGTTATACCATGGGTAGTTGCAGATTTTACTTCAGTTAGTTATTTAAAGTCATATTCTGTTTAGCGTATTTATACACCAGCGTATTTATACACCACTTTAGCTTTATGATTCATTTATTGGACGTATTTCATCGTTTAATCTTTATAAGTGCTTCTGTTGTATCATTTCAGTTTAGTAACTGGTTTGAATTCCAAGGTATTCCAAATATTACACGGGTCTGTATGTGGCAACACCCTCCAGTTCATTAAGTATGCCGGTTGTCAGGTGAGTGGTGACTCAGCTGAAGTTGGCCACACCCACAGTGTTGGGTGTATGGTAAAATAGGAGGGGATGAGAGGTCATTATACTCAGTGCTTTACTGGGGCTTTGACTTGGAGGCTTCAGCATTCAGGAAGTATAAAAAAAAAAATAAAAAAAAAAATAATAATAATAATAATAACAAAATAATTACATTCAAGGGTTTTTCATTCATTGCTTGAACTTGTACTGTTTTGTTTCACGAGTTTGCACCCATTATAGTGATTCATGCTGTCAAGATGACCTTCATGGACGGTGGAAGGTCAGGTTGGATGTTGCCGGTGTCCTCTCTATTGCAGCTTGGTCATTGCCGTGCAGTACCAAGTTCACCTTGGTGGTATACCTGGATCTCCTTCTGCTGACGTCATGAAAGGCAGGTTATTCTTCAATCTATATCCATCTAATTTCATTCTGGTGGCTGCTCACTACTCGAAATGTGATTCTATTCACTCGCATTCATTCAAAAACCCATACATTGATTCTGTCTCAAACTCAAGCACATAATTTGTCTCAAAGCCAGATAGTGTCTCTTTGTAGGCACTTGTTTACACTCGCCTACATGATTATTGTTACTCATTGAGAGGCCACCATCTCAATTCAAATCGCTTGTACATTTAACATCAACTCATTTTTATATTTACACTTATTCATTATATTTACTCTCATTCAACACTCTCACTCTATCCAACTCATCCGCTTGCACACTTGTCTCATTAAAATAAACCATTCTAAAATCTAAGTGTAAATGAAAATTATGGATGGATTGTTATTGATCACGGATGTCTTGATTGGCCTGCCATGGTGGTTTAATTGATATAAGTACATGGCTGTTAAAATCGCTCCATTCTGTATTGATATTGTGAAATATCAGTTAATTATTCTGTCGTTCTTAAGTTTGTAGATATTCTTTTGGAAGCAGATAGGGGTTCTTAGTTTATGGGTAATTCACTGTTTGCGCTGAAAGCTTTATTATTGCATGTTCCTACACATTCTGAACCCTAAGTTAACATTCATTTATCTTTAGCTCTTAAGTATGCTAATGGGATTTCAATATTTATTGTAAGAACTGATACTGCCTGTTTTCTGTCCATTTCTTCCATGTCTCGCTACCCGTGATGGCGGCCAAATGCTGGTGAAACGAACCCCTGTGCGCCAAGGATGCTGGGAGGGCCATGTCAAGGCCTTAGTTCGTTGCCAGGCTGCTCAGTGTGCCAGCGGTGCGGACTTCGCCCCAAGCCGTCACTCCTCACACCTTGGATCGGTGCTGCAACTGGGCAGCTTCCCTGGTTCCATCATCTAACTTGAAAGTCATGGATGGTGGTCATCTGCAGCTTGTGATGTTCCATCGTTTTAATGTGGAGGAGATTCTTCAGCTCAATAAGCAAGAGCGTTAAAGTTTAATCTGGATTAATTCAAGAGTGGCATTTTACGTGTATAAGTAGGTTGGGGGGTTGTTCGTTAAACTGTTATCACATTTGTCATGGTGCTTAATGTTTGCCAATGGTGCATCGGTGGTGGTGATACGAAGGGGAATCGGTGGTGATGCAATGGTGCATTCGGTTTAGATTGTAGGTGGTATGTCAATGGTGCATCGGGTATGCCAGTGGTGCATACGGTTTAGATGGTAGGTTTAGCATGGGTAATTCACTAAATGGTAGTTTCCTTCTATATCAGAACACTTCTCTGGTAAGAGTGTTTTGCCGACTGCTCATCTAGATGATGGGTCATCGTCATGAGAATGGGTTTGTTTGGTTGCCATCATATAGAAGGAACAGACAGCTTGTCTATACACATAGTTGGTTCACATTTTATAGGATATTTCCTTTAACATCAAAACAATGGGTGTTTTGCCGGATGTTTACCTAATTGCTGCTGCTAGGGCAGAATATCAGCATTTAGTTAAGAAGGACATACTGGGATATGTATTTAAAGGAAATGTGACACATAGTTAATTCACATAGTATATTTCATTTGTATCAGGTCAATGGTATCACGAGTGATGCTTTACTGACAAACATATTCTCATATAGCTTGCGGTGTGACTGTTTAGGTGATCACTGCCCTGATCGCATGTTGGGGCAGTATCTGCTCATGTTTGAGCAGATAATCTGATTACGGTGCATAAGGTTAATGGTGATGCCAAGTGCATCAGGTAGGCTATGCCTATGGTGCATAAGGTTAATGGCGATGCCAACGTGCATCAGGTAGCTATGCCAATAGTGCATAAGGTTAATGGTGATGCCAATGTGCGGGTTCGCTTGGTTGCCATCGTATAGAGGGAATTGGACAGCTTGTTTAAACTCATAGCAGTTCACACTTAGAACATTTCAGTGGTCCTGAACCCCTTTGCATAGGGATCCCATGCAGTTGGATTTAATTAAATCACTTTGTGATGCTTAGCGCCTAACACACTCTCATATAGGTTCGATGTAGTACACACTCTCTTATTGGTTTGATGTAGCTCTGTTATGTGATCACTGCCGTGATCGTGCGTTGGGGGGTTGATATATCAGATTATGGCTCATGTTCGAGCAGATAATTTGTTTATCACAGCAGAGCTACATCTTATTGGTTTGATGTAGCTCGGTTATGTGATCACTGCCGTGATCGCATGTTGGGGATTGTGAGATCAGATTATGGCTCATGTTCGAGCAGATAATTTGTGTATCACAGCAGAGCTACATCTTATTGGTTTGATGTAGCTCGGTTATGTGATCACTGCCGTGATCGCATGTTGGGGATTGTGAGATCAGATTATGGCTCATGTTCGAGCAGATAATTTGATTATCACAGCAGAGCTACATCGCCAAACTAAGGTGCAATATCATTGCATAACTGGTTATATCATTGCAATAAATGGTATGGTTAAATCTTAACTTGTGTCGTTCATCCTGAGCTGAAACATATAAAAGAAATGGAGCCTGCGTTAGTTCTTTTATTTGTGGAAGGCAGGATATGTAGTTGCTATCTCCCTGGGCCTAGTCTTCATTAAGCAGTCAATTCATTCACACCCCCACAGAGCAGTCCGTCCCCTCACGTTCATTCTCATTGGCTACAAGCTTAATTCTCATACGCCCTCTTACCCACAATGCATCACAAACAGTCTATTTAGGTAACTTCCTGTTCTATGTTCATTCTAGAATGTTTAGCTGTACTACTGGTCATGCAGCTGTATGTGTTAAAAAATCCCTCCACCTCCCCGTCCTCCTCCCTGTACATGTAATTACTCACGTTATATGTATGGTTTACAGATTGTTCTGTGTTTTATGGATTACGACGGATCTCAAAACATGTGTTTATGGATTATGATGTGATCTCTTGAATCATGTAAATGTAGTTATGTTGTATTTATCGTTACAGATTATACTGTGTTCTATGGATTATGATGTATAATCTCAGTACTGTGTTCTATGGATTATGATGTGTAATCTTAAATCATGCAACTGAAGGTTCATTGTTATGTGCATGTTATCTGTATATCATGCTTTGCTCTGGGGGGATTGTGAGATCAGATTATGGCTCATGTTCGAGCAGATAATTTGATTATCACAGCAGAGCTACATCGCCAAACTAAGGTGCAATATCATTGCATAACTGGTTATATCATTGCAATAAATGGTATGGTTAAATCTTAACTTGTGTCGTTCATCCTGAGCTGAAACATATAAAAGAAATAAGCTTATTTCCACAGGAGATCCTTTTTTTCTAACTGATATAACATTGAATAACAGACAGATGACAGAACACACAGTACTATGCAGAAGATATCATCAGAAAAACAGTCGTAAAAACACAATGCAAAATACAACTATTTACCAGAGGTAGGTAAGAATACCAGAAAAGTCGCTCTCTTTCAAAGTCGCCCCAGACTCGTTTCCCAACGGGTCTGTGGCCTTAAGCTAGATGCAGATTAGACTAAAATCAAATCTGTGCTTCTGGGGGTCCCTGGAACAAAAAAGTTTGCAATAGGGGTCCATCCGTGGAACAAAATATTTTGAGATGGGGGTCCACGGCCAAAAACACATTTTGGGGGTCCTTAACCACTGATAGGCACATTCTACAAAACTTATGTTGCCATCAGTGTTTCTCAAACTTTGTCATGTGAAGGACCCCCAGAATGATATGTATTTGGCTACGGACCCCCATCACAAAATATTTTGTTCCAGGGACCCCCAGAAGCAAATATTTGATTTTAGTCTATTCTGCATATAGCTTAAGGCCACAGACCCGTTGGGAAACGAGTTTGGGGGCGACTTTGAAAGCGGGCGACTTATCTGGCTACCGTAGGTAAGGATAGGCTTTGTTTTCATTTGCCAGTTTCGAGTAGCAGCCGCCTCTAATAAGTGGCTTTTTAGTGCCGTTTTAAAGGAAGGTAGGGATTTACATTCCTTTAAGGCCTTCGGTAGGGCGTTCCACATTTTAGCGGCATTCACGATGACATTTCCATCATCCATCATCACACTGTAACAGGCTGTGTGACAGTGTTGATTTAGTCGACTAAAACTATGACGAAAAATGTTTGTCGACTGAATTTTTTTCACTGACGAAAACTAAATAAAAACGAAATAAAGACTAAGCTGCGATGACTAAAACTAAGACTAAATATATTGTCAATTTCGTCAAAAAAAATAAAAACTAGACTAAAACGTTAGAGAGGGACTAGTGGAGAAGAGAGTCATTTTATGTTTGGTTGGTCTCAGGTGTTGCGTGCTGAAAATAGCCGATCTACAAGCTCACAACGGACGCGTTGTGAGCTTGTAGATCGGCTATTTTCAGCACACACCAAATGTAAAATCAGCCATTACAATGTCATCAAGGCCTGCCAAAATGCATTTCAGTTGACTAAATCAACTGTAGATTTAGTCGCCGAAAAATCTTTTAATATTTAGTCGACTAAAATTAGACTAAAATTAGACTATTAGGTGACTAAATTATGACTAAAACTAAATGACATTTTATTCAAAAGACTGTGACTAAAACTGAAATCAAAATTTGCTGTCAAAAACAACACTGCTGTGTGACTGTAACAGCGCTCCCAAAAAGATTTTGACTGTGGGAAACCCTAGCAACAGCGGGGCCTTAATGATGCTTGATCTGTTGACGGGAATCAGCGACGGCCCCATGCTATAGGGCTGACAGGCAGTGACAGCAGATGGGTGTTCCACGCTCTGTCACATCTCAGCCTGTTAGTGGCTGGGCATAAAAGACTCTGCTCTGCTCCCTCTGATCACAGCCGGAGAGAACAGGCGAGAGTGAGAGAGGGGGTGAAAGGGATTACATTAGAGAGGGTTACATACAATATGCCGTGAGAGAGAAAACAGAGTGAGAGGTAGTAGAAGCAGCAAGTGGAAGAGAGAGAGAAAAAAGGGGGTACGAGAGCGTGCATGCTTATAAAATAAAAACACCAGACGAAAATCTGATGCATCAAGTAGGACAATGTTTTGTATGTGCAGTGCACAGCGCGCGCGCGCGCACGCGCACGCACACACACACACACACACACACACACACACACACACACACACACACACACACACACACACACACACACACACACACACACACACACACACACACACACACACACACACACATCTGTGTAACCCAGATTGCATTGCAGCCCTAACCCAGATTGCAATATTGTACACACAAGATAGATAGATAGATAGATACCTTTATTATCCCAAGGGGGAAATTTAGTTGTCCAGTTGTAGCACAGCAGTATACAGTTATTTACAAAGTTACAGAGAAGTAAGAAAAAAGATAGATAAGAGGGAAAAAACAAAACAAAAACAAGAGCAGTACAGTACCAATAAAGAGAAGGTGCATCAATAGAGGGGGCGAATAATATATAAGTATATATACATAAAGTGTCTTACAAAAGAGACCATAGCAGTCAATGCTAGTTAGTGCAAACAAGTATCTCACTATCATTGTTAAACAAAGCAAATACTCAGAAACTACCAACACAACCTAATAGTGCAATGTCAAAAATCAGTGCGAAAAAAAGCTCAGAGCAGAAGTAACTATAGGAAGCGTGTCACCGCAAGACGCACATGAGCACTCTCCCTGGAAGGTCCTTAGAGGTCAAAGACAATACAGCAATAGTTCCGTCAGTCTAAGTTAGGAAGGGAGACCCACACACAACCCACACACAACATGTGTGAGCACAATGCAACTATCAGCCAAGACAAATAACAATGAATAATTTGTGGCATGTGAAACGTAGACATTCAGTGGCCATGTGAGGTAAATGGAGAAAAGGACATCTTTCTATATTAAAGTTCAATTCCACAAAGTAAATACATGAAATTCCTTATTGGAAATAACAGCTTGTGATGAAGCATCTAGTCTATAATGATGTTATAATGATGATTTAGTCAAACTTTCTATAGAAAACGCAAATTGAGGGAGAAACTCAAGCAATGAAAATGATCTCATAAGCACAAATGACGCAAAGAGTGAGATTTAATAGAAGGCATGTGTGCAAACTGCAAAACATGTACAAATGTCTGTGCTGCTTGCTGAACTTTGCCAGACAATGTCTCAGGCAGTGTTCGTCTGCCACTATTGCCATAGCAACCAAGGAGACCCCAATAAGGAAGAATCGAACAATTTACATTACGTTCTTAAGGCTGGCTTCAGAGCTTGGAACTTGTTGACACGAGCGTGTGTGTGTGTGTGTGTGTGTGTGTGTGTGTGTGTGTGTGTGTGTGTGTGTGTGCATTTGCATTTGTTTACATTGTTGACAGTTCTCTTCGCAGGAACGACGGCTGCTCACAATTCATCACATCTCAGCTATACATCAGGGTTCCCCAATAGGCGGCCCGCGGGCCATTCACGGCCCGCGGGGGGCTACTGTCTGGCCCACACCAAGCCCAGTAATAATGGTGGTATAAGAGCAGCAACAACACTAGTATATCGTCGTTGTCGGGTGGAAATCTCGTATCTCCAAATGTGTGCGTTCTTTCGCAAATCATACAAGGCCGTCTCACAAAAGTAGTGAAAACAGCAGATCTACAAGCACACAACGCCTCGCGGTGCGAGGCGTTGAGTGCTTGTAGATCGGCTTGTAGATCGGCTGTAGATCGGCATTTTTAAAATGATAAATGCAAAACACGGTTTTGGACAAGATTTTCACCCGACAACGACGATATCTGAACTGTCGCTGGAGTAGCGGGAACGCCACCGTCACCCCCTGCAAGCTGCAAGTGGCCCTCGGCTTGGTACCCTAGACATAATTCGGCCCTTGGGGAACCCTGCTATACATAGATGTTGTAGTGTAGCGTGTTACACTGTAATGGATGACATGAATGTACCGGTACATGTAAGTGTTCTCTATTATGAAAATTTTGATTATGCACAGACTACTGATTTTGGTTTTGTTTCTGTACGTCAGGCTTGAAGATGCATAGATGCCCCAAACTGCTACAATGCGGATACAAGGCAAGCGTGGGTTTTTGAGCGGTGGTCACAACGCTCCTATACGTGGCCGTGTGTGTGGGTATGTGTGTGTGTGTAGCCTATGTGTCCGTGTCTGTATGTAGCCTGCAGTACCTTTTCTGACCACACATGTTAAGGGAGGGGCGCTGTTGTTCAGACTCACATTCACACACACACACACGCACGCACGCACACACACGCACACACACACACACACACACGCAGCCTCCACCGCTCAGTTCACACGAGTGTGATTTTTCTTATCTGAGCTGTCCACAGCCCTCCTCTGACACAGTGCGTTAACAGAACTGGCACCATTACTGTATTATGAGCATTAATGCCCACATGAAGAAAATGGGTTAAGTCACACAGGGACGTGCAGACAGAGAATGTTAGAGAGGCAGGTGCTGACATCTCTAAAAGGGCCCTTTGGTGAAAATATCGAAAATAGCAGACCTCCAAGCTCACAACGCGTCGCGCTGTGAGTGACGCGTCGTGAGATTGGAGGTCGGCTATTTTCTGTACTTATTCGTGGTCTGGAGAGGGCACTTTTTTACAGACGGGGTAAAAGGGGAGGGGCTCGAGCCCCCTTTGATGTCTATGTGTGCCTGAAAGGCACAGACGTGGCCTGAAGTAACCCCAGAGCAGAAACGCCATGTAAAATGCAGTAAGAGTCCTGCGATCCTGGAACAGTCCAAAGGCCATGTATGATTCCAGCAGAATCTTTGTTTGATCCTTTTGTGATGCCTGTTATATGGCTCTGGATGAGCCGGTGCCTAGGGACCTCTCCTCCATATCCACCATGGCAGACAGGGACATGCTGGCCATTGGGAAAAGCGGGACAACTCCCGAACGGCCGGTTCATTCCCGGCCGGTCCATTAGGAAAAAAAAAATTAAATAAAACGTCGGCCTTCGTTCCATTTTGGGGGCTGGGCGGGCGGCCAACAAAGTAAATCGTCACTGTCGGGCAGAAACCTTGTATCTCCAAGTTTCAAATGTATACATTTTTTCGCAAAGTAAAGCCCTGCTTCATCATACAAGGCCGTTGCACAAAAGTAGTGAAAACAGCAGATCTACAAGCACACAACGCCTCGCAACGCGAGGCGTTGTGTGCTTGTAGATTGGCTGTTTTCACTAGTTTAAATCATTTTTAAAATGATAAATACAAAACAAACGGTTTTGGACATACAAGGTTTTCACCCGACAACAAAGAAATATAACTCATGTACAGTAATTGGCCCACTGGGTTGTCACTTGTCATGATCTGAAATGGCAAATCTTTGAGTAGCAGCAGCGCTATAGAGAGAGATCTCTCTCTCTATAGCACGCAATGAAGGGCCTCTCCAACTCTTTTTCCCGGGCTGAATCAGGGGCCCAGCACGTCCCTGATGGCAGATTTTCTTTTTCTTATTATGTTTTTGAAGTCAGTGTGCTGTAGGGGGTCTTGCTGCGACCTGCCTGTGTACCACCAGCAACGCCTGTCATCATCAATGCCTCAACTCTCTTCCAGTGCGGAAAAAAAAACAATGTGCTTGCTAACAGGGTTTGAGGGCTCCACTTGTGCTATGCAAGCATGTTGCCGTTTGACATGCTTTTCTCCGGCAAATCTTTAACGTTATTCTAACATATCATCAGTGGTGAAAAGTACACAAATGTTTTACTTTAAAGTATCAATACTGCATTGTAGAAATACTCTAACTAACTAAAGTTTTCAGTTTTTTATTTGCGTCTGAGATGTAGGGGAGTAGAAGTAAAAGTACTGAAAATTGTAAAAAATACCTACAAATTGCTTATTCTTTAGCGATAAAGAAGTGCTATCTCTGAGGTCAACAATAGTTAACGATACTAAGACAGTCCCCCAGATACCACCACAAACCATTGGTGAAGCACAAAACCAAAACGTAATCAATTCTGTAAACAATATGCAGCAACCATTTGGATAGCTTTCAGTTAAGTGTTGTCACCACATTATTTTCTGTCTGGGAAATGGCCAGATCCCCAAGGAACCGCTGAAGAGAGCTTCTCATAATCAGCTGTCGTTACTTTTAATTATATACTAATGAGTTTCTTTAACCCATTTAGAACGGGTACACATATTGTGTATCGTTATTTTATGCTTTAACTATTGAAAAATAACAGATATACAAGCTCACAGCGCGGCACCAAGTGCCGCGCTGCGAGCTTGTAGATCTGCTATTTTTGAAAAATCGTGAAAATTAGAATTTTTACCTGATTCTATAAGTGTCTTTTGAATCCTTATAAGATTTTTTGAAAAATCTATGTTTCTGTGTCAGCAATCTGGCCAGCCATCGTCAAAGAAAAGGTCCTTTTCACTTAACTGGAGCTCAGTTAGTCTGTTCTTGAGAGACTACTATGTCAGTGGTTCTCAAACCTTTTCATGAGAAGGACCCCCAACATTACATGCATTTGGCCACGGACCCCCATCTCAAAATATTTAGTTCCAGGAACCACCCAGAAGCAAAGTTTTAGTTACAAACTTTCGCTTTGAAAATACATATATTCAAAGATTTGCACACATTTTCACGACTTAGCAAGAATAGCAGATCTACAAGCTCGCAGCGCGGCACCAAGAGCTTGTATATCTGCTATTTTTCACTGGTTAAAGCAGTCAATAATTCTAGGCCTAAATGGGTTTTTAATGAGAGTGGTACAGCTGTGAGACATGAATTGCTGGCAGTGGCTATAATAATAATAATAATAATAATAAAACTTTATTTGTATAGCACCTTTCATGACATGAAATGCAGCTCAAAGTGCTTTACAGAGCATAAAATGAAGCACACGTGCTTAACAGAGAAAAAGTAAAATAGAAATAAAAAATACATAAAAAAGAGATAAGTAAAATGATTACAATAAAGCAAGAAAAAATAAAAGCATAGAACATTGAAGAACAATTTCAGAGCCGTGCGGACGTCAATAGCAGCATAGGGATTAAAAAATTTAGCTAAAAGCAAGAGTAAAGAAATAGGTCTTGAGCTGTGCTTTAAAGCTATCCACCGAGGCTGCCTGTCTTAGGTGTAGTGGTAGTTTATTCCAAGCTGTCGGTCCATAGAAGCAGAAAGCTGCTTCACCATATTTTTTATATGTCATTGTTGGCACCTCAAGTAGGTCTGCACTAGAGGACCTGAGTGGGCGGGTTGGAACATATCTATGCAGGCAGTTATAGAGGTACGAAGGTGCCAGACCATTTAGAGCTTTATAAACAAGTAAAAGAATTTTAAAATCAATCCTAAAAACAACCGGGAGCCAGTGTAGCGACGCTAAAACTGGAGTAATATGTTCTCTTATCTTAGTTTTTGTTAAAACTCTGGCTGCTGCATTTTGAACAAGTTGTAATCTGTCAGTTGTTTTCTTTGGCAGACCAGAGAGAAGTGCGTTGCAGTAATCAAGCCGAGAGAAAACAAAAGCGTGGATCAGCGTTTTTGCATCGTTCAGCGACAGATAGGCTCTAATTCGCGCAATATTTCTAAGGTGAAAGAAGGCAATCTTCGTGACATGATTAATGTGTGTATTAAAATTTAATTCAGCATCAATGATCACCCCCAGGTTCTTAACAGAGGTGTTATTTTCTTTAGCCAGGTTACCAAGTCTATTTATTATTGATTCTCTCTGGGCAGTAGAACCTATTATGAGAACTTCTGTCTTGTCCTCATTTAGCTTGAGAAAGTTCTCACTCATCCAGCATTTTATGCTGGACACGCACGTCAGCAATGGGTCTAGAGCACAGGGGTCGTCCGTAGCCACCGAAAGGTACAACTGGGTGTCATCAGCATAGAAATGGAAATTCACACCGTGAGCGGAAATAAGTTCTCCCAGCGGCAGTATATAGAGGGAGAATAATAAAGGACCAAGAATCGAGCCCTGTGGAATACCAGAGCAGATGTTGTGTTTGTTTGACTCGAAGTCAGCTAGATTAACAGAGTAGCTTCTGCCTGTCAGATAAGAGCAAAACCAGGACAGAGCTGTACCTGACAGTCCTACCCAGTGTTCGAGACGTTGTATTAGAATTGTATGGTCAATTGTGTCAAAAGCCGCCGATTGGTCCAGCAGTAGGAGAACGGACACATCTTTGTTATCAGCAGCCACCCTAAGATCATTAATAACTTTTAAAAGTGCAGTTTCTGTGCTGTGTCCTTTCCTGAAGCCGGATTGGAATTTGTTGTGCACCTTATTGTTCTGCAGAAACACATCCAATTGATGAAAGATAATTTTTTCTAGGACCTTGCCCAGAAAAGGCAAATTAGAGATGGGTCGATAATTATCCAGCACGGACGGGTCAAGGTTGGGTTTTTTGAGTAAGGGTTTAACTACAGCCGTTTTCAGTGAGTCTGGAAAGACACCTGATTGTATAGAGCTGTTTACTATTTTTAGGATATCTTCAATAACACAGTCTACAACCTCTTTAAGAAACGGCGTGGGTATTGCATCCAGCGAGCAAGAAGACGATGTCATTTGCGATATGGTTTTACGAAGTTCCTCTTCATCAATTGCACAAAATGATACTAGGCTCCCCCTAGATTTATCGATGCTTTTACACATGGCACCATTAACCGCATTTGCATTTGTGACAGTATTATTCATAATACCAGCTCGAATGTTAACAATTTTGTTGTCAAAGAAGGATGCAAACTCATTACACTTTGCTTTAGAGGCAGGGAGTGACTGCTTGTAGGACTGGGGGGGGTTTAAAAGGCGTTCAATGGTAGAGAATAAGACCCTAGCATTGTTCTTATTCTCATTAATAATTCCGGAAAAATAGGCCTGCCTAGCCAGACGCATGGTTTTATTATAGGTGGCTGTTGACGCCTTAAATATCTGTAGGTGGATAGTTAATTTATTTTTTCTCCAAGCTCGCTCTGCTCTGCGGCATTGTTTTTTGAGTGAACGTATATGATCGTTTATCCAGGGTGTTACTTTGGAATTATATTTCTTTTTAGTTTTCATAGGAGCCACTATATCCAGAGCTGACTCCAATTTAAGATTAAAACGTTGAACCATATCATTTACTGAGGGAATATCATGAAGGCGGGGTGCACACGCAAGAAGGCTGGCAAACTCTTCTGCTGCCGAGGAACCGAAAAATCTCTTTTTTATAGTATATTCTCTATTGTTTTTTTCTAGATCAGAGACAGTCATATTAAAACACAGTAAATAGTGGTCTGATAAATCAGGCTTAGCGATAATCCTGTCCATAGAAATATTTAGCCCTTTAGAGATCACAAGATCAAGGGTGTGGCCTTGATTGTGGGTTGGCCCGGTAACATGCTGATCAAAATCAAGGGAATGCAGTAACTGTAAGAAACTCATAGCTGTAAGATCAGTAACAGTGTCCACATGCAAGTTAGTATCACCAGCAATAAGGGTTCTCTCATAGTCCGTGGAACAGATAGATAGAAGTTCAGATATTTCTGTAAGAAATAAGGCTTTGCTACATTTTGGTGGGCGATATATCGTAATCATTAGAACAGAGGATTGACTCTCAAATAAGTTAGCTTGATATTCAAAGGATGAAAAACTTCCAAAGGACAGGCACTTGAATTTAAAAATGTCAGAGAAAATGTATGCCAAGCCTCCGCCTCTTTTTCCTTCGCGCACTGATTGAATAAAGTGATAGTTTGGTGGGCAGGCGACGCCAAGTGCAAAAGCTCCATCGTTGCCCAGCCATGTCTCTGTTAAAAAGATTATATCTAATTTCTCTTCACAGATTATATCATTTACAGAGGAGGACTTGTTTAAAAGTGACCTGATGTTAAAAAGTGCCAGGTTTATTTTATGACATTTTACTGTACTATAGCCCCTACAGGGAATGTAAGTTAAGTTAGCTAAATTAGCAGAGCCACTGCTTATCCTGGACTCTCTATTTGAAATTACAGTAGAAATGTTGTGAGCCTGCTTAATAAAAGCGCTTGAAGGAGCATCGGGTCCAGATACGTTAGTTGCTGGGTATAATGGACCCAGCTGACATCAACGGCTAAACGTATTGTCCAGCTGGGAGGCCTGGGTCTTCTGTCGTTGTGGTCGTGGAGGGATGGGTGGGGGCGAAAGCACCCAGGCCACAGATTTCTGGGGCACGGCCGGGGCAATTTCAGGCGTTTTCAGGGATGGTGGTTGTGGTGCCGGGCGTTTGTCCTGTGGTGGTTGTGCCGCCGGGCCATTGACCGTGTGTCTGGCCGGGGTCATTTTTAACGCAGTGTTAATGAGTTCATTCATTCCATTCGTGAATTCTAGGAGAGGCATTGGAGATAGGGAGAAAGAGGAGGATTGGGGTGATGGGGCGGTTGTACCCGCCCCCTCCTCTTCCTCTGTCAACTCTCCGTTGTCAGTTGCCAGTTCACTTTGCTCACTGTTCGGGCCAGCCACGGCTGAAGCAGGGAATCCACAAAACTCTTCTTCATTACTGTCCTCTTCGAACATTTCCCTGAGTGACTCCAACTCTGCATTCATTCGTCTACTCCACTCTTCAGCGGAGATGTTGTCCATATTCAGTTCCTCGTCAGGGAGGGCAGGGACAACAACGGTAGCTCCTCCGTTCACCAAGGCCGTTCCCCCCTCGGCCGAGGGGGGCAGTTCAGTAACCATACTGTCATGCTCGTCAGGGAGGGCAGGGACAACGGAAGCTCCTCCCTTCACCATAATCAGTTCCTCGTCAGGGAGGGCAGGGACCAAGGCCGTTCCCCCCTCGGCCGAGGGGGGCAGTTCAGTAACCATAACACTATCTCTTGTTATGGATTCTTCGTGGGTTGCAGATAAGAGTTGTTCATCACAATCTGTTGTTTTGGATTGCTGTGTTCTGGCCAAGGCCAGAGCATGGAGAACATTCTGCAAAAATATCTTTGCTCCTAGCTTATTTAGTTGCCGTTCATCAGCAAATAGGTGTCTTCTGTCGAAGAAAAAACTGAAGTTGTCAATAAAATGCACATTTTTGTCGGTGCATGCAGCTAAAAGCCATTTGCTCAGAGAGAACAGTCTGCTGAAATTCTCGTCTGTGCCTCTCATAGGCGGTAGGGGACCGCTGATCCAAAGCTCTATGTCACTGTTCAGGAAGCTCAATGTGTTGAATAGAGCCCTGAAATTCTCCTTTAAGATTTCTGACTGTTTTTCTTCTGTGTCATATGTGCCAGTATGTAGAATCAGGGTTTTCACCGTTTGGTGTTTGTTGACAAGATCCAGAATTCTGTCTTTCATGTCAGAGACTGTGTCTTTGGGAAAACACATAACTTTTGCCTTCTTCTTTCTTATGCTTTTGACACCTTTTAAAGCAGCATCGCCCACAATCAAAATGTCAGGATCAATCACTGAGGTGGTTCTTACCCTGCTGGGTGGGACGTTCTCTCTGTCAACAGGGGGACTTCGGGGGGCTTCTAGTAGCTGTTCTGTTAGCCAGCTTGGGGAGATGCTACCCCTGTCATCCTCGGCCAGTGGCGTGAATCTGTTTGCCAGCTGCACACTCGGTGTGTGTGGAGATTGGACTGCGTTTGACTTTTTAGCAGTGTTTTTCCCCTTGGCAGTTGCCCATTTATGGAGGGGGGTCGAAGCAGCGCTGTGCCGGGGTAATTCCGGCCATTCGTCGGTGATAAGAGGGCTTTGGGAGGGTGTCCTGCCCGTCGTCCGTTCTTTCATCTTTGGCTTTGCACCAAGGGAATTCCAGGCGAGTGGTTTATCCAGTCTTTGGGTTTGTTTTAATTGGAATAATTCCGTTTCCAGTACTGCAATCCTCTGAAGCAGTTTCTGATAAACCCTTGTAGAAATGGTTGGTCCGGCCATCTTGCTAGTTAGCTAGATGCTACGTATCCAGTCACCAAGTGGCAAAAAATAGTATATTGCAGTACAGCAAAACAATCCCGGAGTTTTATAAGTATCCAAGATCCATTTGTAGTTTCTCAGAGAAAAAATAAAACATCAGTATCAGCAGAAGAATGTAAGCACAAGCGAGCCTAAGCGGGAGCAAGCAGCGATACGTCCGCACTGTAGGAGAGCAAGCGCACTGGGCTATAAGGCGCACTGTAGTTTTTTTAGCACTGCTATAGGCAGGCATGACTCATGGTAGTGCAGTTCTCTCGTTCTCTGATTACAGAGGTTGCACCGCAGTCACCCACCAGATGGACACAGGTGGTGATTTCTCATATCATCTTGATTGGATAATCTGAGTGGTTTCCCTCGGCGGAGGAAACAAAGCCAAAGCATGAAATAAGCATTTCGAATGGATCTTGAGAAAATTAACACAAAATAATCAAAACCTCATTGGTTTGTTTTTGGATTTTCTGCCTTGTATTGATAGATCAAGTGAAGATAGACAGGAAAGAGGGAGAGAGAGAGACAGGGAAAGCCATGCAGGAAAGGTTGTCGGGAACGGGACTCGCACCCACGACGCTGTGAGACATTAAAGCCTATGTGGTATGCGGACGCCCCGAAACTACATTCTTGCTCTCAGACCATATTGGTTCCTTTTGTTTGAAAAAGCAGTAGGCCTACAGTAGTTTCATTGACAGAATTGAGGTACAAAGTCCTTCTTTTTGAACTATTTGGAACCAGTAACGTTTTACAATTACAATGGCAAGGAAGGGAACGGCATTTTAAAAAAGTAGGCAGGCTTCCGTGAACTTCTGTGAAGTTGAAACTTCTTCTGTTCCAAAACCACATGGTGCCTGTCACAATGTTTGTGTTCGCTTTAAGCCACGGTGATCAAGATTAGCTGCAAGTATCTGGGACACGGAACAATGTCAGATTATCTTTTCTCCCTTCTCACCCTCTGCAGTGTGATGACGAGAGAAGCTGTTCTCCTTTCTCACATGCGCAGATTTAGCCAGCGGGCCTCTTTTCCCCTCCCGGGCCGGCAACAAATGACTGATTACCCACATCCTCCATCTTTAGTCTTCCTCTTGTTGTCAGACATTATTCCCTGGTTGCGGAGTCTCAATGCCCCATTAAACTGAAAGCTAATGAAGAGGCCTCAGTTCTGACGTCAAACCGGTGGCGTCAGTTCAGAAAAAGCTAAGGTATGGCAACATGACTGGTGTCTTGCACGCGCGCGAAGGCGCGCGTGCAAGACACCAGTCATGTTGCCATACCTTAGCAAGAGGCATGATACATTTATTTTAAGAAGTACATTCTATTTTCCCCCCCCCGTTTCTACGGTTTGTTGGGCTGGATTTGGCGGCCTGGAACGGTCGTTGGTTCAAGTGCAGCTAAACTTGGCATGTCAAGCCCTTATCAGAGTCTGAGGTGAAGAGCCTATCACCGCGAATTTTAGGTGTAAAGCTTTCCACCTAAAGTGAGAAAACAAGTGGAGGCCATCATAGTCAGTCACGGTGAAGTACTATCACTGTGACTAACTGGTCTAGATCGACCAATCAGTCAACGGGGTGATGGGTCGATCTGTCTGAAAGCAAAAACAGAGAGATGTGTCGGGGTTCGCGGTGGATAGCTCTTCACCGCGAGGAATGACGCAATGTTGTAGTTTTATGACTTAAAAAGACTACACTGCGGTGGATAGCTTATTACTGCGGTGCCTACTATGATAGGGGCTTTAGTAAACGTGCCACAATTAACAATAATGAATTGCGCCTGTGCAGCTGACCTGCGGAACCTGGGAATATACCATCTTGTCAAGATGGGGAGAATAAAAGTGTGGAGAATATAATTACAATACCTTGTTAAAGTGACCATTTTGTTAAATTTTGCATTTGTAGTTACTTTAATGTATTTTAACAACATAATAACCAGCACAGATAGACAAAGAGACATTCATGGATTCATATTTAAAAGTATCTTTTATTCTCCCCCCCTGGACCCAGGGTATGGCAGCTGCATACCCCTGCCATACCCAATTGACGCCCCTGCGTCAAACACCCTCTGCACCTCCTCTCCTCCATGTCCTACTCCATCATGTGCTGGTATGGTAGACGGTACACACTACAAATGTGGCTGTGCACATCAATTTCTAAGTGCTCTTGTCTTGTAATGGTACTGACTGACTGCTGCGATCCATCAAAGAGGTCTGTGAACGCAATCCAATAGCTTCTATTATATACCATTGGTTGGCAAAACATTTTCATGTCAAGGACCCCCAAATTGATAGCATAATATATATTGGGACACAGACCCCAATGTGAAAATAGTTTGTGCCAGGGACCACCATAAGAAGATTTGTGTTATTAGAATAGATGTCTATAGGTCAGGAAAGAGAGGGAAACCTATGATATGTCATAAATACATTCTTTCATTGGGCTTACCCCGATAACGATGAAATTAAACTGTTCTTAATTTTCCTTGGGACCCCCTGGAACCCTGGGGGTCCCTGGACCACACTGAGAGGCCATTTTGATCCTGCCCACAGTAATGTGTGGCAAAGTACAGTATTGTCCTGTCTGTATCTGTACAGGTTGAGAAGTGGTGGGCAGATTTTCATGCACCTTGAAGGGAATGATCAATACATCTACAGAGAACCAAAATCAAAGGTCGAGGTAGGGCTCCACATGTGAGGCTGCGAGTCCTGCAGCTCTATACAGGCGAACGCTATTTAAAATGTGATTTTGGGCATGTGAGACGCCTCAAGTGCGGCTCTTTAGCGACACCCTAGTGGCTTCCTGGAGCTTTTTCAAAAATGTATGAAAATGGAAAAAGATAGGGGGAAAAAATGTATTTTTTGTGTTTTAACGATTTTTTTATCGTCACTTTCGGGCAGAAACCTTGTATCTCCAAGTTTCAAATGTGTATGTTTTTTTTTTTTCACAAAGTAAAGCCCTGCTTCATCATACATGACTGACGCACAAAAGTAGTGAAAACAGCCGATCTACAAGCACACAACGCCTCGCGGTGCGAGGCGTTGTGTGCTTGTAGATCGGCTGTTTTCACTACTTTTGTTCATTTTTTAGATGATAAATACAAAACAAAGTTTTGGACATACAAGGTTTCCACCCGACAACGACGATATATAAGCCTTTTATAATTTTTTTTGATTTGTTTGGTTTTTTTTTGGTCCAATATGGCTCTTTCAACATTTTGGGTTGCCGACCCCTGCTCTAGAGAAAACCTTCCCCATTCTACATGGAGAAGATCATGAACCATTGAGCACAAAAATGTACACTCATCAGGAACCAACTATACACTACCGTACTGCCAGCACTGCCAAATTGCAAAACATTAAATACATTAGTACAAGAATCTGCTCCAGAATGGAGTTCATATGTCTGTCGTTGGAGGCTACAGTAAAATAAAGCAAAGGTCAAGGTCAATCAAAGTCAAGGTTTGAGTGATTGATTGAAGACTTTATTAGAAGTTTGTATAAGAACAAGCTACAGTTTCAATGATTTCACTGGTACAAGGTCAACTAAAGGGATACACACAAAAAAAGCCTATGGCTTGTTTAAATTGAGGTCCTTTTAAAAAAGAATTACACCTGTGTGAACTGAGCGGTGGAGGCTTGTGCACCGCTGGCTGAGTGCAGCAGGGGTTGAGGTATATGTAGTAGAAGTAAAACTATTGGAAATACTCAAGTAAAGTAACCTTAAAATGATCTAATCCAACTCTCTAAAGGGCTAGGGAAATTTCCCCACAATGTCCCCTCACCCCCACCCGCCCTGTTCAATGATAGCTTTATTATATCCCTTTCCCCCTGTTGCCCCGTGGACTCTCATATTGGGGAAAAGAGTTGAATAAGTCGATGTTGAATGCAGATACATTTTTCCATTACTGTAAGGTAAGAAATGGCTGACAAATTTAGATTATTGGTTGGTCTATGACTTACTTATAGCCAAACACAGGCATAGATGCTGCAAGGCTGTAAACGTGTATGCCCATAGCTCTATGGCACGTTGATAGTGTCTTTGGTTCTGGGACAGTATTGAGTGGACCTGAGTTTGAAACGTGATGAACTGCTGTTGTCGTGTGGGTTTCTGACTTGAAGGCAGCTTTAACTCATTTAGGCCTAACCTATAGTTAGGCCTAAATCAGAAATTAGCCTACAAAAACAAATATGTTGCTACATACTGTACATGTACTGTAATCCCCTCCCATACACTAAAATATGTTCCCGGCCTGAATGGGTTGTTTAGAATCCTACAATATGTGAGGGATTTGATTTTTCATAATCTACAGACTGCAGACATTTACGTTAATCAAGTAAGCACGCGCCTGTGCTGCACTGGGTTCCCTTTATGCTCCAGAGAAAAAGTTGATCCCCACCCCAATTGTCATTGTATAATTCATATTCTGGACGGTTACAAGGTTTTATTAAGGACACCCCTGGTGGTTTCTTGGAAGAGATGAGAACAGCAGGCCCACATGGCCCAAGTGGTTGTTTTCATGTGAAACCACTGCACCAAGGTAATCAGAATTCATCATAATGTTTGGAACAAGTGGCAAGATGACTGCGTTTCAAGTGTTGTTATTGTTATTATAAGAGAGAGTGAGTGCTTTTATTTATTCAGAAAAGCATTTAACTGTGATTTGGCTGCAGTAAGAGATGGCACCAGGGACGTGCTGGCCATTGGGAAAAGCAGGACAACTCCCGAACGGCCGGTTCATTCCCGGGCCGTCATTAGGAAAAAAATAAAATAAAATGTCGGCCTTCGTTCCATTTTGGGGGCTGGGCGGCTAACAAAGTAAATCGTCACTGTCGGGCAGAAACCTCTCCAAGTTTCAAATTTGTAATTTTTTTTCGCAAAGCAAAGCCCTGCTTCATCATACAAGGCCGTTGCACAAAAGTAGTGAAAACAGCAGATCTACAAGCACACGTTGTGTGCTTGTAGATCAGCTGTTTTCACAAGTTTAAATCATTTTTTATATGATAAATACAAAACAAACGGTTTTGGACATACAAGGTTTCCACCCAACAACGACAAAATATAACTGTAATTGGCCCACTGGCTTGTCACTTGTCATGATCTGAGATGGCAAATCTCTCTCTCTATAGCACGCAATGAGGGCCTCTCCAACTCTTTTTCCCGGGCTGAATCAGGGGCCCAGCACGTCCCTGGATGGCACTAACAATGTGGAAAGCGATTAAATACTTGGAAACCCAAGGCAATGTGAGTTCTGAGCATTGTTTTTAGCTCTAGTAGTAAATACATGGCATTGTGGCCTTCATACTGCCAAAGAGAATACACATCCATTGTCCATCTAAGCCTCACCATGTAACTATTGTGATTTAGTCCAATCTGTATGGTAGATTATGTTAATACGATAAAACTTGTTGCGACCATAGGTCGCAGTTTAGCATGTGAACGGTCATAGCTTGTCCGTGTCTCTGTCTACGCCTGACACTGTGGTTCCCCTGACACATCACTGTGACATCACAGGTGATATCACAGGTAACATCACTAACATAATCCCTTTTATGCCCATATATGGAGTCCCCTGATGTCATAGCCCATATCTAACAGGACTTCATATGGGAATGCCCATATATGGAGGCCACATTGGCCACATACCACACTAACAGAATCCATATATGGCCAAGACAGATGGCCAAGACAGCCCATATCATGGATCTCCATGTATGGGCATAAAAGGGTATGATGTCAGATGTCACATAACGACCACTCTAACCTAACGTGGACCAGTTTGTGTAGGCAGATGGGCGGGCGCGGCGAATCTCTCCGCGAGTCTCTGGCCAATAGCATGTGTTCTCCTCCCCCCACCGCATCATGACGTCAACACATTCGGTGCGACGCTCTCTGCACTCTGATTGGTTAGGGAAATTCTACACTTCCTCCAACAGTGATCATAACGCGATCGCCCAGGCTTCATTTTCTTCCTATCGCCAAAAGAAGCCTGGGTTTCCGAGGCTATACATAACGACTAACTGAGTAAGCATGTTTGGGCAGTCACATCTCCATATACAGTACATGGATCTCCATATATGGGTAACTGGTCCGATATACATCACTGGCCAGATGGCCAAGAATTGGCACGACCTCGCCCTTCAGGGTGAGGTTGCATGTCGCCCTGAGGCGTCTTTCTAGTATATAACTTGGGCTGGTTGTATTTTGTCGCTCTGCTCTTCTATTGAAGACATTTAGATTGGTTTAAAAGTTAAAGTCTCCCCTAGACATGTAGAAACATCAGACACAAATTTTGATCTGATGATCAAAATAAAATGTATCCCCCCGAGCAAGTAGCTGAATGGTGAAACATTGTCAGTGCTGGGTTCAAATCCGGGGTAGAAGGGGAAAGTTACATACCGTAGTGCCGCTTTAAAAGAAAAAGCTTTACGGCTCATCTTCTTCTTTCTTTGCAGGGGCGTCAATTGGGTATGGCAGGGGTATGGCAGGGGTATGCAGCTGCCATACCCTGGGTCCAGGGGAGAAAATAAAAGTTACTTTTAAATATAAATCCATGAATGTCTCTTTGTCTATCTGTGCTGGTTATTATGTTGTTAAATTACAGTAAAATAACTACAAATACAAAATGGTCATTTCAACAAGGTATTATAATTATATTCTCCACACTTGTATTCTCCCCATCTTAACAAAATGGTACAGGTGCAATTCATTATTGTTAATTGTGGCACGTTTACTAACATGCCAAGTTTAGCTGCACTTGAACAACCGTTCCAGGCTGCCATATCCAGCCCAAGAAACCGTAGAAACGGGTGGAAAAATGTAATGTACTTCTTAAAATAAATGTATCATGCCTGTTGCTAAGGTATGGCAACATGACTGGTGTCTTGCACGCGCGCCAAGACACCAGTCATGTTGCCATACCTTAGCTTTTTCTGAACTGACGCTACTGCTGCTCTGCTATAGGAAAACAAGAGACCTGCTCATTCATTTTTATGCTGTACAGAAAAACAATTAACAGTCACACTGCTATTTATACACATTGGTATAGTGAGGTGCAGCTTTGCTCACCAGCCATTAGGAGTCACGCATTAAGCTGATGGGGGTCACCATGGGAGAACAACTGAAGGTCACAATCACCGGAGCCTGATATCACACAGGAGATTCTGACCTGAAGGGACTGATTGAATCAGTGGGCCAGCAAAATGCAGCATTCTCCTGTCAGATCTATATTTATTACATTTCAGCAGAGAGCAAAAGGCAATTTCTCTTTCAGATTATTTTTCTTTCCCTTTTTTTTTTGGTCACACATGTTTGACGTCAAGTCAGCACTTAGTCATACCCGCCAGAAATTGCCCTGGATTCAGAAAGATATAAATAAGAAAGTGGAGGGTCCATGGTAGGTCCTTGTTGCGACCGTTAGGTCGCAGTTACTATCAAAACCTCCACCGCCTGTCTGTCCGTCAGTCAGTCAGTCAGTCAGTCTGTCTGTCACGTCACGTCACGTCACGTCACGTCACGTCACGTCACGTCACGTCACGTCACGTCACACTTTTGCCCTACTCATATCTCCGCCATCGTTGCCCCTATCCATGTGAAATTTTCCACACACACTCCTTGTCTGCCAATCCACAACCTCCACCGTTCCAGGGACCCCCGCAGCTCCAGGGACCCATAGGGACCCCCGCCAAAAAGCTAAAAAAGACGACCAAATGACGCCCCCAAATCGGCTGCTCACCGCGTTGCTCTGCCACAGACAAAGAGATGTCTATACACATCTCATCAACATGGATCTCCTCTTTTCTCACATTCCCCTCTTCTACCGCCACCATGAGGCCGGTTCTTGCAAAACACATTTACGGACACAGATCCTACAATTTGTGCCCTTAAATCATGCAAATCGGTACATGGTATGTCTACACTTATCTCATCAACATGGATCTGTCCCATATAGCACCACCATTTTTTAACACATTTTTGGACCTAAAATCACGCTGCTTCCTGACGGTCGCTTATCTCCCGATTAGGGAGTCTTACTGGTAGATCGGCTATTTTCGGCTTATTTGACAATTCGGTCAAGGTTTGACCATTTCATATACTGTAGTATAGTTTGTTGATTACTTTTGATGCGGTAATGTCTTAACAACATATACCTAGACTCCTAGAGTGTCTCGATTCTGGGGAAAAGATGAAAGGATGATTGAAAATAGCAGATCTACAGTACAGTACAGTAAAGGGAGGGGGCCTATTACCCCTGGGCAATTCTGTCCAATCAACAAAGTATATAGGGTTTAAGTTGCTAACTGAAGATACTATTCTGCATAACTTACATGCTTATTAGCCTACAAGAATGTAATAAGCATACTTGGCCAACTTGAGCATAAAAAGAGTTTGAAAGGGCAGGAAGAAGTTAAATGTCCACAGGGTCTTCAACTAAGCATTCTATGCCCAAAGAATCTAATGATTAATTCATGTTTAAGCCTAGCTATTATTCAAATTTGGCAGATAAGATCACCCTCCTGATTAAACAGCTGCACCGAGATTGCCTTGTGATTCCAATTGCCATTTCTGCATTAGTTGATGTACAGCACCACTTGCTATAGTCTACACCAGGGGTCTTCGACGTTTTCAGGCCAAGGACCCCTTAGCTGAGAGGGAGATGAAGCAGGGACCCCCACAACCTTTTCAGAGATTCCATATAGTTTAATCGTTTGACAGCACAATCATCAGTGTATTTTGGATTCATGTCAATTTGTGTTTTCAGATATTTAACCACTTGAACCGTCAATTCTTAATAAACGTTTCACTCTGTACTTAAGTCTGCTCTTTTTCCCCTCTACACCAAACTTCTTTGCCGACAATAGCCGATCTACAAGCTCACAACGCCTCGCAGCGCGAGGCGTTGTGAGCTTGTAGATCTGCTATTTAGGGTTCAAGTGGAAAAGGACCCCCTGGTGAAGACCCCTGGTTTACACAGTCATCACTCTTAGTTTAGAAAATGTGTACACACTGCAGTTAAATTGGTTAAATTGACAGTTAAATTGGTTAAATTGACACTCAGGACCTAACTCATGCATTCACATTTCAAACCTAAAAAAATAATAAATGCTTTTGCTTTATGATCTCAGGTGCTTGAGTTACCTTTTTGTGTTAGCATGTTCATTCAATTTGTCACAAAGCGGCAACTCAGCTGTGGCACCACTGCATACTATACCCTCAGGAACGTCGAGAAATCCAAGCAAACCAGAGAGGCCAAAAAAGAAGCACCACTGGCACTGTACAGCAGCAGCCTTCAATTTGGCCTTTCTCATTTTCTCGTAATCTCGTTTCTCTCCTGCACGAAATATATGGCCTTATTCTCTACCGAGAGTGACAGGAGAGACTTGCTGTATGGTGACTACAGTGTCAATGTGTATTCAATGCTTCAAATATTCAATGCCAGTGTCGGTAATGACTTGAATTCTTCGCTTGACTGATTCGCTCCGAGGCGAGGGAACACTTCAGAAATGTTCTTATTGCATTTTTTTGTGCCATCCTCCTGATCTTGACACTTGACTCCAGGGGTGTCACACCAAATTCTGGGCCCTGGGTACAAGGATTCACTGCGGGGCCCCCTGTGCTTTAACTATTGAAAAATAGCAGATATACAAGCTCACAGTGCGGCACCGAGTGCCGCGCTGCGAGCTTGTAGATCTGCTATTTTTGAAAAAAAAATCATGAAAATCTTTGAATGTTTCAAATACTTCTGAGGTTTTTGGAAAAACCTATGTTTCTATCATGTCAGTGGAGCTCAAACCTTTTCATGTGAAGGACCCCCAAAATGGTATGTATTTGGCCACGGAACCCCATCTCAAAATATCGAGTTCCAGGGACCCCCCTAGAAAAAATATTTGAGTTACAAATGTTCGCTTAAAAAATACATTACAAAAATAGCAGATCTACAAGCTTGCAGCGCGGCACTCGGTGCCGCGCTGTGAGCTTGTATATCTGCTATTTTTCAATAGCTAAAGTATAAAATAATTTAAGGCCTCTCCACCACCTTGGGCCCTAGTAACTCAGTACGACTTTCCTACCCCTTGTGACGCCCCTGCTCGACTCGTCCTGACTATAGCAGAGTCGTGATGGGAAGAAAGACGAATTTTTACAGCATGGGTCTAGGGATGCGACGATATATATTTTTTGGGTCACAATAATTACCTGAGACGAATAACCGTCTAAGTCCATATTTGAATTTTTTGGAATATAGATATTTTTTGAATTACCAGACTGTAGTCTGTAAACCACAAACTAGTCATTTTTAATCTGTTCAATTGTTAATGCACTCCCACCTCATTTTGTTCAATTGTCTGTTTTAATGTTATCTGCTCCCTTTGTCAGCTGAATATTGCTTTTACAGACTTTTACATATGAGTTAAGTAAAACAATCTAATTCAACAAAATGAGGGGGGAGTGCATTAAGAATTTAACATATTAAAAACGTCTAGTTTGTGGTAGTTTGTCTGGTAAATCAAATAAATATCTATATTCAAAATTTTAAAATATGGACTTAAACTGTTTTTCGTCTCAGGTACTCAATAGGCTCTATGCATATACGCCATTTTGTTCTTTCGACTTCCTTCACAGGTGTTACCGATGATACTAATGAAGGGTCTGTTCCATTCTGGTCAAACAGAGTCAGGGTGCTGATATTGTGCATGTTGGCTCACTGGAAACACTCTGCTACACCAGTGGGTCTCAAAGTGTCCTTGAGTGGGTTCCAAATGTCCCCATACAGGTGTGTAACTCTGACAGTGTACAAATGGAAGCAAATGGACCCGCAAGGGTCCATTTGATTCCATTTGTTGATTCCATTTGTACAGAGTTATAGGGGTCCTTGAAATTAAAGAACCACTGTACAATAAATCAAACAGACCCTTCATTAGTATCATCAGTAACACCTGTGAAGGAAGTCGAAAGACACCCGGAAGTAGAACAAAATGGCGTATATGCATAGAGCCTATTGTCGACTCGCTGAAAGCGAGAACATGTATGTTATCCTCATTATTTATTTATTTATTTATCAATCTATCTATCAGTCAGTCAGTCAGTCAGTCAGTCATATCAAGTTTTTCTCAAAACTTTGGCACCTATCTACTTCTACATATACTTACATTGAAAAACACCATTCACAGGGGGGTTTACAGGGGGTCAATAGCTCGTTGCCAAAGTGTGGTTCGGGGACCTCTGGGGGACCCTGAGCTGTTTTCCAGGGGGTCCATCGCTGGTTCCCAAAGTATGGTTCGGGGAAACCCGCAGGGGTCCATGAGGGGTTTCCAGGGGATCCATTGCTGGTTCCCAAAGTGTGGTTCGAGGACCCCTAGGGTCCCTGGGTCCATGCATCGCTGGTTCTCAGTGTAGACACACACACACACACACACACACACACACACACACACACACACACACACACACACACACACACACACACACACACACACACACACACAAAGCGTCCCTTCCGGTGATGGGTGTGCCTGCCTTGCTACTAACCTCTCCCCTATAGGTGAGGAGGGTTGGGCCCCATTGGCTTGATTGCACTTCATTGGAGAGCACCTGGGCCCAGGAGCTAGACTGACCTGGCCATTCTGACTGTGACTTCCAGAGGAGGAGACAGAGCTCCTTCCTTCATATCAACATGTGCCTTTTTTGTTAGCTTAGGGTGCGTTCGGAAACCCGCACCGGGTGTGTGCTCAGTGTAGTGAGTGCAGTGGGCGTGACGTTGGAGAGTGCGTTCAGTGTGGCTTATTTACGAACGACCAGTTTTAACAGGCAGCTGTGTGCTTTTTCACTCTGAACTCTGAAGGCAAACTTTCTGAAAAGCAGCAGTTGCTAAGTATGCTAACGTAACGTTGATATTGAAAGGAGATGTAACATTGGCAATGCGTGTGAAACTATCAAGGCCAAACGACCAATTAAGCTGCAAATGCTGCATTTTGCGGTAATTTCCTCCATTGTTCACAGCTGAGAAGCATTCGAGACACGGCCATGAAAACCAACCAATCAGAACACTGCACCACCGCACCACACTGCCTAACCCCATCCTCTGAGTAGGGTTGGTGAGTGCGTGCACTCAACACACCAGTGCGCCGCGCACTGGATTTCCGAACGACAAAGCACCAAGTGCACCGAATAAACGAACGACAACATGGCACACCAGTGCGTTGAGTGCGCATTTCCGAATGCGCCCTTAGTCAGTAACATCAAAAGAGAGCACTGCCTACGGTCTTGACAGTTTGTACTTATATACCATTGTTTTTTGGCTTGAAGCGAGGCCACAATTGTTTCGAAGGAACAATATTTTCTAGTTAATAATAATTATTAATAATATTATTTATAATTATTCCTAGTAGCGGCAGTGTCTCCCGTGGCTAAGGCTAGGGAATGGGATGGAGAGTTTTGTCCAGGCAGTATCCTGGTCAACTCCAATTATTTTGAGGGCCTTCCTCTGAATATAGTCAAGTAGACCAAGTAGGAGCTCTCATCCTCCTCCATCAGTGAGGCGTACTCCATGACACTAGTAGCTTGTAGACAGTTGCTTCAAGACGTGACACCCCCATAACAGGTTCAAGTGTTAAGGTTAGGTTTAGGTTCATGGTTAGGTTTAGGCATAGCTTTTGTCAGTTTAAGTTTAGGGTTAAGGTTATGTTTAGGGTAAGGGTTAGACTTGTTGTCCTACAGTATATGGACAATGGTTTGTGCTTCGTGAGTGTTACGTCATGCCCAAGTCATAGGCCTATATAAAGTCCTTAAAAGTAATCTCAATTAAGTTTTTGTTTACCCCAAACAATAAATGTTTTGTGCAGGACCATACTAACCACAGAACATGTTCAATAGCAGATACAATCGAAGTGGTTTATTGACCGTTTTGTACAGCATTGGCAGCAAACCTCTTGAGTTATGGGGCATCACGACCAGACACGGTCACGTCAAGAACGGTCACGTCAAGAGAGTCACGGACAATGACATCCAGTCCTTTGTGTTGGAGGTGAAGGGGAACAACGTCAGTACTACATATATAACGTGTCCTTCGGACCCCCGGAAGTCCATGGGCATCACTCTCCCCTATCTGGTATTGATCGTCAAGAACCTCAAGGACTACTTCAGCTTCGAAGTAACGGTATTAGACGACCGAAACAGCCGTCGTCGGTTTAAGGCTAGCAACTATCACAGCAGGATGACGAACACGCCGACGGTCTGCCCCATGCCAATGCAGCTGGAAGAGGGCTGGAACCAGATTCAGTTCAACCTGAAGGACTACACACTCGAAGCCTACGGGACAAACTTCGTCGAGGCGCAGCGCTTACAGATCCACGCCAACTGTCGCATAAGGAGGGTGTATTTCTCGGACAGAATGTACTCGCCGGAAGAGCTCCCCAATGAGTATAAACTATATCTGCCTATCAAAAGGAACACGAGGGAAAGGAGGCTTCTGCTCGACAGGGACCAGAGGCAGCGCGTGGAGCCCATCTGGAGGGAGGGCGACGCAGATGAAGCCCCAGAGAGGACCCAGGGATCAGAGGGCAAGGAAGCGGAGAATGCGTCACTCCAAGAGCAGCCCCCAGAGGACGTGCCGCCCACTGACACTGGCACGACCGCGGAAGATGGAGACGACGAAGATGAAGAAGAAGAAGATGAGGCCTTGGGTACGGAGGCAGGGGATGAGCAATTTGAGGTCCAAGATGAAGATGACCTATCTTCAGATGAGCAGAGGTCTGGTCTTTACATGTCCTTTATGGAGCAACAGGAAAACCAACTCTGTTACCATGATTAACTATAGTGCGAAAACGAAACAGCAGCTTCGAGAGTTGTTGCACACGTCTCCCTATAGCTCTGGTCCACAGCGTCAGCTGCACTGACACTGACTCTGATCGCTAAATGACTATACCGCCCCTACGAGCGCTCAACTTGAGTCAAAATAAACTAAACTACTTCACTACTCACCAAACCAAAGGTAGTTTTGTGTTGTTGAAAGTCTGTTCTCTGTAGTGGGAAACCTCTCAGTACCCGGGTTGTGAACCGTTGTCTGCGGTGGCCGCTGGGTGGCTCGAGGTGGGTGCGTTTTATTTCATGACAGGAATAATGTCATTTACAGAGTGGGTGGGATTCTGAAAGGTTGCCCACCGCGGAGAATAGACTTTCAACAACGCAAATCTACCTTTGGTTTGGTGAGTAGTGAAGTAGTTTAGTTTATTTTGACACAAGTTGAGCGCTCGTAGGGGCTGAGAAATCCCGGTCTAGTCATTTAGCGACGGGTTTGTCAGAGCTAACGTCTCCCAGGCCCAGACCAGGTAGCTTAATGGGTGGAAAGGCCAATACAGCGAGTACTCCGGCTCCAGTTTGGCTCAGAGGGCAGCGGGAGCATCAATGTTGTACAGCATGACTCTGTAGGAGGCTGGTCCTTAGTTCTGTGTGTCTTTGTCTTCAGTGTGTTCGTGTCTGTGTTTGTCCGAAGCTAATCTTGCAAACCCCTAGACTGATCACTACATTTCTTAATACCTCCACACATTTTGTTCCACATGTTTGCAGGACAACTAACAAGGATTAACTTAATAATACCGTAATAAGAAATAACTAAATAAAGACAAAATAAAGGTTACATCCTTCAAAGTAGAGGTGGTGGTCTAATAACGGTGTGTTACAGAAGTTTTTATTGGACTTTATTATCTCCACAGAAATCCGATACCTCACGTGTATTTTTCTGATGTTGTATTCAAAGATCAATGCATCACTTGTGTTTTCAAGGTTTCACGTGTATTTTTCAATGCTCTCACAAATAAAATAAAATTGCCCTTGCCTGTAAAAATGACAATTTGCAGAAGAAAATGGCTTTGTACAAAGTTGTGATAATTTTTTTTTTACAACTGAAGCACCATTTTTTTGTTTGCGAATATTCCTTTTTTGTTTGTGAACATTGTCTACTATATACCTCTCTTAACTTTGCAATTTATGTGTCACAGATAATCTTCATGTTTGTAACCCACAAATGAATCCACACACGTAATTTGTGCTTCACACATAATTTAAAGTTATACCATGTAACTTTTTTTATAAAACAAATCTTAAAATGGTCCTAACTGTTAAATCGCTAAAGTTTTAGAACCCCCACTCCGTTAATTTCAGCTTCAAAAGCCTTCTCTTTATATGTTTTCTATGAGCCGTGAGGGGGGGAGAATTTCGCGGCAAAATGACGTCATCATACACTACCGGCCAATCACAGCGAGGGTTATACACTGCCGGCCAATCACAGCGCATCTTGAAGTGGGGTCGCTAGGGCGGCCATATTTGTAGTCTCCCGTGTGTCTCTATACTCGGGTGAACGGTGAAGCATGGGTGAAGGAGTCCGTTTCTCCGGAATGCCTGAACGCACAGGAACCAGGGACCCCTCTAAAGATAGATCTCGGCGAGGTGGAGGCAGACGCGGGGGTGTGAGAACCAGTCCGCGGCGAAAAAACGGCCGAAAGACGCGGACGCGACAGAGGTTTGCTATAGAGCTACTGAGTTGAGCAACTTACACAGTATAGCTTTAATACACCTCGCAGATCATAGGCGATTCTAGCCGCTTCTAGCAGGGGGTGCAAGACAGGCTGGGTTCCTCATGCACGCGCGCTAGCGCGTCTGAAAACTTTCGGGTTTTGTATGGTTTATCCTGTTGTTTTAACAGGTTTCTAAGGTTTCTTTTTTACCTAATTGTAAACACAATATAAACAAAAACAGGTGCCTTTTCTAGACACCATGAGCATATGTCTATGATTTATTTACTTATTTTACAACAACTTGTGTGTAAAGTACATTTACTTACTTGAGTAGGCCTACTGACTGCACTTGTACGTATTTGTACTTTACTTGAGTAGGCTATGGCCAATTTCCAGTACTTTACTAGGCCTATCTACTCCATTACATCTCGGATCAAAATATTGTATTTCTACTCAACTATTTATCGTTACTTTGCAGATATAAATTATAATATTATTACAAAACATACATAAACCATACTTTTACTTAAGTAGAACATTCGGTAGAGTTGGGTAGAGTTTGCTTGCTTGAGAGAGAGAGAAAGGGCTTTAGCAGCCGTTCGCCTCCAGATTCGACACCAGAGCTATAAATAACAGACACTTTTTTGCTCTGTGGAAATTTGTTGCTGTTGTGGAAGCTTGCACCGAGGTCACTGCTTGTGAATGTACCCGGTACCCGGCTCGGACCGGGTCGGATCCCGGGTATTCTCGGGTAGACCTCTGTTTTGAGAGAGGCGCTTACGCGAGCGCTTTGGGAAACCCGGCCAATTGACAGTATTTATGTTATCAGAGCTATGTGTGCAGCATGAACTTCTCACATGTACTGCACGCAAAGTCATGTGATCTCTCTCTCTCTCTCTCTCTCTCTCTCTCTCTCTCTCTCTCTCTCTCTCTCTCTCTCTCTTTCTCTGTCTCTCTCTCTCTCTCTCTCTCTCTTTCTGTCTCTCTCTCTCTCTCTCTCTCCTCTCTTTCTGTGTGTCTCTCTCTCTCTCTCTCTCTCTGCCTCTCTCTCTCTCTCTTTCTCTCTCTCTGTCTCTCTCTCTCTCTCTCTCTTTCTGTGTGTCTCTCTGTCTCTCTCTCTCTCTCTCTCTCTCTTTCTGTGTCTCTCTCTCTCTCTCTCTCGCGCTCTCTCTCTCTTCATCTCTCTCTCTCTCTCTCTCTTTCTGTCTCTCTCTCTCTC